>NC_071509.1:27005621-27309089 GCF_027887155.1 Malaclemys terrapin pileata
GAGGGGTAGCACTCATGGCAAAAACACTGGTGGTAGATTTCTTCATCTAGTCCTAGCATTCCAATATGGCTACCTTCACTTGCTCATAGCCCTGGGCTGCTGCGTCATCAAGCTCCAGGTATGTTGCCTGGGCTTCCGTGCTGAGGAGTGGATGAACCAGATCACCCAGGCTAGTGGAAAGCCATGGCTATCCTCTCAAAGGTTATCAGGAATGATTCCGGGTCATCATCTATTGTCACCTTGGGGAGCATCAGGATTGCAGTGATCCCCTGAATTATGGGGGACACATTCCCCATAGGGGCAGAACTCTGAGGGGTAGCGGCCAGTACTAGTGCTGCCATCCATTGCAAAAACAGTTGCTGATGGGCTGCCATCTGTTCAAATACCTGTTGTTCTCCCTGTTGTTGTTGTGCTTGTGAGTCAGCCAGCCATTGAAGGAGCTGATTCACCTCCATAGTTCCCTTGTGTATATATAGAGAGAGAGAAAAAAAAAAAAGGAGGGAAGGATTTTTTTTGTTTTGTTTTTCATTCCCTTTTTGCAGGGATGGTTAACTGCAATCGCAACTTTAGTAACACACTGTCACTGCCTCTTGGGGTGGTCTCTGAGGGGCCTTAGCTTCTCTTGATTGACCTTCCTTAGTTTGCTCTCAGTCAGGTCAGTTCTTGGACCCTCATCTTCAATTAAGCCTGTCAGCCCTTCACCCTCTGGGCTTTTGGTCTCTTTCTATCTCGTGGCTGTTTTCTTGGAGGCAGCCTGGTGCAGGACTGTCACCACCTTGTTATCCCAGCCCTTTCTACCTCCCTTTCCTTCGCTGCACTCTCCCTCTTTTGTACCAGGCCTTGTTTCCTCTATTGGTTGCAGCTGTGGGTGCCTGCCTCCATGATTGGCAGCTCTGGCAGCTGCTTGTGATTGTGATCAAGCTGCTTGCTTGTAAACAGAAGAGAGTCTCCTCCCCCCTCTGTCTATGTTCAGTATGGGCTTTGTAGACCCCATTTCATGTAGATACACTTGTAGATAAAAGAAAAGCCACTTTTGAGAATGTGATAGGTATATAAACCTCACACTGGGACGGAAGGGGATAAAAGATTATACTGGGCTCAGATAGCCCCACCCCTCAACCCTGCAGAGCATGCTCCGACTGTACAGGGTTGAAAGGGAGCAACCCAGCTCAGAAGGGGAGAGCCTGGGGAGGAATGCATATCCTGCAGGCTCCTGTGAAAGGAGTCAGAGATGCCTCCCCGAGACACTAAGACTGGGTACTGAGCCCATTTGGGGCTGACGGTTTGGTTTCCCTTTTATATTTTCTTTCTCCTTAGCTGGGACTGGAAGCAGAGAGAGCAGTGAAAGGAAGCATGGAGGGTAACACAAGGGGCCCACAATTCTCTCCAGGCGCCAACATTGATGACCCTCATATGGCCCTGGGTCAGAGTCCAGTGGAGTAGGTGGGCATAGGCTCCCCTCAGGGCCGGCTCCAGGCACCAGCTTGGCAAGTGGGTGCTTGGGGCGGCCACTTCGGAGAGGGGCGGCAGGTCCAGCTATTCAGCGGCAATTTGGCGGACGGTCCCTCACTCCCGCTCGGAGCGAAGGATCTTCCGCTGCATTGCTGCCGCAGATCGCGATTGCGTCCTTTTTTTTTTTTTTTGGCTGCTTGGGGTGGCCAAAACCCTGGAGCCGGCCCTGGCTCCCCTACCACTAACCCCCACCTGCGGCTGGGGAGGATGCTAACTGCTAGGCCACCTACCCTACCGAGGACCCCACTACCCAGAGATGGAATGTTTTGTTCAACCCAAAATTAAATTTTTCCAAATGTTTTAATTTGCTGAAAATTCAAAAAAAAAAAAAAAAAAAAGTTATTTACCCATCTGTAGTCTCTATCCCTTTCCTTGTGAGACAGTGTAAGATGACCACTAGTGATGTCTCCCACTGAGATGAAAAACCCAATTATCCATATTTTTGCCGATATGGGTTTCTGTTAAAGTTTCACCCTACTCTTAATTTCCTGGGTTTCGAATAGTTGTTTTTGACAGTGATAGCATCCTCTATGTGCCTGAGCTATTTCACCTGAAAGGGCCAGCTAGTGCCCAGTTGCTGCACAGGTATACAGGACAGGAGGGTGCAAGACGCCATTGCTCACACCAAGTTGGCATGGACAGGACTATGATTCCACTATCACCAATCAACCCCTACACACTGGCTAACAGAGCTAGCTGGGCTCAGAGAGTACATGGGACCAGTCTAAAGGATGGTGCAGTGCGCCTGTTTCCTTCTGTATTCCAGGGAACTGTAGGAAGGACTGTGGAACCCTGAAACACAATCCCACCTAGAACACCCTCTGGGGGGATGTGGCTATTCACCCCCCCTAATGCACATCTGGTAGGTACAAGTGAACCCTAAAAGGAGGTGGAGGGAATGTGAATCACCTACGTTAGAGGGGTGTTTGAAGTCTACGTCCATTGACGTTGGTAAAAGAGGTTTAAAATACTTGGATGAAAGGCAATATAAAAATGCGAAATATTGTTAATTTCCTACTCCTGCAACCTTTGCTCACAGGAATAGCTCTCGTAATCTGTAATCCTTATCTTAGTCACATGAGTACAGGTGATAGAACTGACCCCTAAAAGAAGAACAGAATCTCAACTATATCTAAGTATATGAGACTGTCAAGAGGTCACAGTCCTGTTTTATTATTTGTTCATTAAATTTAAAACCTTTTTTCAGTAACTTACTCTTCTTTGTAATTAAAGGCGGTGAGAAGCATATCATTTATATTAAACTGAGATTTCCTTTAAGAACAATATGATGATGTACTGTACATTCTGCGATATGGTTTGGAAGAGCCTGTGGTAGAATGACTCCTTTTGTTTCAAAACTTTGTAAGCCTCCAGAGAAAGGGGAATGGTTTATTTGAAAATATAATGGATTTGTCATGGACCATTGAAATGCAGAGTTTTGAACTGAGAAGAATACACAGAATACAGACCGGTTATTTGGAACCTAACTATCCCTTTGTCCCTTCTTCATATTGTTGTTTTTGTATAAAGAGCAAAAGATATAACACATACCTTAATGTAAACTAATGTAGTACAAACCCTGTTAAACCATATATAAAAGTGGCATTAGTTTTGTCCACACACTCTGTATCTAGCATTTTGCTATCAGTTCTTGTTACACATTACAATTACTAGCTATTTTATAAGTTTAATAAATGTCCGTTACCTTAAAAAAAAGCATTCCTGTCAACAGAAAAAATACTTTACACATGGCTTAATTTTTTTCTTTACAGGTCCAATTATAAATGTTTATGTGTTCTGTTAAACAGAATGTGTGCAGCAATCAAAAGAAACAGATATCCCTTTGAGAAAAAGCTAGTTTGGGAGATATTGTAATCTGGGACCTCTTTCTGGAGCCTTAACTCGTGTTGGTAAGCACTTGGCCATCCAAGTAATCCCATTGGAGGTATTTACAATGAGGCTTTTTTGCTCCAAAAGTTCCACCTTTGTTTCCAGTGGTTTAATTTCACCAGTGCTAGCAACGTTGTGAGCTTTTGAGTAGAAAGGGCTCGAGGCAGCAGTTGGTATCTTAAGCATTGTGTTGCCTAATTCTGCCAACAGCACATCTAAATGACATGGCATTTAAAACACTGGCACCCTGTCTTCATTAGTGCTTCCAATATAAGCCCAGGTAGAGACATTTTAGAGAACTAAGTCTAGTGCAGACAAAGCTAGTGAACTACTTGTGTAAACGCTGACCAGGGTGATTAAAGGCAAGTTAGTACATTCTCATCAAAATGAAACAGTTACTTTTAATTCAGTCTCATGAATACAGCACCAAAGTAGATTAGTTTATAGATTACAAACTCCAGCCTTTCAACACTGATATCAATGTATATAATTTAAATACGACTTTTCTCAAATAATTGCAGTTGTAATAATCTTAAATTAGTTTTTGTTTCATTTCCTTATGCTTTGTTGCCTTGATTTGCAAAATACTTACACAACTCTTTATGTTCCTCTTTGAGATCTAATGTGAAATGGAAGTTACATTCACTCTAGCATGATAGGGTGCTTTCTGCCTTTCACATCCTCCAACCCCTACACACACAGACCCCTCTATTTTTTCTGACTGAGTGGTTTTGCAGAGCAGAGATCAAAAGGAAATTTATCAGTATCTGTCTCCCTTCAGACCATTGAAGCCAGACTTCTGACAACGTGTAGCAGCCTGAAAGCTGAAAAAGGCACCAAGACCAGCAAAAAAAAGAGAGAAAGAAAAGCCCCATGACTACATTGTAATTGTCAGATTACGAAGGAGGAAATTGCTGTGTGAGCACCCACAGATGCTTTGAAGGTAGGGTGGCAGGGCCTGGGTACTGTGGCCTTTGTTGATTGTTGGTTTGTCCAGCTCAAAAGGCTCCAAGGTCACAGGCCCCTGAAGACCCTTGAGCTTATAGCTCTGAAGTTGAAACAGCATCCTCTTGTGTTATAGAAACTGTGGTTAAAGGTGAACTGAAATGCTTTAAATATACACACACACAGCTCTTGGAGATCTCATTTCCCTAACAGAACACATATGTAGAGATAGAAGTTACAAATATTGCACTGTAAATGCAGCTTAACACAAGTTGTTAAAAATTAGTTCTTCCCTCATGTAGCTTCAAAAGCATGAGTTAAGAACAACAGAGTTCTGAGTTTCTTATGACTGCTGTGCTCTCGCACTCAAATGCTCTGGCGATGGGTGAAGTAAGAGAACCTAGATAGAGAAATCACTGACACCTAAAGCGTTTACAGATTGCTTTGAGCTGCAAAATTGGGATCCTGATTTGAACTTTTCCAGACTTCCAGGAGGTTTGTCTTGGGATTGTCTGCAGTCCCTTCCCTGACTGCTTAGCCAAGGCCTGGTATCGTGATATTAGGCAGCAGACTCTGTTTAGCTAGATTGGAGCTATAGTGTCAGAGAGCACTACAGGAGCCTGTCTATCAAATGTGCACAGTATTCACTCAGTCGTATCCTGTCTCCACCACACTGCAGGGGCCTTCTCTAAAAGCACTATGAAAGATGCAGCTCCTGCATTACTTTAGATGATCACATTAGTGACATGATTGTTACAAGAGAAACACACAAATTCCCTGAGCTCAAGACTTGGAATGTAAAAACGAGTGGTAGGTGAACCTTCCATTTTGGCAATTCAGTTGGGGTCAGGTAATGAATTAAATGGATAGATGCTTATCTAAACCTCATCCCAACCGAACTATCCAAAACAATGACATTTACTACACCTGGAGCCAATCCAACTCTCTTTGAAATCAGTAAATGGCCTCTCACTGACTACAGCAGAAAGAGGATCAGGCCCTTGGGCTGGAATTCTAAAGCAAGTATGCTTTCTTGAAGGATTTATGGCTCTTTCCAAATTCGGCACAAAATGGACAGAACGCTTGTATTTTGACTCTTGTGCTTCTAGCCTCAGCTACAGCCAGGAAGGGTAGAGGCAAGTGTAAATGCAAAATAATGTCATAATCTTCCCCTGCAAAAAATTAATGGAACTTTTTATTAACTGAATTAAAAATTGGTTCTGTTTTACTCTTTCAGTTTGGGTCAGTTTCAATTTTATCTCAACTGGTTCACCAAGCACTAGTAAAAAGCATTCATTATGAATAGGTAATTGTTTATTTTCTGTCTAAATATTTATTTTTATTAATGAGTTGAGATCTCAATGGACTTTTTAAAAAAAATTGTTTTATCTTTAAAGTAAAATAACAGCACAACAACAGGGCAAATTCTCCATTGATCGTAAATGAATTTTAGAGGTTCCATATGGCAACTGGCACCAGACAAAAGGAAGTTGACCAAAGAGGTTAATTATTTGGGACACATCTCCGCAAAGTTTCACACCATGTTATTACTATCCAGATATTCAGCAGGATGTGGTTATAATTCTGGTTCATGGCATTTCAGAAATGTTTAAGACAGCATTGCTGAGCTTTTTCCAGATTTAAAAACTGTCATTCCCAATATTTGTGATTGACGGTGGAAATGACAAAACAGATATTTGCTTATAGGGTTCTCAACATAACACTCGTATTTAAAGAAAAATCTTTACTTCTATTGCTAGTGACTTTAGTTGGTCAAAACATTTTTACCATGAGAAATTTTGAGCAATTTCTTTTTTATTTTTCATGGGAAATTTCTAAAAGCAAATTTTCATTTCTATCTTAATAGACAATTTTCATCGTGATTTGATTTTAATTGAATTTTTTTAAATGAAACAGAATACCATTTGAAATTAAACAAATTGTCTTTTCACTTTGAAATTTCCTAGGGGGGGACAAAATAAAATCAAAGGCTGGTTGAAAATTATTTCCCCACCAAAATGTTTGTATTTGATGGGAAAATTTTACCACACTTTTCTTCTGCCAGAAAACACAATTTCAATCAGCTGTACTAACAAACATCTTTGATTTTCAAAAACATCTGGGCACATTCTGGAACTCTTTGGGTTTCCCTTTCAAAAAGGCATCATTGTTGGAGCTCAGGGGAGGCAAGAGCAAAGAAGTTTTGCAATTGTAGTCTCTTTTAATGTTCCTTGGGATGCTAGCCACCCCAAAGGGGGTGGGGAAAAGCAGCGAGGAGGTGGGATCATGGCCTTCCAGAGGCCCCCTGTAGTGCTGTAGTTCTTCACCACCCCCAACAGCAGTCTGTGCTCATCAGATACAACTGAGCCCTTTAGAGCACCGACTGTGGTATTAGTTTTGTGTCTCCTATGGCCCCATGCACATTCTCTCTATATAGATGATTTCTTTCAGGTGCATGTGTAATCTGCAGGACTATCGCCAGGCAAGGGCATATACAAGCTTAAATGAACATTCCTGGACCCTGGACCTCACAATGAATGTTGCTCCATGATTCTTTTCTGAACCTCTTGAAGAGGTCTGTGATGTGGTCTTTCTGTAGGTTTTGGGGAACCAGATTTGAGGTGCTTCCTTATGCAACTAGGCACAAATGCCAGCCAGAATTTGGCTCAAAGGATTTCTCAAAATCTACTTTTCTTTTTATTATTGAGACCATTTATTTACTTTCTCTCAGTTGCATGAAATGCAAATTGAAAACAGTCATCAGTGTCACTTTTTTTATACTCACTTTCTGGTAATGTTCATATTCTGGTTTTCAGGCACTCACATTCCAGTGTTAGCTGGACTCACAACGTGGCAAGTGATGTTCAAATGCAAAATGCTTTTCATTATAATGAGAACAAACCATAACGACTTTTCCATTCATATTATTCTTTCAAAAACCCTCTTTATAAAAACTAGCTTGGGACCTTACACCAAACAGCAGTGTCCTTGTAAAGGTAAAAGTCCTGATGGAGATGAAATTTTCATCTATTTATGTTGAAAGTTAGAGATTTCCTGAAAGGTGCAGAGTACTCTCAATTCCCACTGAATTCACTGGGCATCTCAGACCAAATCCTGACATCTGTACCAGGAGCAGCGCTAGGGTTTTTGGTGCCCTAGGCAGGGGTCCTTCCACGCTCCCGGTCGTCGTCGGCAATTCTGCGGCGGGGGGGTCCTTCCGCGCTACCAGTCTTCGGGGCACTTCGGTGGCGGGTCCCAGAGCAGTGAAGGACCCGCCGCAGAATTGCCGCCGAAGACCCGGAGCACGGAAGGACCCCCCGCCGCAGAATTGCCGCCCCCCCCCCAAATCCTGGCGCCCTAGGCAACTGCCTAGGTCACCTAAATGGAAGCGCCGGCCCTGATCTGTACTCACCCCTCCTTCAGGCGAAACTCTCACTGACATCAGTAAGGACTTTGGGTTGACACTTAATTTCTTAGGACAAGATTGAGACTTTACATCTCAGCTAGATAAGGGATGGTGCATAGCTGCACTACCTCTGAAGCAGTCCAGGGAAGAAATTGTGACTTGGAAAAATACATTTCCTTCCTGCTTACTCCCAGATTGGACGTAATCTACTCATGGCCCTTACCAGTAGTAGATTACTTCTTCACATGCTGCCTCAGTTGCCTGTGTACAATATAGATAGCTTGTGAGGAGACAAAGAGTGTCATGCCCTGCTGGAATCACAGGTGTGTGATATGCCTTTTGTGATATTCATTGTAGTTCTATGAATGAATCAGGTAGAAATCCCAACCAGTTTGAGTGAGCTGAACCTAACACAGTGACTGTGAGGTCAGGTTTGGCAGACATTGTGTTGCTCGCATTGTGGCACAAATTCCATCATGTGCCAGAGCCTTATATTCTTGGTGACCCTCCCCAGACTGAGGGCATGAAAATAGGGTTAGATACTTCCTCAGAAAGCTGAAGACCGAGAACATCATCACCACAGCACAAGGGTTAGAATACGGCCAGTGATTTCTGCATGTGACTGACTAAAAGCCCTGCACTCTGGGAATCTATCCTTGGAGCATAGGATGCACAAGAAGTTCAGATTCAGAAACGTTTATGGTGGATAAGAAAAGCCAAAGCCAGACTTTCCTCGGCTTGCCCATTCCCCACCTGTTAAGTGTCAAAATATGCTGCAACTATCTTTCAGACTGTATAAACAGTTTCAATTGTTTGTCCTTACATGGAGATGAATTCTGATTTCATTTACACCAATATAAATCCTGAAAACCTCCACTGAATTCAAAAGCATTACTGTGGGTTTGCACTCATTTAACAGAAATCAGACCTGGCCCAGGGAGTTGGAAAATGTTCACACAGTTATGAAGTCAATGCTGACGATGCAAGTTTCAACTCTGGTTCTACAATTTATCAGGCATCTGTTCTTTTTTGTTTTAAACAAAATATGAAGTGAAGCTGGTGCGATTGTGCTGACAGAAGATATTTCTTTTAAACTGTCCACACACATTTCAGAGCCAGTCAAAAGTCTGACAGGGAAAAATGTGCTTGCAACTTTAATTAATTAATCTACAGTCAGAAACAAGATCGTGCTTCTGAAGACTGCAGCTACAGACCACTGAGATGATGTTCTCTTAATGAAGTGTCTCAGGCTATATCACGCTCTTATCTTTGGGTCAAAGTGCATTATGTGAATGAGAATCTGCACTGCTCCCTGGGAAAACATCCAACTGTGAAAAAAAGGACTAAGAAACAATAACAATCAGTGAAACGCTACTGACGTCTGGTGAAGGGAATAATTCTGCTATGGTAACAATGACCTTTTAGGTCTTTTCCACCTCCAATCTCAATGGCCCAGATCCTGAAGTTCTTACTCATTCTCTCTTCAGGCACAATCACAGATGCCAATCTGGCTTTTGTCAGTGTAAGAACTGAGTAAGGACTTTGGAATTTGGCCCAATGTCTATTATGATAACATACTATGTGCCTAAAATTTTCAAGTTTGGATGCCTAGACATAGACATCTAAATCCATGTGTAGGTTCCTAAATGAGCAGTCTGACTTTCAGTGGTGCTGAGTGCACAGCACCCATTGCTTCCCATTGAAGAACAGCGTCCCTTTTTTCATTGTTCTCTATTAACTCTCCTTCCCTTCCCTGCATCCTTTTGTGATTGGTTACCACTTTTTAATAGTCATCAAGATTGCAAGGTCTTCTGGGCAGAGACGTTGTTGTCTTGCATGTCTTGCAAGTTGTTGTCTTGCATATGTACATCTATGGAACTCGATACATTATACATAATAGTAAAAATCTAATTTAAAAGCCTTCTTTTAAATAGCAGCTTGGAAATAGTATTAAACACCCTTTAGATTAAATCACTTAAGTCTGGAGTTGGCCTTTTGTGTTCTGTTACTGTTACACCTATTTCCAAGAAGTCCAAATGTACTTGTTTGAAAAATGTTGAAGGCTAATCATTTAAAATTTCAGAAAACTTGGATCGTAATGAGCTACTAACTTTCTGTGCCCTATGTTCTACCCACAGTACCAACCTCAGCTCCCTGTGTGGTGAGTACATGTGATAAGTACATGTGCAATACATGTTTACCTTGTGTTTTTCAGGTGACAAGTCAGGAGGAGGAATTTGGGGTGAGAATTAAAGTAAAATTAGTTTCTTCATTAAAATTGAAAAAACTAGTTTTGTGATGGGAAGAAGTGTTACTGTTTGTAAATGGGATTTTGCCTTTGATTTTTAATTTTAAGGAACCTGTTTGCATCCTGCATGACTACTCCCTTGGAGAAGCAGGGAGGTGTTTGGCAGGAGGAAGACCAGCTGAGCACTCCCTTAGCTGCTCCTAAACCCAGAGCCAGCTTTAGGAATGTGGGGCCCGATTCGAACAGTTTTGACGGGGCCCCAGCAGGGATGACTGAAAAAAAAAAAAAAAAAACCACGTAAAAAAACATGTGGGGCTTGTTCTCACCGGGCGGCACTCGTAATCTTCGGCGGTTTGTCCTTCACTCGCTCCGGGTCTTTGGTGGCACTGAAGAACCTGCTGCCGAAGTGCTGCCGAAGACCCAGAGCGAGCTGAAGACCCAAAGTGCCGCCAAAGACCCGGAGCACTGCCGGGTGAGTAAAAATTAAAAAGGAGCCTCTAGCCAGGGAAGGGATTCTCGGCCACTTGCCCCCACCCCGGCGGCCCTGCCACTGGCCGCGGGGCCCGATTCGGGGGAATTGGTGGAATTGGCCTAAAGCCAGCCCTGCCTAAACCTGCGTGCAACAGAGGGGTTGGGGTAATAGGCAAAGCCAAGAGCTTCCTCATGCATGCAGCCAGTGGTTGGGTTTGACAGGTGATAGAGGCAATGCTCTGAGGTTTGTCACTGAAAGCTGCGCAAGAACATTGTGTAGTTGCGCTTGAAGAACAGTTGACCCAGTGCAGGTTCGTTGCCTGCATGTCCTGTCTATGCTAGACTGAAATGGCAGATTTGCGTGGTTCTAGTGCAGTTGCAGTGGTACCTGGAATGCTTGGGAAGCATTTGGAGCACTTGTATGTGTTGACATGAAGTCTTTCACAAGTGCTTCAGCTGGTGCTGTGTGCACTAAAATTCACTAGTGTAGATAGACCTAGAGGGAAACCCCTCTAGTAAGGGCTGAATATGTTACAACCCTAATAAAGGATGGAGTTAAGGCTCCTGTAACTGCAGCAGTCAATTGCACTGTTAAAATTTCTATTACTTACTACACTAACTACTTTCCCATGTTATTAGGGTTACTGGTTAACACCTCCTCCCATATTCTCTTCAAGCAAAAGGCTTAATTGCCCAATTTAACAGCCCAAACAGCCCCATAGAACAATATAACATTCACATAGTTCACATAACTCACTGGAGTTTTCAAGGAAAGCTGGCATGCGCAACTCAAAGGCACTGAAAGCAGTGACGAGTGTCAAAGGTCTGTATGTGAAAACGCTGCTTATGCCCTTTACTCACTTTACAATTCTTCATGGAGAAAACATGTAATTTAGAGCTCAGTCCCCTAAATACCCCTGCAAGGTATTAACTTAACTCTCATGGAAGTCAAAAACATTTGAAGGTGGAGGTGCTCAGCATCTCAAAGAATTGGATCCTGTATATGTGTTGCCTTAGAATCAGCCTCATCATTACCCACTTTGTCCTGTTTTGGGTTTTTTTAAGTTGCTTTATTTGTTTCACAGGTCCAGATCCTGATTGGGGCCTTTGGGCACTCCCATAATACTAACAATTAATAAGTAACTAGTAGTTTGGGTGTACTGGAAGGATGACCCCACATAATTCATGCAATGTGACATTGTATACTTTACAGCGCCAACAGCAAGGGTGCCATTCTCTAATAACCAGAACTAATTGTAAGCAGTTTGTCAGTTCTCACATTTCGTTGTTTGTTTCATAACAACCAATTAAAAAGTCATTTTTAATACTGTCATTAACAAAGGGGTACCTGGAATGAAATGCTCCCCCCTATGGCATGGGTAGTAAGTAACTGGAGAACATACCAGCTTTCCATGTGCACTTTGATTAATCCAAACTGAGCAGGACACAAAAGGCAAATACAAAATATCTAACAGGCAAGAGAGATAATTACAGAGCTGGTATGACTCTGGCATAAGAAGTAGAGTGATGGATTACAGAGTATTGTAATGGTCCACAGCACTTTGCAAATACATGGATAACAAAGGCCCTTCCTGAGGATCTTATGGTCAAACACCAAACCTATTATAAAAGATTCACTAGCAAACACTAAATTCACACCAGAGTCAGGGGCGTCAGACTGGTGTAAAACTGGGGTAATAGAGCAAAGAATAAGCCCTGAGTTCTTTAAGCCAGAAAGAAGCTCATGTTAACCCAACCTACATTATGAAATCTCAGCATTCTGACTACTCGGTATAGTTATAAACTCATATAGCATTATTATAGAGAAGGAAGAAATGTTGAGAAGAAATTATAAAGTGAAAAAGTTAGTTCCTTAAGGACTGCTCCTGAGATGTACTGAGCACTCCATTCCCCGCAACTTCAAAGCTAAATAT
The DNA here is from genome assembly GCF_027887155.1 of Malaclemys terrapin pileata. NCBI lineage: Eukaryota > Metazoa > Chordata > Testudines > Emydidae > Malaclemys > Malaclemys terrapin. Next base: position 27,018,028 of record NC_071509.1, read on the forward strand.
TTGGTTCACATGAAAGCCTCTTTAATTCCCCATTACTGTAAGATATACTTGTATACAACTGTGGGAGCAATTGTCATCATAAATCAGACAATTTATCAGGAGAGCTATTCTCTAGGGCAAGGCAGATTCTAACGCACCACAACAGACTTTATTTGTAAGCCTCAATTCCACAGGAATTTTATTCAGGCAGACACCTCAAGGCATGCATCTTTTCACAGTGTTTAGGCAGCAGGAAACGAAATTCAAATTAGATACAGTCACGATGCAAATGCATTATTATTTAGTTCAAAACGACTGAGGCTTCAGGGTCGTAAATTCCCCCATAAAGAGATCCTTCAATTACCCTTCTGTTCAGTGAATCAGAGAAGAGGAACCCTTTTCCCTAGCTTTTCTCAAGCAGAACAAAATTGACTCCCAAGCAAATATCAATCAGCATAAAACTCCTGTTCTGAATATTTTGCCCTCTATATAAACCTAACTCCAAACTGTGTTATATGTTTTTTTCTAGAGATAATATCACACCAACTCCTTGAGGTGATTGAAATCTTGAACCTATATATGAATTTGGATAATAGATCCTATCTTTCTGAGCTGAACCACAACTCTAGAGTGGAGGATGCTTGAAATCTGAATGATCCATCTCTGGATCTGAATGTGAAAGGCCAGGCCATTCTCTAACATTTTTCTTTCTTTTTAAATTGCATCTTCATCTGCAACTCTTCAGTCTCCCTCACCCAACACATACAGGCCATGGTCAAAATTTTGCCACTCTTCCTCCACAACATTTCTAAATACTGAACTTTTCTTGCAGCTCACACCACTAGAACTCTCATTCAAGTCATCATCACCTCCTTGTGAGATATGAAAACTCCTCTTCTCTGGCCTCCCCAATACCCACATCCTACACCCCATCCTATGTATTCAAAACCTTGTTACTATGGTCATCATCCACCATACTGACCATGTTATACACAAACACACTCACTTTGAATCCTTTAATTGGCTCCCCCTTTTTCACTACATCAAATTCAAGTTTCTTGTCTTCAGTTTCAAGACCTTTCACAAATTTGCCCATCCATACTTATCTGCTGATCTCTGAACTATACACCCCCTCTTCCCTGCAGCCCTTCCAACTTTAACAGTAATGCTAATCTTATCCCCCAGCATTGAATGACATGGATGAGGAAACATGGACAAATTGCTAAGGATGAGAACAAAAGAATAGCTCAAACATACAGGGACAAAATCAGAAATGCCAAGGCACAAAATGAGTTATACCTTGCAAGGAAAATAAAAGGCAATAAGAAGAGGATCTATAAATACATTGGGAGCAAGAGAAAGATGAAGAAAACTGCTCTGGGGCTGGAGCACCTACAGCTGTTTGGCGGCGACAAGCGCTGGGAGGTACGCAGCGGAGCAGGGATGTGGCACACTCAAGGGAGGAGGTGGAGGTGAGGTGAGATGAGGTAGGGTGGGAAGGGGCACTTGGCTGCTGGTGGGTGCAGAGCACCCACTAATTTTTCCCCATGGGTGCTCCAACTCCAGAGCACCCACGGAGTCGGTGCCTATGCCTATAAGGAAAGGTTTAAAAAACTGGCATGTTTATTCTTGAGAAAAGAAGGAGGGGGAACCTGATATCAGTCGTCAGTATGTTAAGGGCTGTTATAAAAAGGATGATGATCAATTGTATTCCACTGAAGGTAGGACAAAAAGTAATTTCCTTAATTTGCAGCAAGGGAGATTTAGGTTAGATATTAGGAAAAGCTTTCCAAATATAAGGATAGTTATACTCTGGAATAGTTTCCAAGAGAGATTGTGGAATCCCCATAATTGGAGGCTTAAAAGAACTGGTTAGAAAAAAACCTGCCAGGAATGATCTAGTATACTAGGTCCTGCCTCACCGCAGGGAGCTGAACTAGATAAGCCCTCAAGGTGATGGTCCCTTCCAGCCCTACATTTCCATTATTCCATTATTCTTTTGTCCACTTCTTCCATAACCATCTTTGAGTTTTATTGCATGAAATCCTGGGAAATGGAATGCGCTCCTAGATGTGATCTGTAAGACCACTATCTTTTCCTTCAAATTCCTCCTACAGGTCTACTTCTGCTTGGGGCTGAAGCTGAAGTCTGAGCAACTTAGGTTCACGGGGGCCCTGGGCAATTGCTTTACCTGCTGCCCCCTATGCCAGGCCTGGCTTTTAATCTACTGAAAAATAGCTGTTGTGGCACAGGTGGGCCACGGAATTTTTATAGCATGTTGGGAGGCCTCAGAAGGAACCTCTGCTTAGGTTATCCATGTGAATCAGACTAATGTTAATTGGAGTTGTAATTAATGGGATTTGTTTACTTCACTCAGTGGAATAATATTTATGCATGACTTCTAAGAAAAGCTTGTTGTCAAGGTCCAGATATATTCACTGCAAACATTTGGTTGTGTTCCGATTGTACATATATGTTTTCTGAAATATAGAGCTCATGACCTTGAATCATAAAATCATAGAATATCAGGGTTGGAAGGGACCTCAAGAGGTCATCTAGTCCAACCCCCTGCTCAAAGCAGGACCAATTCCCAACTAAATCATCCCAGCCAGGGCTTTGTCAAGCCGGGCCTTAAAAACCTCCAAGGAAGGAGACTCCACCACCTCCCAAGGTAACGCATTCCAGTGCTTCACCACCCTCCTAGTGAAATAGTGTTTCCTAATATCCAACCTGGACCTCCCCCACTGCAACTTGAGGCCATTGCTCCTTGTTCTGTCATCTGCCACCACTGAGAACAGCCGAGCTCCATCCTCTTTGGAACCCCCCTTCAGGTAGTAGAAGGCTGCTATCAAATCCCCCCTCATTCTTCTCTTCTGGAGACTAAACAATCCCAGTTCCCTCAGCCTCTCCTCATAAGTCATCTGCTCCAGACCCCTAATCATTTTTGTTGCCCTCCGCTGGACTCTTTCCAATTTTTCCACATCCTTCTTGTAGTGTGGGGCCCAAAACTGGACACAGTATTCCAGATGAGGCCTCACCAATGTCGAATAAAGGGGAACGATCACGTTCCTTGATCTGCTGGCAATGCCCCTACTTATACAGCCCAAAATGCCGTTAGCCTTCTTGGCAACAAGAGCACACTGTTGACTCATATCCAGCTTCTCGTCCACTGTGACCCCTAGGTCCTTTTCCGCAGAACTGCTACCTAGCCATTCGGTCCCTAGTCTGTAGCAGTGCATGGGATTCTTCCGTCCTAAGTGCAGGACTCTGCACTTATCCTTGTTGAACCTCATCAGAGTTTTTTTGGCCCAATCCTCTAATTTGTCTAGGTCTCTCTGTATCCGATCCCTACCCTCTAGTGTATCTACCACGCCTCCTAGTTTAGTGTCATCTGCAAACTTGCTGAGAGTGCAGTCCACACCATCCTCCAGATCATTAATACAGATATAAAACAAAACTGGCCCCAGGACCGACCCTTGGGGCACTCCGCTTGAAACCAGCTGCCAACTAGATATGGAGCCATTGATCACTACCTGTTGAGCCCGACGATCTAGCCAGCTTTCTATCCACCTTACAGTCCATTCATCCAGCCCATACTTCTTTAATTTGGCAGCAAGAATACCGTGGGAGACCGTATCAAAAGCTTTGCTAAAGTCAAGGAATAACACATCCACTGCTTTCCCCTCATCCACAGAGCCAGTTATCTCATCATAGAAGGCAATTAGGTTAGTCAGGCACGACTTCCCCTTGGTGAATCCATGCTGACTGTTCCTGATCACTTTCCTCTCCTCTAAGTGTTTCATAATTGATTCCTTGAGGACCTGCTCCATGATTTTTCCAGGGACTGAGGTGAGGCTGACTGGCCTGTAGTTCCCCGGATCCTCCTTCTTCCCTTTTTTAAAGATGGGCACTACATTAGCCTTTTTCCAGTCATCTGGGACCTCCCCCGATCGCCATGAGTTTTCAAAAATAATGGCTAATGGCTCTGCAATCTCATCCGCCAACTCCTTTAGCACCCTCGGATGCAGCGCATCCGGCCCCATGGACTTGTGCACGTCCAGTTTTTCTAAATAGTCCCGAACCACTTCTTTCTCCTCAGAGGGCTGGTCACCTTCTCCCCATATTGTGCTGCCCAGTGCAGCAGTCTGGGAGCTGACCTTGTTCGTGAAGACAGAGGCAAAAAAATCATTGCATACATTAGCTTTTTCCACATCCTCGGTCACTAGGTTGCCTCCCTCATTCAGTAAGGGGCCCACACTTTCCTTGACTTTCTTCTTGTTGCTAACATACCTGAAGAAACCCTTCTTGTTACTCTTAACATCTCTTGCTAGCTGCAACTCCAAGTGTGATTTGGCCTTCCTGATTTCACTCCTGCATGCCTGAGCAATATTTTTATACTCCTCCCTGGTCATTTGTCCAATCTTCCACTTCTTATAAGCTTCTTTTTTGTGTTTAAGATCAGCAAGGATTTCACTGTTTAGCCAAGCTGGTCGCCTGCCATATTTACTATTCTTTCTACACATCGGGATGGTTTGTTCCTGCAACTGCAATAAGGATTCTTTAAAATACAGTCAGCTCTCCTGGACCCCTTTGCCCTTCATGTTATTCTCCCGGGGATCCTGCCCATCTGTTCCCTGAGGGAGTCAAAGTCTGCTTTTCTGAAGTCCAGGGTCCATATTCTGCTGCTCTCCATTCTTCGTTGTGTCAGGATCCTGAACTCGACCATCTCATGGTCACTGCCTCCCAGGTTCCCATCCACTTTTGCTTCCCCTACTAATTCTTCCCTGTTTGTGAGCAGCAGGTCAAGAAAAGCTTTGCCCCTAGTTGGTTCCTCCAGCACTTGCACTTGAACTGATATCTTTGAACTACACTCATTTTTTCCCAGTACATTTAAAATTGTAGTGCTCTTTTTTAAAATGTAATTATGTGACATTAGTGCTGGTGAGAGGTGTCAGATAAATATCTGTAAACATTGAAGTTCTTTGTGGGCCTGATCCAAAACCCATTAACATCAATGGATTTTGGGGGAGGTCCTATTAGAGGAATTATGGTCTTTTGGTTAAGACACAGGATTATAAGTCAGGAGATGTGGGTTCAATTACCCACTCTGCCAGACTTTCTATTTAACCTTAGGCAAGTCAGTTGATCACTCTGACTCAGTTTCCCCATCTGTGAAAGAGATAATATAGTCCTTACCTACTTCATAGGAAAGTGATGAGACTGATTTTGTTCATGTTTGTAATGTGTTTTGTATGGAAGATATTACAGAAGTGAAAAGTATTATTCATTTATCCACAGAAAAGATACAGTACTCGCAATGACAGTGCAAGATCTCCCACCCTGCTCCACCGATGAAACTCAGGCTTTCTCTACACTGGCACTTCATCAGCAAAACTTTTGCCGGTCAGGGGGTGTTAAAAAAACACACATTGAATGACAAAAGTGTTACAGACGAAAAGTGCCAGTGTGAAACAGCGTTTTGTCGACAGGAGTGCTCTCCTGCCGACAAAGGTGCGTGGAAGCTTTTTGTTGGCAGAACAACAGCTACACTCTGCCCCTTTTAGCAGCACGGCTGTAGCAGCACCGCTGTGTCATTAAAAGGTGAGTAGTGTAGACCAGATGTTCCCAAACATGGTTTGTGGCCACTGGGTGCTGCGAGCAGCCATACCTGCGGACGCTCAGGTAAACAAAGTGTCTTGCAGCCCGGGGCTTACCCTGAACAAGCCGCGAACCAAGTTTGGAACCCCAATGCCATAGTTCAACCTAAAAGGATTGTTGTCATTTTGTAACTTCACTAAAGCATTTATTCTTTTTTTCCATGTGCTCTTCTCCTTCTACCAATTCAAGTGAGTCTGCTTTTCTTGAGGCAAAACATAGAGATTAAAAGGCAAATAATCTATATTTCAGACATTTTCTCTTAGCTTCAGCCAAAAAAAATTACCCTCACTCTAAAAATATGCCTTATTTCTAATCTGTACCTATTTAAAATGAACTGACTAATCAGTCTTCATGTAAATTAGGCTTCATGAGTAGTACTAACAGATAAATACAATGTATGGGATCACAATGCTGCACTTTAAAAGATAATATCATTCAGGGTTGAGCCTGTGCAGGCTATTTCTAGTTAGGCCGTTATCTGTGATTCTGCTATCTAAACAAAAGCTAATCTTTGTTTGCTGTTCTTATCTTGTTCGTCAATTGATCGCATGTTAAGTGTCTCAACGAACAAGGCTAAAATAAAAACAACCATTTACATATAATTTGTTTGGATCAGATTACACTGGAATCAAGGTAAAAGTGGGAGACAGAGAAAGTAGTGTGGACCCTACAAACAGCTAGTGGAGGTCAAAATGAATTAGCAAAATCATTGTTTGCAGTTTTCTTCTCCCCCGCCCCACCCCATCTGGTTACTCTATGTACTTTAGGGGGGCGTGCTAGCTACAGTTACATGACCAGGAGGAACTATGTGAATTTGAAAACGTTCCCTCGTTGTTTTTGTAATGTAAGAGAGTCTGGAATTATTAAACTTATCAAGGATTTTCCCCCTCGGATAGAATTAAAAAAAACCCACACAATTACAGTGAATGTAGTTTCCTTTGAGCTATCCCTCCCCCCTGCCTGCTGACAATTCTTCCAGCTGCTATTTCTAGTTTCTGCTGTATTGTGCAGTTCTCACATTGCTTCGTTTTACTGAAGTACCAAAATAGGTCTTGATCCTACATTTCCTGCCCCCCAGAAACTCCTAGTGAGTGATTGGGATTTTTTGTGTGGAGGAGGAACTAGCAATGACAGAGAAGTGCTTTGATGTTGTTTTTATAACAAGGTAGCATCTGGAGGCCCCACCTGAGAGAGGAGTGCTAGGTGTAGTACAAGCACATAGTAAGAGACAGTTTCTGCCTTGAAGTTTACATTCCAAACAGATACAACAATCAAAGGGTAAACAGACACAGAGGTGTGTAGTGACATGCCCAAGGTCACACAGCAGGTCAGTGGCAGGGCCAGGAGCCCTGAGTCCTAGTCCAAAGCCCTATCCATCCTGCCAGTACAGCTGCCCTCCCAACTCCTAATGTCCCCCAAGCTGCCTCTTAAAATCTGTGATTCTGAGTAGGGAGAGTTAAGGCCAGAAGGGACAATTATGATCATCCTAGTCTGACCCCCTGCAGAACGCAGGCCAGAGAATATCAACAAGTGGTTCCTGGGCTAGAGCATATTTTTAGACTAGAGCATACTTTTAGCTATACATCCAATCTTGATGTGCTGATTTAAAAACTTTGCAGTGGAGGAGAATCGTCCTAAGTAAATCGTTGCAATGGCTAATTACCCTCACTAAAAAATGTGTCCCTTATTTCAAGTCTGAATTTATCTAGCTTTATCTTCAAGCCCCTGGATCTTGTTATGCCTTTGTCTAATAGATTAAAGAGCTCTATACTATCAAAAATCTTCTCCTGTGTAGATATTTATAGATTATGAGCAAGTCACCTCTGAACCTTCTCTTATATAAACTACACAGATTGAACTTCTTTAGTCTATGACTGTAAAACAGGTTTCCAGACCTCAGATCATTCTTGTAGCTCTTTTCTTCAGTTCTTTCCAATTTGTCAATGTTCTTTTTGAAGTGTGGACACAAGAAGTGTGGACACAAGAACTGTACACAGTATCTCAATAATGGTCTAACTAACACTGTATACAGTACTAATAGAATCTCCCTACTTCTGTTTTTATATTTCCTTGATTGCACATTCAAGCATCACATCTGCTTTCTTAGTCACAGCATCAATGTTCATGTTCATTTGTTATCCTCCATGACCCATAAGTCCCTTTCAAAGGGAGCTGCTGCTTTCTGAACTAGTCCCCCACCCTATAGGTGTGACCTACATTCTTTGCTCCTGGGTGTGTGACTGTACACTTAGCTGTATTGCAACACATGTTATTCAAGTGAGTCTCATACCTTTACCCACACAGCCTTGTTCTCCCACTGCCAAAGGCAGGAGCGGCTCTATGTATTTTGCCACCCCAAACACAGCAGTCAGGCGGCTTTCGGTGGTGCGCCTGCGGGAGGTCCGGCTGGTAACGCGGATTCGGTGTACCCGCCGCCGAATTGCCGGCGAAGCTGCAGGACCGGTGGACCTCCCGCAGGCATGCCACCGAAGACTCCCTGACTGCCGCCCCCACAGCAACCGGCAGGCCGCCCCCCGTGGCTTGCCGCCCCAGGCACGCGCTTGGTGCGCTGGTGCCTGGAGCTGCCCCTGGCCAAAGGTACTATCCCTCTCTGGTAACCTCACTTCCTAATTTACTGAGGCCCTTCTTCTGAAACATAGGAGGGAGATACCAACCAACCAGCTCAACCTCCCTCTCAACCACCCCCGGACAGGGGTGAAAAGCCTTCCCCCCAAAAAAGAAAGAAAAACACCCTCACAACCTGTCTCTATCAACCCTCCAGAACATCCTAATCCCTTCTAGCTACAGTGGCCTCCAACCAAACCCCACAAACTTGTTACTCCTCAGGTAGTTTTCCTCCCAGTTATAACTTTTTCACCCACGGACAGGAGGTCACATCCAGCTCAAATCAACCCCCTGCTGTGCAGGTGGGACAGTAGGGAGTAACCCAAGTAAGAAAGACCTGGGCTTTATTTTCTCCTTTTCCCAGGGGAATCTCTCACTTCCATAGAGAAAAAGGCAATGGAAACAGGGGATGGGCACAGAGGGAAGGGGAGCATAAAACTCCCATCCCACACACTCATAACAGTCCCATGAAACCTCTCCCTCTGTGGCAATCTACACAAACAGGTGTGCCTTGCAGCATGCCCTGAGGGACTATTTTGGCCTGAGGTGTGGGGAGGTAAAGCTTGTTCCAGAACTTTTATAGCGAGGTGAATCGGTCTTGACCACCTGCCCCAACTACAGCTGTGGCAGGACAGCATGAGGCTAATATATCTCCATTCCCTATCAGTTATTATTAAAATTAAAATCAGGTCAGCTTTTTCTTTCTCATTTACTGGGACCTCTGCACAGTGGAGTTCAAAAGTGCTACCAGACAGCCCATTCCTGAAGGGAAGGTTGCACTGTGGGATTGCAGCTGGAGGGCTGCTTATATTGGTACAGGTGTATGTGCATCCACGCTGCCACTGTGCCAAGTAAAACTATACCATAAAGGGGAATAACTATGCTGGAAAAAGTGGAGAGTTTTGTTGGTGGAGACAAAAGGAAGAGTGGGCGCAAGCTAGGCTGTGCTGAGGTTTGCTGGTACAACTTTCTACTGTAGACCAGGCAAATCTGACTTTCCAAACATTGGTCTGGTTGGAATCTAGGCCTGGTCTATATGAGAAAATTAGGTCAATTTAAGTAGGTCAGGGGTGTGAAAAATCCATACCCTGCCCTGAGCAGTGCAGTTAAGCCAACATAAATCCTTATGTAGACAGAGCTAAGCTGATGGAAGAATTCTTCTGTTGACCTAGCTACCACCTCTTAGGGAAGTGGATTACCTACACCAACAGGAGAACCACTCCCTTTGATGTAGGTTGTGTCTACACTGAAGTGCTACAGTGACACAGCTGTGCCCCTATAGCATTCTAAGTGTAGACAAGCCCTAATTCTTAGGTCTAAGATGGAAGCAGTTTAGAATATAGGCCAATAATACAGCTCGACTTATTTCTCACATACAAACTGATACAAGTTATATCACTAGCGCGCCATCTCTAAAGCTGTATTGTTTCCTCTATCCATGAAACCAATCATCATTCATTTGAAAGTCAAACTTATACAAATATTTTGTGCAGCTGTTATGATTATTGTCTGTAACTATCTCTGTTCACACACAGGAATTCCTTTGGTCTCATAAATACTAAACAGAGTCTTTCCCCTCTCCTGCCCCCTCTCCCCTTTAACTGTCAGATAATTACACAGTTGGCTTTAGAGTTTAACTTGTCAAAGGAGTTGCATTACTTTGTTCCTTTTGGGCAGCTTCTCCTATTGTGCTCTCTGAACACTAAACAGAACCTATATTAACTGTCAGTTAATTACACACCGTTTTCTTCAGTATTTACCAGTCAAAGGGGCAGGTAGGCTGCAATCGTATCATCTCAATCACTGTCTCTGCCCACAAAAGAATCAATAAAGATGAGTCACTTAGTGTCACCCAGTGTCTGATACTCAAAGCCACCCATTCCTAATTGCCTTTAGAGATGGATGATAATACAAACTTTGAAGTGATAATCAGCCTAATGAGTGGCCTTGCTGAGAGGGTAGATCATGTGTCAGAACAGTTTGCAGATGCTTACAGGCAAACAAAGCCAGCTTTCCTTTTAGAGCTGAGAGGACCATGGCAAGTCTGGTACCCAGAGCCCAGTACAATGGCAGAGACTGGCGCACAGCAGGAAACTGAGCCAGCTGATCACAACTGACTCCATCCATCTTGCTCTTTGCCTTTAATCACCACCGTCAGAACAAGTCCTCCAGATTTTCTGCATGTTTACACTGGGTATTTAGGCAATAATTGTATAACAGCTAAATTATCCAATTCTGAATCATTGGATTTAAAGAATAGTTATTGGACTTGATGGGTAATGATCAGTGAGCCTGGATAAAACTATTGAGTAAGTGTAATTAAATGCAGTTGGGTGCAGCCATCCAGGCAAAGGCAGACACCACAAAAGGATCATTCAGACAGCAATGAAAACAAATAGCAGCAGCAGCAAAAACAAAGTCAGTGTTTGCTTTACTAATAAGAGCATGCTCTGAGGCCTGGTCTACACTCAGTTTTTCACTGATTTAACTAAATAATAGAAAAAAACTATTAAATTGGTGCAACCCCTAAGTGTGGCTGCAGTTATAGTGACATAAAGGTGTTTATTTTGGTTTAGCTAAGTTACATCAGATAGTCAATTGTGATCATCTAGCTATGTATATGTGTGTGTGTGTATATGTAACTGCATCCACACTAAAGAGTTGTACTGATTTAAAATCATGTTCTATGCCAATTTAGTTTAAATTAGTTTAAATTGGCACAGGAATTGAATGTAAACAAGCCCTCAAAAACATTTCCACAAAGGTTGTTACTGGATATGATTTAGTTTTAAAATAAAATTTGATATGCCTATGTGTGACTGGGTTGGCTAATATAGGGTTTAGCACATCAACTTGAAAAAAACCTGTGGGCCATAATCTGAAATCTTTACTTACTTTTTTTTAGCCTAATTCTAGTGCTAAATCCAAGATGTACTAAAGTGTTCACATTGAGGTATCAGAGTAGCAGCCGTGTTAGTCTGTATCCGCAAAAAGAAGAACAGGAGTACTTGTGGCACCTTAGAGACTAACAGATTTATTAGAGCATAAGCTTTCGTGGACTACAGCCCACTTCTTCGGATGCATCCGAAGAAGTGGGCTGTAGTCCACGAAAGCTTATGCTCTAATAAATCTGTTAGTCTCTAAGGTGCCACAAGTACTCCTGTTCTTCTTTTTGCACATTGAGGTAGTGATTATAAATGTCTAGTAAATCTTTCTTTGTGATACACACACATATCATAATCAAATCAGGTGTTAGTAATGTATTAATAATTGGCCCAATCCCATATTCGTTACTGGGACAAAACTCCCAATGAGGAGCTAGATTGACTCTTCTCAAGAAAAACATTGTACGAGAGGGTCAGACAGGCAGAAAAATACTGTGAGGTTTGACTTCATGGCATTTTCTATAAACTATCCCTTCAGTAGGGAGGGGCTTCTAGAGCCACAAAGATAAGTCCTGTCAATACCATGGATCTCCAGGGTCCACAGAGAAAGGACATCCCAAATCTTGGGTGCATAGAGTCATTTATATAGGAGAATGCCCTTCAGTGCTACTTCACTTCTCTCCTGGACTCTTTTTTGGCTTCTCAGTAACAGCTATGAATGGAACCCATAAGGAGTTAATAAAGCCCCAGCTGGTTTTCTATAAGTCTGTATGGATTGGTGTCTCAGAGAGCCTGTGGTCCAGTCCTCCATCCCTTCCTGCCCCCAAGGCATCATGGACCATTGGATTCCAATGGAAACACATCTGCAGGACCTAGCGCAAGAGGTTTGGTGCTATACAGTCAGTATTCCACATTCCACCCAAACAGCAAAGGTCCACCCATGAAAGGTCACCTTGGCAGTGTTGAGGTAACACTTAAGCCAAAGAATTTCCAATGAACATAATTTTTTCGTAGCCCAAAATTATATTCTTATTTAATCCCACACAAGCCCCCACTTTAAATGGACAGTTAACATTGCTCAAATGTGTTTTCTAGCAACACAATCACTAAAATTCAAGGAAATCACCAATTAAACTAGCATCCTTAGGCACATCAATCTCAGCTCACATGCAGCACTACCTAAAACGTTAACACATAAGGACATTTACAGACTTCTTCACTCCAAAACAAATTTCCCTGTCAATTCCAACTACATACTCAGCTATTATGCTCACATCTAGTTCTTCATAATGACACTGAAACTTAGCTAAATTAAGGTAAAAATTACCTGTTGACATATCTGTATCATTGAAGTCTACAATGTGTTGTTTGAAAAACAAAAAGTATGGAGGTCTGAGTTAAAGTTGTGCATTTGAATGTGTGTGGTTATAGTTTAGAACTGAAAGGAAGTTGTGAAGCTGGGAAAGTTTTATGTATATTTGAGTATTAACATTGACAAGGCTGGGATTGGTGTAAGAAGCATATTGGTTTAATTGGTGATTTCCTGGATTTTTAGTGATTGAATTGATAGTAAATTCTGATGAACAACCTTAATAATCTGAACTCTAAGTTAACAAAGTTGGGGTTTTTTGGCAGGCGGGGGGAATTTCCCAGGTTTTTGGAGACAAATTTAAATCATTAAATTGTGAAAACACAGGTTTGAATTCTGCTTTAATTTCAATGTAAATTTAACTGTAGAGCCACTACTGAACCTGCATAATAACAAACAAAAAATAAGAGGCAGAAGCTCATTGCTTGATGAACCTATGATAATTTATCCCAGCTGAAGTTCTGCCCTTATGAATGTGTGTGAGATCCCATACATTGTAAACAATTTGCTGAATTAGATTTTAAACTAAATAAATTTGACTTTTAGTGTTTGCTGGAAATAAATTCAATCTAACTTTTTTTAGGCCATGAGATCCTTAGGACAGAAATTCCAGGGGATGTGGACTATGGCCAAGATTTTCAAAAATGACTATTGATTTTGGGGATGATCAAGCTGAGAGAGATCTTAAATGAACCTGATTTTTAGAGGGTGTGTGACTTTAGCCCTTTTTGATAATTAGGTCCCTTTAAAGTGTCTCAAATTGGACAACCAAAAATTGAGGCTGCCAAAATCACTAATGACATTTGAAATTCTTGGCCAATGTGTGTATTTGAAGCTTGTACTGTGCCAAACATTACACTGCTTGATAAATATTTCTCTTAAATAAAACAAATGTTCTGACTTTGCTGTTGGGGTGGGAGAAAGAAATAGGAGGGAGGAGTCTGGGGAGACAATAAAGGAGTTTGAATTCAATATTTATTTCTTCTAAATATTTTATTTAAATGTATAATTGCGGGTTAGATTTACAATAATGATGTATTTAAAATAGAATCTAATTTGCATTTCCATCTCAAGGTATTTTACAAACACTAATTGAGTCCCACAAAACCCCTGCGTGGTAGAGAAAGTATAGATATACCTACCCCTGAAATGCCAGCTCATCTGCGAGGGAACATAGCCCATATAAAAATGAATAGCAATAGTACACAATTATTGGACAAAGTAAAGAAAAATAGCATAAATAACTGTAACTGCAGGAGAAATTTAAGGTAGGTAAATATGATTACTGGAGTTGGGTTTTGGTCAGGACAGTAGGGTTAACATTTTTATTTGTATAAAAAATGCTATGGAATTGTTAATGACCAACAGTAATTACAAGCTCCTTTTTATGCTTCCAGGAGCACAGCACCTGCAAACACCACGTAACAGCATAAATTCAGTACTGATTTAGGCCCATCCTTGCTCCCATTGAAGTCAATGTTAATTTTATCATTTGACTTTAACTGCAGCAGGATCAGACCCTCAAAGAGTGTAAGTCATCAAGCCACTTCCTGCAGGACCTACATGGTCTCCAACTGAAGTATTGGGGAGGGATAGCTCAGTGGTTTGAGCATTGACCTGCTAAACCCAGGGTTGAGAGTAGTTCAATCCTTGAGGGGGCCATTTGCGGAATTTAGTTGGGGATTGGTCCTGCTTTGAGCAGGGGGTTGGACTAGATGACCTCCTGAAGTCCCTTCCAACCCTGATATTCTATGATACTGGCCCAGTCCAGCCGTGCTTCATTTGAGCTGTCCCCCTTTCTGGTCTTAGTGCTCTGACAGCTGACAAATGGAACTGAAATGTATTTTGAACAATTTTTTTTAAATGTGTGCAATGTGCTAATATATATATATATATATTTTAGCAGATAATCACAAAAAACAAAGGTGTCTGCTTTTGTTATGGTTTTCTTTCCTTTGCTGCTTTTTTTATTTAAAGAAAATATGCTAGCATTGGAATGTCAAAAATGGGCTTTATTCAGCAAGTCGCTGTATACTCTTTATTTCCACTGACTTCAAAGTAAATAGGATCAGCCAGGGAATCTTTGGCCTTGGCTACACTGGCGCTGTACAGCGCTGCAACTTGCTGTGCTCAGGGGTATGAAAATGCACCCCCCCCCCGAGCGCAGCGAGTGCAGCGCTGTAAAGCACCAGTGTGATCAGCGCCTGCAGTGCTGCACGCTCCCTCGCAGCGCTGCCAGCTATTCCCCTCGGAGAGCCCCAAGTGTAGCCAAGGCCTTTGAATTATCGCTACTCGGGCATAGCTACATATTTAGGTTTGACAGAACTCAATTTTTTTCCTAATATTGACAGATAATATTGATGCTTATTTTTGAAACGTTTTTTAGTTTTAGCAAGTTAAATTTTCACAGTTGTAGGAAATTATGGAGGGGGTAGACAATTATTTAATGACAGTAGACCAGAGGAAGGCAAACTACGGCCCGCGGGCCACATCCAGCCCATGGGACCCTCCTGCCCGGCCCCTGAGCTCCTGTCCCAGGAGGCTTGTCCCCGGCCCCTCCCCTGCCATTCTCCCCCCCACAGCCTCAGCTTGCCCCGCCAATGGCGCAATCCTCTGGGCGGCAGGGCTGCGAGTTCCTGGGGCAGCGCAGCTGCAGAGCCGTGGCCTGACCCGGTGCTCTGTGCTGCGCGCTGGCATGGCTGGCTCCAGCTGGGTGGCGTGCTGCCTGTCCTGGTGCTCTAGATGGCGTAGCTGTAGCACCGCCAGCCACCGGCTCCAGGCAGCACAGTAAAGGAGGAGGGAGTGGGGGAGTTGGATAGAGGGCAGGGGAGTTCAGGGTGGTGGTCAGGGGGCAGGGGTGTGGATAGGGGTCAGGGCGGTCAGAGGGCGGGGAACATGGGGGTTGAATAGGGGAAGGGGTTCCGGGGGGGGCAGTCAGGAAGGAAGGGGGGGATGGATGGGGCGGCGGGGGGCAGTCAGGGACGGGGGCTCCCGGGACTGCCAGGGGACAGGGCATGGGGGGGTTGGATGGGACAGGAGTCCCCGGGAGGGCTCTCAGGAGACGAGAAGCAGGGTAGGTCAGATAGGGGGCGGAGGCCAGGCCACGCCTCACTGTTTGGGGAGGCACAGCCTCCCCAAATTGTCAACATCACCTGTCAAAATATATAGAGTAAATATCCTTAAATCAAACTCTAATAAGTTCTCAAGCAACAGTTTTATTATTTTGACTATTTGTAAATACTGATTATTATCAATTGAAATTAGGGCCGTCAAGCGATTAAAAAAATTAATCGTGATTAATGCGCTGTTAAACAACAATAGAATACCATTTATTTTCAATATTTTTGGATGTTTACTACATTTTAAAATATATTCATTTCAATTACAACACAGAATACAAAGTGTACAGTGCTCACTTTATATTTAGTTTTGATTACAAATATTTGCACTGTAAAAAAAAACAAAAAAAATGTATTTTTCCATTCACCTCATACAAGTACTGTAGTGCAATCTCTTTATCATGAAAGCTGAACTTACAAATGTAGAAATATGTACAAAAAAAACTGCATTCAAAAATAAAACAATGTAAAACTTTAGAGCCTTCAAGTCCACTCAGCCCTACTTCTTGGTCAGCCAATCACTCAGACAACCAAGGTTGGTTACAATTTGCAGGAGATAATGCTGCCTGCTTCTTGTCACCTGAAAGTGAGAACAGGCATTCACATGGCTCTGTTGTAGCTAGCATTGCAAGATATTTACATGCCAGATGCACTAAAGATTCATATGTCCGTTCATGCTTCAACCACCATTCCAGAGGATATTCGTCCATGCTGATGATGGGTTCTGCTTGATAATGATCCAAAGCAGTGTGGACTGATGCATGTTTATTTTCTTCATCTGAGTCAGATGCCACCAGCAGGTGGTTGATTTTCTTTTTTGGTGGTTTGGGTTCTGTAGTTTCAGTATCAGAGTGTTGCTCTTTTAAGACTTCTAAAAGCATGCTCCACACCTCATCCCTCTCAGATTTTGGACGGCACTTCAGATTCTTAAACCTTGGGTCAAGTGCTGTAGCTATTTTTAGAAATCTCACATCAGTACCTTCTTTGCCTTTTGTGAAATCTGCTGTGAAAGTGTTCTTAAAACGAACATGTTCTGGGTCATCATCTGAGACTGCTATAACATGAAATATATGCAGAATGAGGGTAAAACAGAGCAGGAGACGTACAGTTCTCCCACTGAAGGCGTACAGTCACAAATTTAATTGATGCTTTTTTTTTTTTTTTTTTGATGAGCATCATCAGCATGGGAGCATGTCCTCTGGAGTGGTGGCTGAAGCATGAAAGGCCATACGAATGTTTAGCATATCTGGCATGTAAATATCTTGCAACGCCAGCTACAAAAGTGCCATGCAAATGCCTATTCTCACTTTCAGGTGACATTGTAAATAAGAAGCAGGCAGCATCTCCCATCAATGTAAACAAAGCTGTTTGTCTTAGCGATTGGCAGAATAAGAAGTAGGACTGAATGGACTTGTAGGCTCTACATTTTTAAACTGTTTTGTTTTTGAGTGCAGTGATGTAACCAAAATAATCTGCATTTCTAAATTACACTTTCACGATAAAGAGATTGCACTTCAGTACTTGTATGAGGTGAATTGAAAAATACTATTTCTTTTGTTTATCATTTTTACAGTGCATATATTTGTAATAAAAAATAATATAAAGTGAGCACTGTGCACTTTGTATTCTGTGTTGTAATTTAAATCAATATTGAAAATGTAGAAAAACATCAAAAATATGTAATAAATTTCAATTAAGTGCGATTAATCACAATTAATTTTTTAATTGCCATTAAAATTTTTAGTTAATCACGTGAGTTAACTGTGATTAATTGACAGCCCTAATTGAAATATTTTTTCATTCCTTTGTGTGTATATAGTTAAATTGATATTTACCAACATTTACCAATAAAAATCTAATCCTTCCAAGTTTATATATAATTTGATAAATTAGAATAAACATTTTTCACACGTCTCAACTCAGTCTATATTCTAAAATGAAAAGGAAGCCTTCTTTAAAAGGACTTTACTTTCTATTTTGTTGTATTGATGGTTTAGAAAAGGGTTTTATTTTGTTCTTTGACTAAATATCAAAAAGTCTAACAGCTCACTAATTGAGAAGATAACTGTAGTTGTGTATCTTCCACTTTGGGTTGTAAAGCCAGTGATTTCATAGTCATGAGTTTATCAAGAAAAGAGCACAAGAGCCAGGATATCAACATTAGTTAGACTGATGGGATTAATCAACTCATGTTAACATACTGATTATCATACAGTAAAGAGGAATGTTTCAAAAGAATACTCCAGTCTGAGACATAAAGTGAAATCATTGAAATCATTTCTAGAGAGGTCATGGTTGAATTATCACAAAACTCTCTTTACTCAAAGCAGATGCTTATTAAGATTAATTTAGTGTGAAAAGTGAACCGGGATGCATATAAAAGACATTGTCTCTTCAATTATGTAATAAGACACCTCCTCATTGTATTGTGTTCACTTAAAATGATTGTATTTTCCTAAGGGATGTATATCTACAGTTTGCCAAAGTCCTCTTACAATCCTTCTTCCCCATTTTAGATGAAATATCAGACTGCAGAGGATGAAGCCAAGAGAGCAGAAACAAGAGAACTCAAATAAACATCAATTTAAATGAAAAAGAAAAGGCATTTCTTATGTTTCTATTATGTTTGTATTCTCAATATACATATTCCAACTAGCAAATCCTAATGATGCCATAATATGAATGCAGAAAGAAATGGAAACAAACTAATACTTAACCTAAGGGTAGGTCTACATGGGGGATTTAATGCGAAATTTTGTTGGGCATCTGGTAACTCGCAGTATGCATGTCACACCAATAGCATGCACACAGGATTCCTGTTCCATTTTCAATTTTCATCATGTGAACACATGGTGGCAGTATGCTGTTAACTGAGGGAGTACTGTTCTTGGAGGGTATCCATGGTCCTTTGCTTTGCGGCTGAGCAGCGTGCATCATGGGATTGTTGGAGCTGTGATTTGTGGCATGTGGAAGCCAGGCAGGTTCAAATTTTTTTTTTTTTAAGTTCTTTCCATTGTCTCCACCCATGCTTCCTTTCTGGGCAAGTGTGATGGAATATACCTCTGTGTCCAACCCTACACACGATTGTAATAATTTTTGTACCTTGTAGGGTATCATTTGAAAACTCATAATTTGCTGGTCAGTATTGTTCTGATAAAATATGTGTGGCAACACTGAATGTGAAGTTATAAGATTCCCCTGTATGATGTTATTAATGCATGTTCCAAACCCCAAGCAGAAGTCAGCGAACAGGTCTCACCTAAACACAGAAATATGTACTTATCTTAATTTGCATTTAACCAGCAAACAGAGTCATCAAGCAGAAAGGTAAAACAAAGAAATCTCAAACAGGTTAAAATAACCAGCAGGGAACATCCTTCCACATAGACAATTTGTCTTCTGGTTCTCAGCTGGAAAGATTTTTCAAGAGGGCTACTAGAACTATTAAAAGGAAGGACAAACACCCCAAGGGACCCTCCTCCCCCGCCCCCCCGGTGGCAACTGCACCTGAGAAGACGAAAGGAAACAGCTGCTGGACTTGGGGTGGGGGGAGATGTCCTGAAGAGTTTGATAAGTAACCTGGTAACTTGGTGAGAAATTTTGCTTGAATCTAACATAGTTTGTTAAGTTAGGTACTAGTAACATTTTATCTTTATTTTTCTTGTAGCCATTTCAGGGTGTAGCTGACAGGCTGCAGTTCCACACAGACACTCGAGGTGTGGCTTGCGTGCGGGAAGGCTGTTTGTGAGCAGCCCAAGTGGGAACTAATTCAGCAAGGCATTGTAAGGCACCCAAGATTGCAGGACAGGGGTGACATAGCCCCCTCAATGGTCTGGATTGACTCCGGTATGCCATAGCAGGCTAGCCCTATCTTGAATCGCTGTCTGCCAGCATTAGTCTAAAAATTGAACCCATGCTTTATTTGAAAATGTATTTACCAAAGCAATCTACTTACTGACCAACAAAGAGCAAACCTTTAAATAAAAACACAATGTAAACCATATTGAAAGTGCAACAATGCAGGCAGTGCAAAAATTACAGAGGAGGGGGAAGGCTTAAATTTAGAGGCCCGTATAGGTCTTTCCTGTGCCTCTTCTTATTCACAGGGGTCCTGGAGCTGAGTGCCCCAGCATACAATTTTCAGGTACATTGAAGGGCTCAAAAGTGCTGGGCTCCCAGGAGCCAGTGTTTTCAGTGGGCAGATGTTGGACCTGAAAGGGGAATGGCTTCTGGGACAAGTGCTGTGCAGGTATGGTGAGGGGGAGTTGGTGTTGGTTCAGTAGCCAGTTTTGTCCAGGGGCTGAAGGCCATAGCTGGGTCCTGGCTTACAGGACTGCAGCATCTTCTGGCCTAACAGGAGCATGTTTTGTAGGAGAGTCTTCTGGCTCAGCACAATGCCATGAGTTGCCTTTGCATCTCCCTGACTTTTCCCATGCTCTCCTTGTCCATGGAAATGCTTTGTATTTGTGTATTTGAGGCACTTCTATGATGTCAGAGGGGCTATGGGGGAACATCAGAGGCTGAGCCCCCCTGCATCTCCTTTAGGCTGACAGTAGACTGAGGCGGGTGACTAGGAGGCAGAAAATGGTCTTATACAAAAAGGCAAAGAGCAGAGCAGTGATATACCCTGTGAAGTTGGGTGGCCTCTCCAGAAGTGCTTCAGGAGTGGGAGGGGCTTGCGAGCTATGCCATGGGGCCTGGGTGTATGTGGCTATTCCCTACAGCGTGTGAACCCAAAATTGAGCAATTCCTCGGGCTTAAGTTCTGCCTTATTTCTGCAGACATGAAGAAAGTGCAGAGAAAAATAGAGTCCTCCAATGCTTGTCAGCTGAAAGGCATAGCATTTAAACTTCAGCAGGGAACAGTCCTGTTTGTACCTTTCTACCCCAGGCATACAATGTCCATGTATACCTCATGTAAACTACAAACATACTAACCAAGCTTCTTTCCCTGTAACCATTGTCTCAATAAACTGTCATGTTTTGCACAAATGATTTTTTTCATTATTCAAATATGTCGTGGGAGAGGGGTGGGCTAGGGATGGCAGCTGTGCTGCCAGATACTATTTTGGGCTGGCAAATAGGATTTGGGGGGGGAAAGGCGTTCTCTGGGCAGAAAGAGTTGAGGTAAGGGGAAAGGAAAAGAGGGGGATGGGCAAGTGCCCTCCATGCCTCGGTCCTGAAAATTGTCAATACTTGTGGCTTTAGCATGAGACAGAAGCCAATTGCCTGGGTAGGGCAGCTGGCATTTTGGAAATATGTAAGGGAAGGAGGGAGGCAGGGGCTGGATACTCAAAGGTCACCCAGAATAGAAGGTAGAATAGCACAATAATAATAAATTGTAAGCATAGCTGCTTACATTCCAAAGTTCCCTCCAAGGGATCTGCCTCTTCAGTCCCGGCTAGTGTTTCTGGCTAGGACTCGGGCTTGCCCTATGCGGATGGGGATCAAGGTATATTGCCCTTGGCTAAGGCTTTCCAGAAAGATCCTGGCTCTCAGGGGACAGCTCATCCCCAGTTGGCCTTGCCAGTCGTCCTCAGTGAGGGGTAGAATGGAGCCTGCAGGCTCAGCATGGTGTCTTGGACGGATTGTGCTATAATTGCATAGGATCCTGCCCAGTTCATCATAAAAATGGACAGGTTACGTGTCCCCTGCTGGATTGTCACCTTTTGTCTCTCGTTTCAATGTACTTACTCCTGAGTTGCTTGGTCTTTATCCAGCACTGGTCAGTGTCCTGGTCATGGCCCCTCTCGGACGTCTGCTTGGCAAAATCCACAAAAAGGTCTTTATTCTGGTGGCTGGCCACGAGAGCTTCCTATGTCGATGAGGTGATGAGATCCAGTATCTCAGCATGAGCTCAAGCAGCTCGAGGCATGTTGTAGGGCTTCTGGAGTGCTGCCCTTGTCATATCACAAGAATGCTAACACACGTGATTCCAGGAGCAAACGGGCAAGTTCTGTCGCTATGCCAACTTTTAAAGGGAGGAGGAGATATCTTGGGAACTTGACACCAGATCGGAGAATGGCATACAGGTGAACAGACAGGTCAGTAACTGTTCACCTGAAAAACACTGTGGGATAACCATTGGAAGTAAGGAAAAAAGTGGTGCAGAGAAATTGCATCCACCCTAATAATAGACTACATTAATTCAATTTGTATCAAACCTACTCCACTTTATTCTTTATTGCCATAAATTCACAGGACTTTGTAATAGCTCCTCTCTCTTCTCCTGACTCTTTCTGTTAGCTCCCTCTAGTGTTTACAGTGGGTCAACTGGCAGAGCCAGGATTCAGCCCTGAATGTTGTAGAAAGCCAAACTTTATGAAGTTCCATAATTTTGTTTATACTACATACAAAAAAATCTTTAGTACTTTGATTATGTAATTTAGATGGTATCTGTCATATCAGCGGATGCACTTACACTACAGCTGTTCTCCAATACAATTTAAAAATGGTTTCATCTTATAGGATACCCATGTCCCTGAAGAGTGCTAAAGACAGGTTGTGTTTTTCCCTAAACCCTTACTCAGACTTTAATGTTTCCCCAGACATCCCATATAACAGAAGATTTTAGGAAATGATACATTTTAAACTAGGTTGTAATGATTTTTTTGTTGTGGATTGGATAGTAGTGGTCTGGAGTCAAAAGAAATAATAATTTAACTTTGATGTTATTGCAAATTGCATTAGTATCTAGCAGCCACAGACAATGCAATTTGTTGCCATAGACAATGTAACTTGCTTATAACTATGCTCTTCAGATCCATTATTTCCATACAACATTCTGTATATACTAAACATTCTTTCGGTGAGGTTCTTCGTACAGACATTGTAAATTTTTTCAAGTTTAGTTTCAAACGCTGAAAAAGAGTTCTTTACACATCCATGAAGTTGCTGAGTTTACTTTGAATTTGGGCCAATGAAAATGCATGCAATTGGCTCAGAGATTTAAACAATCTTCAAATACAGCTTTTCTCCCCTTTTGATTTGCCTTGATTACAAATGTGATTTGAAAGCAAATTGCCTTCCTTTTGATATGTTGATTAAGTTTTCAACATTACCATCGCATACAAGAAGTTGCTGTTTCTATGCCAAAAAATATGGAACACATAAGATACACTGGAGGTAGTTTTATATAGTTAGGGCCAAATTATTGCTGCTCCAGCATGAGTGTACTGGAGAGGAGAAAGTTCAGGAGCTTCTTTCCCTCTACTGAGCCACTCATGTACAGGAGACTGTAAGTGACAGGGAATCTTGTGTTGGGGAGGATTAGCCTGTCCCAGATCCCATTTATCCCAGCAGGGCTGCACTGGGGACAGCACTGGACACACCTGTTGCTGTTGTACAGATGTATCAAGTCCTGATGCCCACCAAGCTCTCCTCACAGTGCCTGGAAAATTATACTTTGCAAAGGCCTAATGCCTCCAGGCATTGCTTGGGTCTCTCTCTCTCTCTCTGCAGAGGTATAACTGAGGCAGGCTTCAGTGTATACATTTTTACATATTTACCTGCAGTGCTTATGGAAAGAATGTAGTTCTTTGTGTGTGTTTAGGAAATTTACTCCACCCTGAAAATCTTAAGTTTCAAGGTTAGTCCTTTTAGCAATTACAGGAAGCTACAGCATGTACTACTGAAACCTATCTGGCCCCAAACTAAGCTCTAAACTTTCAAAACAAGGTGCGTGCCTGTGGAACTGCAAATAACCATTGAGTAGATGCAGTTACTGTATACAGGAAGCTAGGATCAAGTTCAAATAAAAGGTCTGGGCACCAGTTCTTACCAACTGATTTTAAAGTAGTTGTAATCTACAAAGCTATCTGTTTATCTCTGCGGAGGAGGACAAGGGTATTATATACCTAATGAGAAAGACCATTTAAGCAGCCTTCTCTCCAGGTTTTAAAAAAAAAAAAAAAAAAAATATTTTAACTTTTTCCTCTTCCAGATTAGCTGCTCAGTCTATTGCTGACAGATGAGATCAGCTATGCAGAATTTTAACACCATGTTGCCACTGAAACATATATCGGCTTCTGTCCTCGTACTCTGAGTGGAAGTTTTAAAGACAGTAAGTTCAAGAATGGGTTCTGTAATTTTATTATGAATTAACCAATATTATAATTTTGCTATTTTCAGTAAATAGATGAAAACTCTCTCATTCTCCACCCACACATTATGTCTTAGCATGTAAAAGCATGCAGGGGCCTAACAGACACAAGCAAAGAGACAATCCTGATTTTAAGAGTTTACAATCTTAAGTCCTGATCCTGCAAAGAGTTATGTATGTTTTTAATTTATGCATTATGAGTAATCCAATTGACCTCAATAAGAGAATTCACAGTGAACAAAGTATGTGCATAAGTCTTTTCAGAATCAGGACCTAAATTATACTTTGCGGTTTAAAATCTATTTTGCTTTAATATGCTGAAGCTCCCACTACTCTCTTTTTAATTGCTCAGATTTTTATTTATTTTAGCTCATAGGGTTAATATGACCCTTTCAGCCAATAGCGAATCACCCACGGTAATAGGTCAAATTTTCATTCCAAAATCATGTATAATATACCATTCAATTATAAGTACCTACATGCATATAACAAAACAAAAATTGAATAGGCCATGATATGAAATAAGCACCAATGAGATGCTGTATCTGAACACAGGAAGATAGGATGAACGTCAAAGTTTCAAACTAGTCTTTTATATTCCTAAGAGCTACAGTACAGTCAAATAGCATAAGAGTACATTAGCTACAGTCCAATAATATAAAAACTCTAAGTCTTATCCAAAGCCCATTGGAGTCAATGAAAAGGTTTCCACTGACTTTTTATTTTTTGGATCAGGCTCTATAAGCATAAGAATACATAGGAACACAGCCTGATTCTTCCACCTTCTCTCACTTTTAGTAATACCTTACTATGAGCCAAGCTGTGAACCTGTTATTCCTAGTGGTGAGGTGTTATCTGCCCAAGCAATGGCATTGACTTCAAGAAAACTGCTGGTGCAAGTAACTGCTCATCAATGGCAGTAAGGGATTCACAATGCGGCCCTAAGTGAATAGTCCCATTCATTTTAGGGAGACTGTTTGCAGAGTGAGGGACTACTCAGAGTAAGGATGGCAGAATCATAGCCTGCAAGAAATATGTTAACACATGGCAACAACATTAGCTATAATGTGTCAAAAATGTCTACAAAAAGTTCCATACAAGGGTGACGACAAGATCAACAAGTCATTATTTCTGGAATTTTATCAAGTATGCTTGTTTTATTCTTAGTAATGCAAAGAAAGGTGGAAATATGCAACATATCTTCTAAAGAAACGTATCTCTAAAGTATCTAATTTACCATATGTGAATTCCAGGCTTTATTACATACATATTTTGCTGAAATATCCCCCATACGTTATGTCTTAAATCTCAAAAGAGCAATGGCATTTGACTGCTAGTTCACACAAATAATTGTGGCATTCCTGGAATGAAGAATCTTGCCTCCCCTGGTGCCCACTTAGTTAATACCTTAAATATTTTCTCTTTACAAATCCAGCACAGAAGACAGTGACTTAACTGAGATTAGCCACCAACTGTGTATTCTTTTTATTGGAAATATACATTAATGTCACAATAGAATCACCATATAGGATGATGAACAGAACAATAAGTAAAATATATGAATTATTATTAGGGCCCTACTTAATGTGCGATATTGCAGAAATTGTGGATTCCACAATATTAGGCTTTTACCCCAAATTTGACAGCGGGAGACCCAGCCATGCCAGGGCTAAAAACGAGAACTGTCAGGTTGGAGGGAGGTTACTAGTGGAGTTCCTCAGGAATCGGTTTTGGGACCGATCTTATTTAATCTTTTTATTGATGATCTTGGCACAAAAAGTGGGAATGTGCTAATAAAGTTTGCAGATGACACAAAGCTGGGAGGTATTACCAATACAGAAAAGGACCAGGACATCATACAGGAAGATCTGGATGACCTTGTAAACTGGAGTAATAGCTGGGTCACTAGCTGGAGGATTCTCTGCTACTTGAAGTCTCTAAACCACAGGATTTGGGGACTTCAACAGCAGAGTCAAGGGAAAGGGTTGGGACGGCTTTGTGGCCTGCATCATGCGGGAGGTCAGACTAGATGATCATAATGGTCCCTTCTGACCTTAAAGTCTATGAGTCTATAATAGGATGAAATTTAATAGTGGAAAGTGCAAGGTCATACATTTAGGGATTAATAACAAGAATTTTTGTTATAAGATGGGGATGCATCAGCTGGAAGTAACAGAGGAGGAGAAGGACCTCAGAGTATTGGTTGATCACAGGATGACTATGAGCCGCCAACGTGATATGGCCGTGAAAAAAGCTATTGTGGTCTTGGGATGCATCAGGCGAGGTATTTCCAGTAGAGATAAGGAGGTGTTAGTACCGTTATACAAGGCAGTGGCGAGACCTCATCTGGAATACTGTGTGCAGTTCTGGTCTCCCATGTTTAAGAAGGATGAATTCAAACTGGAACAGGTACAGAGAAGGGCTACTAGGATGATCTGAGGAATGGAAAACCTATCTTATGAAAGGAGACTCAAAGAGCTTGGCTTGTTTAGCCTAACCAAAAGAAGGCTGAGGAGAGATATGATTGCCCTCTATAAATATATCAGAGGGATAAATATCCAGGAGGGAAAGGAATTATTTAAGCTCAGTACCAATGTGGACACAAGAACAAATGTATATAAACTGGCCATTAGGAAGTTTAGACTTGAAATTAGACGAAGGTTTCTAACTATCAGAGGAGTGAAGTTCTGGAACAGCCTTCCAAGGGGAACACTAGGGGTAAAAGACGTATCTGGTTTCAAGACTGAGCTTGATAAATTTATGGAGGGGATGGTATGATGGGATAGCCTAATTTTGGCAATTAAGTGATCTTTGACTATTAGCGATAAATATGCCCAATGGCCTGTGATGGGATGTTAGATGGGGTGGGATCTGAGTTACTACAGAGAATTCTTTCCCGGTGTCTGGCTGGTGAGTCTTGCCCGCATGCTCAGGGTTTAGCTGATTGCCATATTTGGGGATGGGAAGGAATTTTCCTCCAGAGCAGATTGGCAGAGGCTCTGGGGGTTTTTCGCCTTCCTCTGCAGCGCGGGGCAAGGGTCACTTACTGGAGGATTCTCTGCACCCTGAAGTCTTTAAACCATCATTTGAGGACTTCAATAGCTCAGACATAGGTTAGGGGTTTGATACAGGAGTGGGCGGGTGAGATTCTGTGGCCTGCGTTGTATGGGCGGTCAGACTAGACGATCATAATGGTCCCTTCTGACCTTAAAGTCTATGATTCCATGATATCCCAAGAAAAAGAACTGGACAACTATAACACACTGTAATAGCACTACCTGGTGACACCTGCCATAATAACATTGTATATAAGAAAACGTTGCATGAAAACACCCACCTAAGGCCAGGTCTACACTTACAAGTTTTGCAGACATACCTATGTAGTTAGAGTTATGATTTTTTTACGACACTTATTCTGGCAAAAGCCCTAGTGAAAATGCAGTTATACCAACAAAAAAGTGCTTTTGCCAAATAGCTTGTTTCATTCATTGAACCAGAAAAAGAGATACTGGCAAAAGCTCTTTTGTGACCATATAACTGCATCTGTATTAGGAGGTGTGACGGGTTGAATCACAGAAACCCCCTTGGGGCTGCCACTGATGTGCCAAGACTAATTCTGCACCTGCTTTCCTGCTCTGGCAGCTTAGGACTTCAGTGCCCTGCCTGGTTTGAGCCAGACCCGCTAGCCTGCTGCAAACCCAGACCCAGGGTCTGAACCACGTCCCCTAACAGCTATAGGCTTAACTGAAAGCAACTTACAGAAATATTCCTGTCTTTAACACTAAGATGTCCAACTCACAATGGGGTGCAAACCCCAAATAAATCCGTTTTACCCTGTATAAAGTGTATACAGGGTAAACTCATAAATTGTTCGCACTCTATAACACTGATAGAGAGATATGCACAGCTGTTTGCCCCCCCAGGTATTAATACATACTCTGGGTTAATTAATAAGTAAAAAGTGATTTTATTAAATCCAGAAAGTAGGATTTAAGTGGCTCCAAGTAGTAACAGACAGAACAAAGTGAAACCAAGCAAAATAAAATAGAACATGCAAGTCTAAGCTTAATACAGTAATACAACTGAGTACTGATAATATCTCACCCTGAAAGACGTTTCAATAAGTCTCTTTCACAGACTGGATGCCTTCCTAGTCTGGGCACAATCCTTTCCCCTGGTACAGCCCTTGTTCCAGCTCAGGTGGTAGCTAGAGGATTCCTCATGATGGCTCCCTTTTCTCTGTTCCACTCACTTATATTTCTTTTGCATAAGGCAGGAATCCTTTGTCCCTCTGGGTTCCCACCCACTCCCTTCTCAATGGAAAAGCACCAGGTTAAAGATGAATTCCAGTTCAGGTGACATGATCACATGTCACTGTAAGACTTCATTACTCACTTGCCAACACACACATATATAGGAAGACTTACAGGTAAAACAGAGCCATCTGCAGTCAACTATCCTGGTTAATGGGAGTCATCAAGATTCCAAACCACCATTAATGGCCCATACTTTGCATAATTACAATAGGCCCTCAGAGTTATATTTCATATTTCTAGTTTCAGATACAAGAGTGGTACATTTATACAAATAGGATGATCACACTCAGTAGATTATAAGCTTTGTAATGATACCTTACAAGAGACCTTTTGCATTAAGTATATTCCAGTTACATTACAGCCAAAATGCTTCTGAAATAAATGTAGTCAATCTTTACTAATTCTGGGTCACTGAGAACGAAAATGATGCTTAAAATTGTTGATTGGCTCTAGTTTTCAAGATATGCTATTGGGTCAGTATATACAACCCTTGACTTGGGAATGGCGGAGGATAAGTGAATTATAAAAGGAAGGGATATCAATTTAAGCCAGAAATGACTAAAAGACATCTTTGACTGGATCTATGAATAAATCTATGACTGGGTTTGGACAGTACTTGCTTTTTAGGCAAAACAATGAATGATGCAATCTGAAGCTGGTATTGGGTCATACATGATATGAATTGCATCATGTTATTCCTAGAAGTCATGGATGATGCAATCATAACGAAGCTTACATCACTCTGCTGAACAAATTGCCCTAGAATCAGCTCTAGAAATCATACAGTGTCGTGCTCTTATTTGTCAGTGTTTGATTTTGCAAAGGGACACATTTCTGTTTAGCCAAAGTGAGCAGAGATGCCTCGTACTTTTGTGAACAGTGCAGATAACTTCTGCTATGTTTGTGGTGAAGTGACTTTTGCATCACAAAAGCGCAGCATAACCACTATGGTTAAGAAAGCCTATCACCTTTATTTTGGCTGCAAAATGGGAGATCAGGACAAGAGGTGGGCCCCACAAATATGCTGCAACACTTGTGCAACAAATCTTCGCCAGTGGTTGAACAGGAAAAGGAAATCTATGCCTTTTGCAGTGCCAATGATTTGGAGAGAGCCAACAGATCATACCAGCAATTGTTACTTCTGCATGGTGCCTCCAGTTGGGAAAGGTGTGTCAAAGAAGAAAAAGTGGACTGTGCATTATCTAAACATTCCATCAGCTATACACCCAGTACCCCACGAAGAAGGACTGCCGGTTCCTGATGCACCAGAATCATTCTCACTTGAGTCAGACGAGGAAGAGGAAGAGGATGAAACTTCTGGTCCTGAATCATCAATGTCACAGGACCCACATTTTCTCCCATCCTCCTCCTCTGAACCACACCTCATAACACAAGGTGAACTGAATGACCTTGTCAGCGATTTGGAACTACCCAAGAGTAAGGCAGAGCTGTTGGGCTCCAGACTACAGCAGTGGAATCTCCTGGCAGGTGATGTTAGGGTTTCCATGTTCCGTGACGGTGAAAAGGATCTTGTCCCATTCTTTTTCATGGAAGGTGATCTTGTAGCCTGCAACAACATCGATGGTATGATGGCAGCCCTCACCATCGTTCACGATCCAGATGAGTGGAGACTGTTCATTGATTCATCGAATCAAAGCTGTTTTACTGCATAATGGTAATGTTTTGCCATCAATTCCAGTTGGTCATGCAGTTCATAGGAAGAAAACCTATGACAACATGAAACAACTTTTGAGGTGCATAAACTATGACCAATATCAGTGGCAGCTTTGTGGCTATTTGAAGGTTGTTGCTCTCTTGCTTGGTCTGCAGACTGGATACACAAAGTACTGCTGTTTTCTCTGTGAATGGGATAGTCGTGCAAGAGATTCCCACTACATCAAGAAAGATTGGCCACTCCGACAGTCATTGGAGCCTCGGAGGAGAAGTGTTCAGCATCCACCACTTGTTGAATCAAGGAAGATTTTGTTACCACCCTTACACATCAAGCTGGGTCTGATGAAGAACTTTATCAAGGCCATTGACAAAACACAAGCAGCTTTCACGTACCTCCATGGAAAATTTCCAAGATTAAGTGAAGCTAAGATAAAGGAAGGTGTCTTGTTGGTCTTCAGATTCGTGAACTTCCTCGAGATGATGCATTTGACCATGCACTGCGTGGCAAGGAAAAGACTGCCTGGAAAGCCTTCCAGTTAGTGGCAATAAATTTTCTCGGAAACAACAAGGCAGACGACTACAGGTTGTTGGTGGAAAACCTCCTCAAGGCATACAAAAGCCTTGGTTGCAACACGTCACTAAAGATACATTTTTTGCACTCTCATCTAGATTTTTTTCCACCGAACTGCGGAGCAGTGAGCGACGAGCACGGCGAGCAATTTCACCAGGACATTGCAATAATGGAGAAACGCTATCAGAGCAAATGGAGCCCATCAATGCTTGCAGACTATTGCTGGACCACTTGTGACAAGAGATGCTCCATTTAATGAATACAAGAGACAAGCCAAGAAGCGCTGAGTAGACACTGAATAGGACTAAACTATGTACATAATAGTTTTTTGCCTTTTGTTTCATAATAAATTTTATTTATATAACCCTTTTGCTGATTTTTAAAGTGTTACATAAACAGGACAGGTGAAATATTATCATGTAAAGCAACCATAAACACATGAAAAGACCTAGGTTTACAATTTATGATTAAAACTCTACTATCTACACAATATACATAGACATAAAATGTAAAAACTTAAATATCTTAGAAACAGTAGCCAGTTGTTTTAATTGTCATATTTGAATTCAGCACATCAAAATACATAATAAATAGCACATTTTCTCTCTGAAGCAGACGACTTCTCAAAAATTGTAGACCAGTGTTTTCATAAAATCATATAGAGTGCAATGTCACAGGAGGGTTTGGCCAGCATTGCTATACTGGCAAAATTCATGTGTGTGGCCAAGGCTTTAAATTAGTGTTGGCTTGTAATGGCTAAGTGTTTCCTTTATACAAAATGTTTATTCTAAGAAACAAAAAGTGAATGCTAAACATAAGACCAAACTATGCTCTTGGATACATCAGAGCTGTCATGGAAGTAAATGGGATTAGAGTGCAAAGATCCAAAGACAGATATTGATCTCTTTTAGTAAATGCATGAACCCTTCCAATTTTTATTTTACATGATTCAATTGAAGAAAATTTTTTCCCCAAACCCCAGTCTTGATGGACCTCCACCATTCCTGCAGGGAGTCCTGTTGATTTTAGTAGGGCTCACCTCTTCCCACCTGACAAATTGGGGCTGTACAGGGCCTCACTGGGGACTGAAAGGCTGGCTCACCCCCCACCCGAGTGGGACAGTACAGGGTTCCCAGAGGGATGGAGGGGGATAATCCCACACACACATGCAGTAAGGCAATGGAGGGGCTCACCCTCCCTCCCCCACCCCATGCATACACATACTAACTGGGGCAGTGCAGGATCTCATTGGGAGTGGAGAGGAAACTCATGTCCCCACACACAGAGGCAGTGAAAGGTCTCCTTCGGGGTTGAGGGGAGATTCAGCTCCCCCACATACTGGGACAGTGAAAGGTCTCCTTGGGGGCTGAGGGGAGATTCAGCTCCCCCACATACTGGGACAGTGAAAGGTCTCCTTGGGGGCTCCTCCACACCCACACTGGGGCAGTGCCGGGTCTCCCTGGAGGCTCACCCCCCCCCCCAACTCACACACACTGGGGCAGTGCAGGGTCTCCTTGGGGATTCATCACTCACACACACCCTGGGGCTGGGCAGGGACTCACTGGGGGTGGAGGAGAGACTAACCCCCACTCCACACACACACACTGGGGCAGTGCAGAGTGTCCCAGGGGGCTCACTCACCACATATACACACACTGGGCACTGCAGGGTCTCCCTAGGGATGCTAACTTTCTAATAGCACAAAACTGAACATGTAGGCCCCACCCCCCACGCACTACATTCCCCCTCCCTTCGTGGCTCGCTCTCACCCACCCTCACTCACTTTCACTGGGCTGGGGGTTGGGGTGAGGGAGGGGATGAGGGCTCTAACTGCGGGGTGGGACCAGAAATGAGGGGTTCAGGGTGCAGGAGGAGACTATGGGTTGGGGCAGGGAGTTGGGGTGCTGGAGGGGCGAGGGCTCTGTCTGGGGGTGCAGGCTCTGGGATGTGGCTGTGGATGAGGAGTTCAGGGTGTGGGAGGGGGCTTTGGGCTGGGGGTTCAGGTGCGGGGGGGGATTTGGACTCCAACTAGGGGTGCAGGCTCTGGGCTGGGGCCAGGGATGAGGGGTTTGGAGTGCAGGAGATGGCTCTGGGTTTGGGGAGGGGGCTCAGGGCTGGGTCAGGAGGGTGGAGCGTGGGCTTACCTTGGGTAGCTACCGGTCATCGGCGTAGTGGGGCTAAGGCAGGCTCCCAGCCTGTCCTGTCTCCTTGGTGCCCCCTCCGCTTCGGAGCTGGATCTGCTGGCTGCTTCCGGGTGCAGCGTGGTGCCAGGACAGGTAGGGACTAGCTCCACACACTTACACAGACAGTGGGGCAGTGCCGGGTCCCCTTTGGGATTCACCCCTTACCCCCAGGGCAGTGCAGGGTCTCCCCCTGGGGGCTCATCCCCCCACCTACACACACACTCGGGCAGTGCAGGATCTTCCTGGAGCCTTGCCCTCATATACAGACTGGGACAGTACAGGGTCTCATCCCCCACATGCACACTCACTGAGGCAGTGCAGGGTTTCCCTGGAGCTGATGACTCACCCCCCACATACCCACACACACTGGGGCAGTGCAGGGTCCCTGGGGACTCACCCCCAACATAGACACACACTGGGGCGGTGCAGGGTCCCTGGGGACTCACCCCCCACATACCCACGCACACTGGGGCAGTGCAGGGTCTCCCTGGGGGCTCACCCCCCACGTACCCACGCACACTGGGGCAGTGCAGGGTCTCCCGGGGGGCTCACCCCCCACATAGACACACACTGGGGCAGTGCAGGGTCTCCCTGGGGACTCACCCCCCACATACCCACGCACACTGGGGCAGTGCAGGGTCTCCCTGGGGGCTCACCCCCCACGTACCCACGCACACTGGGGCAGTGCAGGGTCTCCCGGGGGGCTCACCCCCCACATAGACACACACTGGGGCGGGGCAGGGTTTCCCTGGGGGGCGGGGGGTCTCATGCTGGGACTAGGACTGGCTCTGGGTTCTCTCCCCTGGTGCGGCGCCGGGGCCGGCCGGATAAGGCGGCGGAACCCCGCACGGCGGGCCGAGTTGTGCGGGGAGGACTGTGCGGAGGGACTCGGGGCCGGCGTGTCTGGCTGGCAGCCGGTGAGACGGGGCCGGGCTCGCTGGGTCGGGCCGGCCGGCGGCGGGAGCGGGGCGCCATGGCCGTGGACATCACGCTGCTGTTCAAAGCCAGCGTGAAGACGGTGAAGACCCGGAACAAGGCGCTGGGGGTCCCGGCCGGCGAGAGCCCCAGGGATGAGCTGCTCAAGCGGGGCAGCCAGCGGCCCAAGAGCGACTTCTCCTGCCGGGCCCGCGAGGTGGTGAGTGCGGGGGCCGGACCGGCGTAGGGACTATCCCGGGGAGGGGACCCAGGAGTCCGGGGAGGAAGATGGTTATGGGGGTAATGGTAGTATCAGCCAACAGCCCCGTCTGCAGAGGCGCCGAGCCCCCAGCCAGCCCCCTTCCGCAGCTACAGGTGACCCGCAGATTAGTGCCGTGCAAAGTGATTGCGGTGGCTGACTCTCTTCTCTTCTCCCCCCTTTTACTTCGTGCACTTGGCAACCCTCCAGGCACTGGTCTCTTTCCCCTTGATAGCCCCCTCGTCCTGCCAGCTGCGGTGCGCATGTTGTCCGTCGGTGGCTCTGCGTGGCTGCAAGGCTCTGTCTTCGCGGGTCAGATTGCAGGAGGAGGTTTTTAAAAGGCTCAGTTCCCACTAAGACCCAGGTGCTGGCCGGGCACTTCTGAAAAATCTGCCCAGTGGTCGTTTACTTTCTGTTGTTTGTGTGGGACTTTCACGCAAGAAAACGAGAGAAAGAAAACATTAGAATAAATAAAATAATAGCAAACAATATGATTGCAAAACTCTCAGTATTTGGTGTGGGGACTCAGGAAAACTTAAAACTACTCTCAACCCTTAAAAAAAAAAAAAGAAACGGACTAGTTTTCCGGTTGACATTATCCCTTTGAAACTAATCCCTCCCCCAAGTGAGTTGGCAGATCCTCAGTAAGACATGCATATTGTTTATAATAATGACACGTAGTACAGTCTTTGGTGGTGTTATACAGCCTCTAGTCTGTACTCATTAGTGCTGATTCTGTTGCCTGCAAGGACCAGAATTTCCAAAGACACAGAGTCATCTCCTTTTCTGTAGGCCCTGCTCCTGCAAACATTTATGCATGAGTGTAAATTTACTAATATGAGTAGTGGTATAGGAATTACTTAAGTTTATTCACTTAAGTAGTTCTAGTATGTGCATAATTACCAGTAGTTTTTCAGAATTGGGGCCATACACACTATCAGTAGTTTTCTTGACCACTACTCATGCACAGCTGGGTTGCAGATTTATGTATATGTTCTGTGTGCAGATAAATGTTACACACCATTCTTCTTGCATCTGAAGAAGTGAGGTTCTTACCCACGAAAGCTTATGTGCCCAATACTTCTGTTAGTCTCAAAGGTGCCACAGGACCCTCTGTTGCTTTTTACAGATTCAGACTAACACGGCTACCCCTCTGATACTTGACACCATAAAGGTATAGTGCCATAACCATGTTTATAAATTGTATTCACCATGAACCTTTTGACAGCCATACCTGCCTTCTGTTCATTAATCTCCCTCTTTGGGATTTAGTCTGTCATTCCAACCATCTGAACAGCTTTAATGAAGTGCCACTTTTTAAAATCAACAACCAGAGAAATGTTTGTTTCTGGAGTTGAGGTTTTTTAAAAATAAATTTAATAGGCTAAATTCAATCCTGGTTTAAATATTGAAATCAGTGGACTTGTACCTACATACACTAGAGCTGAAGTGACCTGGTATCTATAAATTAAATATATAACCTGCAGTTATTGGGAACAAAAATATGTATATTAGAGAGAAAATGCATTATTAATAAATGAAAATGTTGTGACACTTTTGCTGGAAGGTATCCACAGAGTTGCACTTTTTGGCATAATGTCACAGGAATATTTTACTTTTGACAATATCAGAGATTTGCAGAATTAAAATCCCATTTAAAGACTATTTTGTTAGTTTAGGATAATTAATAAAATTGTGGTGGTAATTTGACTTTATCAAAACTGGAAGCTTGTCTCCAGGAAATCTCTCATCTTAAATCACTTAAAACTGTAGTCATAAGCACCAGAAAACTTCATGTTCCAGGCTTCTGGGCAATAGCATGAGTGCTGCCTAGGCAAGTGGAAGTGTCAGATTTCCTGCCTGCCAAACAAGGACAACAGGGTTGACTGGAAGTGAGTGACTGAACATGTACAGCAACACTGAGATGCCAGTTAGAGGGGCTAAGTATGAATGGCACCTTAGGGCTAGTCTGCACTGGCAATGCTAAAGTGCTGCCGCAGCAGTGCTTTAACGTGGCTTGTGTGGTTGCTGTCTCCAGGTGCTCTAAAAAAACCCACCTCCACAAGGGGCGTAGCTACCAGCGCTGGGGGCCTAGCTACCAGCGCTGATGCACTGTCTACAATGGCGTTTTACAACACTGAAACTCTTGTTCAGGGGTGTGAAAAAACACCCCCCTGAGCGCAGCAAAAGTTGCAGCACTGTAAATTGCCAGTGTAGACAAGCCCTTAGTCATGAACAGAGCAATAAGCTGAGCTGTCAGTTTGAGGGGAAGGAGGGATGAGCTTACCTGATCTCAGCCACATAGAAATTGCTTCAGAAATTAGTTGATAAGTGTAAATTAGGATAAGTGTTCTGCTAAGCATGCATACCTGAGGCTGAGTTCCAGTTTCAACATGATGCCTGGTCGGTGGTCTCTGGCGACTTCACAGGAGAGATTGGATATGGGCTTGTCAGCTACTTAAGTAGTTCAAAGTATTTTTGTCAGAATGGCAACCAATGGTTTAATTTTCCAGCCAAACCAGAGTAGGCTGGGTAGCAACCTTTAGGGCCTTGCAAACTTGGTCATAGCTGTTTTTTGGAGATACGGTTTGCTATTAAGAGGGAGAATAATGCAAACTATAAGCTGCAGTCCGAGGCATTTATTTTTGCTGGAAAGGCAAGAGATGGTTGGCAAATTAAACTAAGTCTGGGTAGGGCTTGTAGTAAAATAAACTACACTGCTACCTCGATATAACGCTGTCCTCGGGAGCCAAAAAATCTTACCGCGTTATAGGTGAAACCACATTATATCGAACTTGCTTTGATCCACTGGAGTGCTCAGCCCCACCCCCCCAGTGCGCAGCTTTACCGCCTTATATCCAAATTCATATTGTATCGGGTCGCGTTATATCGGGGTAGAGGTGTATAATTTAATTGTTTGCTACTGCAAAACACAATTTGATTTGATTATGCGGGAGAGAGAGCGCCTCTCTCTAATACTTTCTTACAGGCTTGCAATCACAAATTTATCTTGTTTTGCCGGAGCTAGGCAATTTAACTTGCAAATTAATTGTTGATTTACACATTAACTCCTAAATATATTTGTATAAAAATTATGCATACAGGGTTGGTTGATTTAAAATAAAAAGATGTCGGGAACATATCAGACCACCAGTTTTGTCTTAAAACCTCTCCCAAAAGCTCATAAGTCAGAATCAGCAGAGGTTAATTCTGCAGGCCCTGGGCTAACTAAGCATAGTAGAGTATGCTGGGGAACAATAGAAATTTAGAACAAAGCACAGTTTTCACAATTTATGGAACATTAAATATCCATGTCAGAAAGATGAAATATTTAATGTAGTTTTCAGAAAATATGAGATGCTCACTGATAAGGGCCGACCTATTGCAGTCTATTCGGTTCCTTATAGGTTCTTGTACCGCCTTCCGTCACCAATGTATCAGAGCACCTTCCAGTAGTTCATTAAGCAACATAACTAACATCTCTCATATATGGTTTGTCCTCTCAGCTTCTTCTTAGGGTACGTCTATACCCAGCCGCTAGTTCGGCGGCTGGCGATCGAACTTCTGGGTTCGACTTATCGCGTCTTGTCTGGACGCGATAAGTCGAACCCGGAAGTGCTCGCCGTCGACTGTGGTACTCCAGCTCGGCGAGAGGAGTACCGCGGAGTCGACGGGGGAGCCTGCCTGCCGCGTGTGGACCGAGGTAAGTTCGAACTAAGGTACTTCGAACTTCAGCTACGTTATTCACGTAGCTGAAGTTGCGTACCTTAGTTCGATTTGGGGGTTTAGTGTAGACCAAGCCTTAGAGGCAAACTTCTGTGTGTTGTGTATTGTTTAGGTAGGCTTGTTTGTTTATAAAGAATTACACGGTACTGTGTGTTTATGCTAGAGAAGGCAAGATCAAAGAAGTGTGCCTTGCACTTGGAGCAGAAGGTGGTGAAGGTTGTGATGGTCCTTATTTTCTGTGGAAGTTTGTTCCTCAGTCTTGGACCAGTCTGCAAGAAAGCTCTACGTTCTGCACAGATGAGTTTTTCCCTTATTGTAGAAAGTTCCACTGTGTGTGAAAAGTAGAGTAATTGAACCATGGTCCTCATCACAACACTTTAGACAATCTTTTAGCTATCCTGGTCCCTGACCGTTGAGTGTCTTGAAGATAAGGACCAAGACCTTGAACTCAACTCAATATTCCATGGGAAGCCAATGTAGAGAACAGAGGGAATAGGTTTGATGTGCTCAAGGTAACTCTGGTTGGTGGATTTATTTAAATCAAAGCAATTTAAATCACTGATTTAAATCATGATTAAAATCAGCAAGCAGGAAACCTTGATTTAAATAATCCATTATAATCGTGTTTTGCATTTGTATTTTTTAGTTACTGTTATGAGCTGGGTGAAACCTTGTTATAGGTCGAGTTAAACCCTGCTGAGAAGGATGGGTATGAACTGAGCCTTGAATTAACATAACTATAAGAATAAATTAATCACAAGCCCTTACCTAATATTAAAGGGTTATGTGAACCCGCCCATGAGTTTGGACTGAATGGGTGGTGGTGGTGGTGGGGGTTTGCTGAGCATCGTGTGAGAGAGTTTGAGAAAATAGGTAGAATACAGAGGACCAGAGAATGATATAGCTGGAAGGAGCAGCTGAAAGTCCAGTGTTTGACCTTAAAAGAAAACTAGGGAGAGGTTTTTGGGTCAGGGGTGCAGGATGAAAAGAGTGCTCTTGGTGCTGTGAGGAAAAGAAGCTGTTTCCTGCTTGATTCCTTCTGCATTCAGAGACACATTTGTAAATAAACCAAACTGCATCAACGAAACACCTGTCTATCACCAATTTCTACTCCCAGCTGGAACAAACCCAGGGCCCCAAAGTTTGACTAGCTGCTTAGATCAAAAAGGGGCAACGTTATTTTCCTAAAGAAAGGTTGTGTCTCATTAGTTGGTAAGCATTAAAACATGTTGAAATCAACATAAATGTGGCCTCTACACTAAATTTGATGCTTCTTTTTGCTAACTAGGAGGATGCATTATATCTATACAAAGTTATTTAAACAATTATATAGCTTAATTTACATTTATTCAGATTCTTAATTTTTCTTTTTTTAAAATTATTAGAAAATGGTGAATGATTAATTTCTTATTTAGTAGAAGAGGATTAATTCTTTATTTGAGATTGTTTTATGTCAAGCTCTATTTGGATGGAAATTCAAATTCAATTGAATGCATAAAATCAACATTTTAATCTTTTGATTAAATATATATGGCAGCCGACCGTCTCAAAAGACTATGGTGTAATCGGCAAAACAGTTCAGTTACTGTGTATCAAGCATGGTGAGTGGCTAAATAGTCAATTCTCAAGCAACAGTCCTTGCCACTTACTGTGCAGGTGTTAGGCACAGGGCCAGAGAATGAAGCCAGTTAACTACATGAGGCTTGAGGCCTTCTGTGCTTTTCTCTGCACTTTCCTCTCTCACATCCACCTCTCTTTGGGTACATCTACACTACCCGCCGGATCGGTGGGTAGTGATGGATCAATCGGGGATCAATTTATTGCGTCTCATCTAGATGCGATAAATAGATCCCCGAACACGTTCCCCGTCGACTCCGGAACTCCACTGCTGCGAGAGGTGGAAGTGGAGTCGACCGGGGAGTGGCGGCCGTCGATGCCGTGCTGCAAGGACGCAAAGTAAGTCAATCTAAGTTGATCTAAGATACGTCGACTTCAGCTACGCTATTCTCGTAGCTGAAGTTGCATATCTTAGATCGATTTCCCCCACCCCCCAGTGTAGACCCAGGCCTTTGACTCTGTGGTGCAGTGCAGTCCTCTAGTGAAAGGAGGGCGTGTCCACTGGGTTGAGGAGCTCCTCAAAGTGCTCCTTCCACCTCTCAACCATCTCCTCTGTCATAGGGTACATCTACACTACAGGGGGAAGTCGATTTAAGATACGCAAATTCAGCTACGTGAATAGCGTAGCTGAATTCGACGTATCACAGCCGACTTACCCCGCTGTGAGGACGGCGGCAAAATCGACTTCTGCGGCTTTTTGTCGGCGGCGCTTACTACCACCTCCACTGGTGGAGTTAGAGCGCCGATTCGGGGATCGATTGTCGCGTCCCAACGGGACGCGATAAATCGATCCCCGAGAGGTCGATTTCTACCCGCCGATTCAGGCGGGTAGTATAGACCAGACCAAAGTCAGCGTTTCACCACTCTTGCTGAGAACAGCCTGGGCAACATCCCGCCGACCCCTCCTAAGGCGACAAATGGTCTTTCCAAACTCCTCCCAAGCCCGAGCTTTTGCTTCAATG
This sequence comes from Malaclemys terrapin pileata, assembly GCF_027887155.1. Lineage (NCBI taxonomy): Eukaryota > Metazoa > Chordata > Testudines > Emydidae > Malaclemys > Malaclemys terrapin. The sequence goes on from NC_071509.1 coordinate 27,057,986, forward strand.
ACCACCACAGCTACAACTCTCTTCGCCAGGGTGAGGGTCGGGTCCGATGCAAGGATGGCAGCAAGAGGGATGGACCACGATGGACTGGCCCTCCGCAATGGAAACTGGTTTAAATTTTTTCTTTCATTTTGGGGTTTATGTTTGCAACAAAAATTAATTTGTGCATAATTATAAATATATATTTTTATTTTTTGTGATATCACACATTTTCAGTTATGGATAAAAAAGGCCTTTATTAGGTTTATTTTTAAGTTGTAATAAGTTTATAAGTTGTAAGGCTATTTCTTCATATTTTGCTTTGTAAGCATCTTTGTTTTAAGTAATCAGAACCTTTATTCTGGTAATCAGTATTATAAATACAACAATATATAATGTAACCCTAGCAAGCCCCATAGCAAAATTGTCGAATAATCTGGAAGAGCACAAAATATAGAGCATATAGAGAATAATATAATCCCCTTTAGGGGAAAAGTTATAAATGGCTCATCCCTCAGCCAAATGAGTTATTATCCCTATGGCATAATTTACCAGCTATGGGGCATCAAAAATCTTAAAAATCCACATTAATCAGTTAAAATGTTTAAAGAAAAAGCATATTATTAATATTTTGCAAAATGGTTTTGTTGGCGTGTTTTCTAAAATGCTTGTTAAATTATGAATTTAAATTGTACTGAAACAGACAGACAGTGCAATTTCTGGGAATGAGAGGATTTTCTCAGAGGTTTATACCTGAATCTGCAAAAATAGATGTTCTCTTACATACTTTAATTAAAAAAGATATTGGAAATCAAACCTACAATTGACTGAAGCAGTCACTAAATTGAAATGGCCATTAGCCTCAGCTCCTGTATTGGTTCAGCCTGACTATTCACAACCATTTGTGTTGGAACAAGCTGCTACAGAAGAAGCACTGGCAGCTGCCCTGGGTCAGTACAGGAATTCAATTGTCTATTGGAGTCCAATTGTTTATGCATCTCAAGTATTAACTACAGTAGAACAGAAATATTCTTAGTGTAAAGAACATATGGTGGCTACAATTTGGACTGTTAAGCATTTTGCTTATATTGCCTTTCATAGAATCATAGGACTGGAAGGGACCCTGAGAGGTCATCTAGTCCAGTCCTGTGCACTTATGGCAGGACTAAATATTATCTAGACCATCCCTGACAGGTGTTTGTCTAACCTGCCCTTAAAAATCTCCAATGATGGAGATTCCATAACCTGCTTAGGCAGTTTATTCCAGTGCTTAACCACAGCCAGGAAGTTCTCCCTAATGTCCAACCTAAACCTCCCTTACTGTAATTTAAGCCCATTGCTCCTTGTCCTATCCTCAGAGGTTAAGAAGAACAATTTTTCTCCCTCCTCCTTGTAACAACCTTTTATGTACTTGAAGACTGTTATCATGTCCCCTCTGTCTTCTCTTTTTCAGACTAAACAAACCCAATTTTTTCAATCTTCCCTGATAAGTCATGTTTTCTAGACCTTTAATCATTTTTGTTGCTCTTCTTTGGACTTTCTCCAGTTTGTCCACATGCTTCCTGAAATGTGGCGCTCAGAACTGAACACAATACTCCAGTTGAGGCCTAATCAGTGCGGAGTAGAGCGGAAGAATTACTTCTCATGTCTTGGTTACAACACTCCAGCTAATACATCCCAGAATGAGGTTTGCTTTTTTTGCAACAGTGTTACACTGTTGACTTATATTTAGCTTGTGGTCCACTATGATCCCCAGATCCCTTTCCGCAGTACTCCTTCCTAGGCAGTCATTTCCCATTTTGTATGTGTGTAACTGATTGTTCCTTCCTAAATGGAGTACTTTGCATTTGTCCTTATTGAATTTCATCCTATTTACTTCAGACCATTTCTGCAGTTTGTCCAGGTCATTTTGAATATTAATCCTATCCTCCAAATCACTTGCTTGCAACCCCTCCCAGCTTAGTATCGTCCACAAACTTTATAAGTGTACTCTCTGTGCCATTATCTAACAGAACCGGATCCAGAACTGATCCCTGCGGGACCCCACTCGTTTTGCCATTCCAGCATGACACTGAACCACTGATTATCAATACCCGGCACATCCTAGTACAATTCTTATTTCCCAAGTATTAAGGGAAACCCAAAAAAAGGATTAATCGGTTAATTAATCACAATAATGATTAAAACTGGAAATTATAGTAGAGCTAAGGAAATAATGTGCAGTGCAATGCGTACATATACATTCATAAACATTCAAGAAGCTTTAAGAGATATCCAAATGGGGAAGATGCCTTGCTTAATCACCAGTAAATATTTGCTGGATTGGTATAGGAATGAAACGCAACTAGTCACAGAGATTGTTACCACAGCTAGGTTTCCCAGGATATCAGTGTTACCACTTTACAGAACGTTTGCAAGTTTGTTTTTCACTTTCCCTTCCAATAATTGAAAAGAAGGATGTTTATGAGAAAATAGTATACGTTCACTTTGTAGGGGTCCATTTTTAAGGGACGTGTCAAGGTCTCCCACATACTAGTAAGACACATGGATGATGGCAAACACCAGTGTTCCATCTAATTTTTTACGTCCATGTGCGGAATGAATTTTGTTATGTGCACCAATATGGAGGCGATGTGTGACACATCACCTTCATATTGGTGTACATAACAAAATTCATGTGATGGGGGTGTTTTCAGTTTACATGATGATTTAATGATTTTTTTTGTAAAAAAAAGAATTGCCATAATGGGCCAATGTACACATCAAGAATATGCTAGACTGCTTTATACAGGTATTGAGTATGGAAGAAAAGAAAAATTCCCCATCTCAGCGGTTTACTGTCGGAAATTACACTTGAGTACAAATCCATAACAAATGACGGTGTATATGCATGTCTAACAAAGTTTTTAACCACCAACCCACCTGCCTGCCCTGATATATTGACATTGGTAAAAAGACAGTTCTCGTTGTCCTGTAGCATTGCAGTGGTGATGGTTTTTCCATAACATATTTAAAAACCAAAAACAAAATCAGGCATACACTTACAGCAAAGCAGTCTCTTGCACTTGTTATAGGTAAAACCAAATGGGGTTAAAGCATCTACATCACACTATTCTTTACTGATTTGAAGGGGGTCTAAGAACAACATATGTGGACACAGTCACAATATGTAATCAGCAGCAACAACAGGCGGAAATAGAACACTGCTAGTCTATCTAACTGGATCTAGATTTCAAACAAAATAGCTGTTACCCATATATTACAATAGTTTAATGTTTGCAATGTTGTTGTAGCCATGTTAGTTCCAGGATATAGGAGAGAGAAGGTGAGTGTGATAAGATCTTTTATTGAACCAGCTTCTGTGGTGGATGAGACAGAGGCCTGGTCTATGCTAGAAAATTAGGTCGGTTACTAAGGGAAGCTACTGACACCATAGCGGCATGAGTTCCTTAACACTTTATGTATGTTAATACAGTACTATGTTTGCTAAAAGTTCAGGCTTGGTGGAGGGTATAATAATTGAGGAGACTAATTTCATTTAAGTCTATGAGAAAATTGAGAGGACGTCAGAACTGAGTCTGTTTCATCATAGTTAATTAGTTATTCTGTGATGAAATACACCAGAAGAACTAGTGCTATGAAATCGTATCAGAAAGAGACTATGGGACAACAAATACTACCAAAAATGTCAGAATTGAAATTGTTAGAATCCTTATATAATGTATATAATCTTAAACAGATTTACTGTTTAGTTTATAGACTTGACTCTAATGGTTACCTAATAATTCCCAAAAGAGAACATATGCCTGCAAATGTATTATATAGTATTCTTGGTATTGCCATTATACTCCTTAGTAGAAATTAATTAATATGACCAATTTTGGACTACAAGTTATTTTTAGTTCACTTTTTTAAACTGTGGTAATGAGTTAGAGTCTAATAAATTGGGCTCATAGCTGAGGTCATTAGGAAGAAAAAACAGATTTATTCTCCCTCTTCTAACTATTAAAAAGTTCATTATTTCATAACATATTTCTTGATATTCTTGATGCTGTCTTTTGTACAGTACTTGCACACAAACTTTTATCTTTTGAATGATTCCATATTTTACATTTTTTTAGCACAATTTAAATGCATCTCTTTCCAGCATGAATGTCAGACTCTGCTTCATAACTGAGGTTGAAAGTGATATCTGATTTATTATCAGCCTGATTCTTTTTTATTTTTCAACCCCCCCCCCCCCTTTGCATTCCCTCCCTCCTTCTTAGAGAAGAATTTTGTCCTAAAAGATTGAAGGAAGCTATGAAGATCATATTAAAAGTGCTGGGGAAGAAAGAGTGAAAAGCAATAAGAGAAAATGATATTGGAGAGATATTAAAATGATTTCAGAGTACAATAAAAAGCTTTCATTCAATCAGCTAATGGTCCCCATGTGACTGTTTCTGGTTTCAGCCAAATTCGTTTAAGAAATAGTGGTGAGTATACAGGGTCAGCCTTTGGAGGATGTAGTTATGAGTGTCCTTATTTTTGGGATCTCTTAAATGTCAGTTCAAATTCAGCTACCTTTAAGAAAAGAAAAGAAAAGTAAACTCCTAACCCCGTTATATAAGTTGTTTTCTCAATCTAAAGTAAATGACAGGGCTGAAAATTACGGTGATTTTTTCCCCCCCTCTGAGTTGCTAGTTAATTTTGCCACTGTGGCTAATCGACCATCCTGTGGCAGTGAAGCATCCAAAAGTATTCCAAGTCTGCCACTCAGTATTCTGAGGGCATATGCCCTCTGTGGTGAAGAATATCCATTCCTCCCCATCCCCCCATTTTAGTCTTCCAGGGCCAACTTTGATGCCCCTGGGTCACTGACTTTTTTTGGATGAGAGGGGCAAGGGGATTTTTTTACTGGGTTTTAACTGTGGGAGGATCTCCCTAGGATCCTATTGGTGGAGTTAGAGCCACTGTAAACTCTTTTCAGCTGCTGGCTAGCAGTTGAATTGGCTTCTCCTCTGAGTTGCTGACTTGATATCTTGCCACAAGTACAGGATAAGTTCAGTGGAGGCTCAGTTACAGGCTTCTAGACATGGTGGATTGGGGAAGAAGGGAGGATTTTGCCTCTTGTTGTCCTTAGAAGCAGGCCCCACTTGTGGCGGGGGATGAACCCCAGGAAGAGGAGAAACAGAAAGGAGACTGGGGGGAGAGCTTCAGAGGGAGCAGAAGGGGAGTGAACTTAAGTGGAGGAACAGAGTGATGGGGAAAGACAGGCACAGAGAGAGAGGGGGGGAGGACTGGAGAGAAAGTGGAATACTGAGTGAGATCCAGGGAGCTAGAGAGAACAGAAGCAGAGGAGAGACAACTGAACACACAGAGTAGGGAGATGGACAAAACAAATAGGACAAATGAGAGAAAGAAAATGAGGGAGAAAACAGAAAATGGCATGGAGAGTGATAGAATGGGTCTGAAATGGGAGGAGAGAAAAAGGGAATGAAGAAGGGGAAGCAAGGAAAAACTTAGAAAACTTTTAGATTAGTGAATTCTGTTTCAATTATGCTTTATTTTTTATTTTATTTTTATTATTCTGACAGATGTTATGGATCTCTAAATTTTGGGAGTAGGATGGGCTGACCATTTTGACCACTTCTGTCATGTTCACATTGTTGGCAGTTTGGATTCTGCAGTTAAAGAACTCAATAAAAAGACAAAAATAAAATTTGAAATTTAGCCGAGCAAACAGAAAATCAGCTTCATTCTTTGGAGAGTTGTCCACTGGAGAGTTTTTCCCCCCAGATGTTGCTTGCTTTGAGAATACCTCAGCTCTTTTTCTTCTTCAGGAGAGATCTGAAGATTATCATTTCTCCCTTTCCTTATTTTAAATAAGTTAGGGGAGGGGAGCTAGGCCTGTACTTTTATAGGTGTGTATGGCATATGTCCCACATTTTAATTGATGTAAAAAAAAAAAAAATCATGACGAGGCAGGGAGGGATACCCTATTTGTCTTGGGCATTTGTAGAATGCTGTTCACCATAGAATCTGCTGAATACAGAGGCGGGCCGAAGTGGTTTCCTTTCTCTGACTAACAGAATGTCAGAGAGAGCATAGATCTTAGGAACTTTGTGCTGTGAAACTTTTACCATATTATCAGAAATACAGTTGTGCTACTGTAGTTTAGGACTCTAGCAGTGATTATACATTAAATTTTGTCAGCAACAAAATGGGAGTCTTTTGGTTGTCGTATTCTCTCTCAACACAGGTACAAAGGCACGTGAGTAGGAAGTACTTAAGATGTGGGCATTCAGAGCTGAAAAACCAAAGAAACTGTATTATGTAAACAAATAGTAATAAATATTTGCTGTCAATATGTGCTCAGGTAACATTTATGCTGCAGTATCTTTGGAATTGTTTTTATCACCATAATTAGATGGCAGGGTAAAATCTCAATGTCAAGCTGTTTCCTTGTATTTTTTGGCACCTAATGGATTAAAATTCTTTTTGTTTCAGCATTGATGAAGAGATATTGTATGTCAGTAAAATATTGTGTAATGTTCTTTGTCTTGTGATCTCCATGCCAGTACACCTGTAAAATGTTTTTCAAGGTGGAGAATAAGTAGGTCAAGGATTGGAATTACATCTTTAGCAGTTAGAGCAATTAAAGGGTAAAATTGTGGGGTGAGGGGAGTTGCCAACAATTTTTGAAAAATGTTTCTAATAACTAAAATATTACAGTTTAATTGCTTAGAATGATAAATAGTGGCTACTTTACTAAAAACATAAGTTTTCCTGGTTTCAGGGCAGTGGTGGCAAACCTTTCTGTCTGCCAAAAATAACACTTCATAGTTGTCAGGTGCCAACCTTTCAGGTGTTTGTTTGCCTCTTCTCACCCTTTCATTCCAACTCAGCTTCCATCTTTCCCTTTGTTTGGGGGCAGGGACAGCAGTACAAACACATGTACCTCATTTATTCAAGTTTAAGTTTCTGCCTTCTGTTTACACAAATATTTTGTCTCACACCTTTGAAAAAACAAATACATTTAAAGGTAATCCATCCCTCTCCTAAGTATTGTTTTCCTGGTAAGTAAAGTCCTCATGATGAAGCCCACAATGGATGAAATTTTTAAAAATGTTTTCACCCGATTATCTATTTTTAATACATACTAAGGTATCTTGGAGGCCATATAAGTGCTTAGATGTAGATGAATATGAAAAAATGAACTTGTGCAGAATCACTACTTGAATCACCATCTGTCAGGCATTTCCTTTTTTGGTTGACCGTTTTTTCTCCTGGGGTGTTGTGGATTTAATCTGATTCTTGTATGCAGCGTGACCTGTGTCCACACTGCAAAATGGACGGAAGGAAGGCTTGGGCTCAAACCAGGGACAGAGTCTGGGCTTAGTGTGCAGTGTAGCCATATCCCCCAGAAACTCTGAGAAAAAGCATATCAGTTAATGAGACAGATTCACTAAGATTAAGAGCAAGGTCTTAATGTTTTGTGGACACTAAAGAGTTGAAACTCTGATGTAGAAGGCTTCGAGCTGGCTGCAAATTGAATTTCACTACTGTAAAAAAATTTCAAGGTTTTGGAAATTTTGTTATCCTGAATCGGGATGAAAAGCCAAACCCTGGACATTTTTTGTGGAAGTGAAATTTTCCAATATTTCATTTTGGAAACATGGAAATATTTCCACTGTGGGAATGTTTCGGTGTTTTCAAAGCAGAATATCCTCCCCAGGACACTGGAATGCCTGGCTCCATGGCAGTCTGTGAGCTCTGCCTCTGCAGTAGCCCATCAGGTGAGCTGCTGGAGAGCTCTAACCCCATAGCATCCCATCAGGTGGGCTTCTGAGGGGACAGGGAGGTGGGTGGGTGAGTGAGCAAGAAACCAGACAAGTTTCTGTTGGAATTTTTGTAGAAACTGACATGTTCCCATGGAGAATTTCAAATGTGAAGGATCAGCATTTTCTGATGGAAAAACATTCTGTTGGAAAATTTCCAACCACCGCTCATGACGCAGTCTCAGAATTTCTTGTTGTTTTCAGACTGGCACTATGCATGCAGAGCTAAGGTTGCTTGAGTAATTGGATTGTGTGTGTATTTGCATACCTTCAGATAGTTTGGAAGTTGTTGTAAAGTGGAAACTTAACTTGGAATTTCCAAGCTTTCTAGTGTTTCTGTCATTTGAGGAAACTCCAGCATTCTTTTAAGAGGTTTTTTTGGCTGAACTAAGTGATACATTCTTTCAAATTTAACTCCAGGTTTACAAAGTTTTTGCCTGGGAATTTTTTTGATTTTTATTTGATTAGGGGAAGAGTGCGAGCAATGGAGGTGGGAGTTGAATAGGTATCTTACAAAACTCTTTGAACTGGAGGTAATTTATTATGCAAGGATAGAAAAATCTAGCTTACTTTAATTGTAAAAACAAATAACTGAGATCGCAAACTGACGTGAAATAAAAACGTGATCATGATGATAACCATTTAAAGATTTGTGGAGAAACAAATATTTATTGAAAATAAAAACCAGGTCTAAGGGCCCTAATGCTGACTTTTGGAAATATAACCGTGTTGTGGTATTTGGAATACCCTATGTCCCGTACAGTAGATATTGTTTAAAATTGCTTGGGAACTGGAGCTTGCAATTGTGAGTTTGGAATGTCCTGCGGATAATTAAGTTGTGGTCAGGTTTTAGAAAAATAAAAAGTTCTCGAACTATGATTTTATAAACATGCTACAATAACATTTCTTTATATTTAACAGTTTCTTGTAGAAAGCTGATACTCTCACAAGGCATTGATTAAAGGTAAAACATCAAGAAAGAAAAAATATTAAATTAAAACTTCACTTAGGATGTTGACAGTTGGCTTGTAATATTAAACAGATGTGCGTGTTCTTGGGATATTCTTTCAGAACTTGGTTAAAAAGGTTTTATTTTTAAATGATAGCTACAAATTTTTGATTATTTTTCATTTCTTTTTTCTTCAGCTTTTATTCTATATTCTACTCTAGATAGATCCACCTGGATAATATATGTAGTATAATTTTTGTTGTATTGTTCAGGGAGGTGAAGAGTTTCACCATGTAGATTTAAATTGGAGTACAGCAGATTTCATTATCTAAAGGATTTATTGAAAGTGTTCAGCGATTCATAGGCCAAATTGTACTGGGAGATGTGCAAATACTGCTTTTATTGACTTCATCGGGAAGTATGTGAGAGCAGAACCTGGCCCATTTAAGCTGTACTCATTGAAGAAACTGAAATAATGCTATTACATTTTCAAACCCTAAGATTTAATTTAAAAATCTAGTTTAATACAATAAGCAGGGAAATATTGAGTAGAAGTAGGGAGATGTTGTTGTCACTACATATGGCATTAATGAGGCAGTGGAATACTGTGTCCAGTTCTTGTGTCCACACTTTTAAAAGGATGTTGAAGAATTGGAAGGGGTTCAGAAAAGAGCTACAAGAATCATCTGAGATCTAGAAAATCTGTCTTGCAGTGAGATACTAAATTAAATCAACCTATTAGCTTATCCAAGAAGAGGTTCAGCGGTGACTCGATCATGATGTAGAAGCACCTATGTGGGAAGAAGATTTGTGATAGTAGAGGGCTCTTTCATCTCTCAAAGGCATAACATGATCCAGTGGCTGGAAACTGAAGTTGGACAAATTCTGACTAGAAATAAAGTGCGTATGTTTAACAATGAAGGCAATTAATCTTTGAAACCTAGAGATGTGGTAGACGCTTCATCTCTTGAAGTTTTTAAATCAAGATTGGATATCTTTCTAAAAGGTCCTCTCTAGTTCAGCCAGAAGGTGTGAGCCTGATGTAGGAGTTACTGTGTGAGATTCTTTGGCCTGTGTTATTTAGCAGGTCAAACTACATCTATGTGCCTATGGTACTACGGTCCCCATTATTATTCAGAATGTCCCACTGTCTTGAACGTAGTTATCTTCGTAACACCCATGTAAGAAGGGAAGTACTATTATTCCCACTTGACTGATGTGGAACTGAGGCACAGAGAGATTAAATTACTTGTTCCAGGTCTCACAGGAAGTCTATGGCAGAGCAAAGAATTGAACCCAGGTCTCTCGAGACCCAGGAAAATGCAGTAACTCTGGGACCATCCTTCTTCTGATCACAAGCATAATGTTCTAGTCTGGCCTTAGAAGTTATGAATCTATGAATGTTCTGTCTTCGTTTTAATAATAAGAGACGTAAGCAATGATGCATTAATTTAAAGCATTTCTAATGTAGCCGTACCAGTCTTGAATTTAGTCTTATGCCTAGTTTAACCATCAGTTGTAGAAATTACCTTTGTGAATTAAGAGAGCTTTATTTTCTGTAATAGTTTGGTATTGTGGTTTCTTCCCACATAAATATCAGTGGAGATACTCAAATCTAAAGAGTATTTAATCATTTTATTTGAGTTGGGAAGCGAGCGGGGTGGGGGAATTAAATAATTACATCCTTTGAACTGCTTTGGTCTTTATACCATCTCAGTTTCATACATGTATCAGGTATCCCTTTCTCGTGTATTCTACTTCTCATTTCTCTTAAAAAGATCATGATATTCAATTTCTGCAATAAGTACAACTGGCTCATTAAAATATGAATTTTGTTTTATTCAATGATATTCTTTCAGTTTCCTAACATTACATTCTCGCCTTGCTTAAAAACCCATTGTATAATATTACAGATAGGAAACACTTATGAAAACATAGATGCTGCATCTGTATTTTGATCACAGAATCAAAGGTGTAAAGAATCAAGAGAACACTGTAAGAACTTATCTAAGAATTAAACAATTTGAATAAAATCTGACCTTGCATATCATTTTATTTCATATTTACCATTCTTATGCTTCATGGCATATAAAGTGCACTATACTCTGGTCTATGATGGTAGCATTGTTTGAAAATGTATTGTCCCTGTCATGGAAAATTACAGTAGTTTTAGATGTAGTTTGTGAGTTCACACAGTCCATTTGGAATACCGCTTAGCATAATTTTCTTTTGTTGGAAAAATAAAACGTACCTTTTTTTTAAAAAGAAAGTTTTTTTTTTTCCCCCTTAAGAATGATGGGCTGAAAAGAAGCCTTTTCCTTTGTTTCCTAAAATGGGGGGAGGTGTATTTTTATATGTTTATTTTTAACAATGTTACCCCATATAGATAGTCACATGAACATTATTCCAGTTGTAATGAAATGTAGTCAAAAGCACCCAGGAGAGATCTAGGAAATAATATGGTTACAAATATTCATTGTCTAAATCTGCTCTGGAGTGCATGTGAATAGTTGCCATAACACCAATAGGCGTCATTCATGCACATCTGAGGGCCGAATTTGGCTAAGGGTGGCTGTGTTGTCAGTGTTTTTAAATAACTATAACTACAAAAAAGAAAGTAAAAAATCTTTTAAGATTCTTCATATTTTTTGAATTTTTTCTGCTTTGTGTTTAATTTTGTTCCGTGGACAGAACACTTTTTAACTCCTAAAACATAACAGCAACTACTTTATCCATATTGTGCAGCAATTAAATTAACATTGAAATATACTAGTAGAATCTTACTCATTTCAATGGGACTTTGTCACTATATATCACACAATCCATGTATTAGGACATTGGTACATTTTTGTCATAGAAATAGTATGATGAACATTATACTTGTATATTCTGAAGCATCCACTTAAGCTTTTGTAGTAGCTACCTCGAAGTTCAATAAAACCAGGGTTTGGCCCTTAATGAGAAGAATCATTTGAAAGTAACATGATTAAAATATTAAACATTTGAAGTTCCCTGAGTAAATGCCATACTTTCCAGCCTCTCTCAGCGTCCTGTATGGAGACAAGAGGGTTTACATTAACATATTTGATATTATCCTTATTACCAGTGCTTAGATCCTAAATCTTTGATGAAATACTGTCCTAGGGCTTGTCTACAAAAATTAATGTGAAATAAGGCAAAATTTACACTTTCAGTGTAACAACTATGCCTGATTAAGTCTACTTTATTCCAGAATAAGAGTGCCTTATTTCAAAGGATTAAGATAACGTGTAATAAAGCACTCTTATTCCAGAATAAGAGCATCCACACATGGAAATTAGGAATAGCTATTCCAGAATAACTCCCTATGTAGACAATCTTGTCTGATCCTGCAAAAGCAACTGCTTGAGTGTAAGGGCTGGTCTACACTGGGGGGGGAGGGGGGAATCGATCTAAGATACGCAACTTCAGCTACGTGAATAGCATAGCTGAAGTCGACGTATCTTAGATCGATGTACCTCGGATCCTCACGGTGCGGGATTGATGGCCGCGGCTCCCCTGTCGACTCCGCTACCGTCTCTCGCTCTGGTGGAGTTCTGGAGTTGACGGGGAGTGCGTTTTCGGGGATCGATTTATCGCGTCTAGACAAGACGTGATAAATCGATCCCCGATAGATTACTACCCGCCGGATCGGCGGATAGTGAAGACGTATGCTAAGGGTCTGCACAGCCAGATCTCTTCACAGGATAAGGACCTACATGTATTTTTGCTCAGATACAACTCATTCGTATTCTAGTTGGAAGATTATTATATAGAACAAAAAGGCTGAAGTGCAACTTCTGAGATATTAATAGTAAAATATAAAAATCTGTCCTATTTTATTTAAAGAATCTTTCCCTTTATGTGTTGAGGCTGCAGTCTTCGCTGCTACATAGCATTCTGATTGGTTATTGTTAAATTATTCTTTATTATTTGTACTACGGTAATGGCCAGAGTTCCCAACCAAAATCAGGGCTCCGCTGTGCTGGGCACTAACAGACATAGAATAACAGGAAGCAAGATTGTCAGCAGTTCACGAAAGGGACTATCTAAATAGACAAGACAATCAAAGGGTTACAGGGGAAGGATATACGAAATCCTGGCCCTGTTGAAATCAGTGGCAAAATTACCATTGACTTCAGTGAGGACAGGATTTCACTCATGAAATACAAGCAAAGTAAACAGTGATGATCAGCAGATGGCATGTCATGCATCCGAAGAAGTGGGCTGTAGTCCACGAAAGCTTATGCTCTAATAAATTTGTTAGTCTCTAAGGTGCCACAAGTACTCCTGTTCTTCTTTTTGCGGATACAGACTAACACGGCTGTTACTCTGAAACAATTTTTCTTGTTGATTTGAGGGATGGGGTGGTTCACTGGAAGGGAAACCTCACTCTTAAAATGTGTTTAAGACCCATTTCTGTAATATGCTTAAGCACATGTCTAACTTTAAACATGTGAATAATGTTTAAAATTAGGAATGTGTTTACATACCTTACTGAATTGGAGCCTAGAAGAGAAGTTTTATCAGTTACTGAAAAGCCTATCTTTTATCAATTACTGTGGGGAGTTGATCTGACTGCTGTTATGAGTAAGAGCATTCATGGTTTAATTGGATAATTTATGGATTCCTGTGTAGATATTTTTCACCCTAAAAGATAGCATTTCTAAGAGTTTCTGTATACCAGTTGCTGAGTAAAATTTTCAGTTTTCCAAAAGAGTGCAATTTTGAAAATATGTAAGAGATGTAGCTATTAACCTACATGCACGTTTATAATACTAGAAAATGGGCAGCTTATTACATTCAAAGACAGGATCTGATAGGCCCAATTTGCTTAAAACATCAGTTATTGAAGATATACCCCTGGGAATTTGAGAAACCATTTAACAGATGAAAGTACATTTTGAAAAGTTCAACCTTACAGGCAATCATAAAATGAATCAAAACAGTGCTTTCCCCCCTGAAATGTACAGAGCCCATCTGTGTCTAATCCAGTAATTACAGACAGAGTTCAATTACCTTTTCAAACTTGGAGCAGACTGGAGACTAGGCAGTGAACAAATGTAGGGTTTTGTCTAGACCTCAATTGACCGCAGTCTAAAACTTGAATTTATATCTAATTTTTTTTTTTTTTTTTTGGTTTGATAGCTCTTAAAGGATTCATTTTGTTACCTAGTTGCCAGATCATGAAAGCTCTTGTTGCCAGGCACAGTGCTAGCTACTGGTCTTAATCCCTTTAAAGTTAATAAATCTGCACCTAGTAGTAAGAGTTTTGCAGGATGGAGACCTAGTATTTTATTTTCTCAATATTAAGTTAACACATTTGAAGTGCAACAAAAGCTTTTGTTAATCAGCTGTTACAATTCTGTGTCTTTTACAGTGCAGCTTTTAGTTGAGACTTTAAGCCGTACTAGATTAAGTTTTGAAGAGTTGTAACAATGTTTTTAAATTCTATTGTGCAGTCACATAAATAGATATTACATCCTGAGAAAATAATTGTTGGTTTATTGTGAAAAATATAATCATGATAGGCTTTTCAGTTGCCTAACTTGCCTATTGGCACTGATCAGAAACCAGGATTAAAAAATTCAGATATTTCACTTATTTGTTTGTTTCAGATGGGATTCTGGATAAAAGCAGATTATAGCCAGAGTAAATGGGCTATATGTTCAGTCACATAAGAATACTTAAAGAACAGGCTTCACTGTAGTAGTTAATAGAGAGTCCATGGCTGCCAAGTCCTAGGTCAGACAACTTTTTTTATCAGCTCACAAAGTATATAAATCACCAGTTCATTATCTTATCTTTGGGAAATACATGATGTGTGCTGCATCGGATAGTAGTAATATTTCCATCCTAACAGTCTGAGTGATTAATAAAGTGGCGTATATATGCAACCATTAATTAGGAAGTGGTCTGTACAATAAGGATGATATACAATATGCAAACAGATCCTGTTTTACTATACAGAACGTGATCCTAAAAAGTAATGGTGGCAAGGTAATTTCATTCATTTCATACATTGATGGCAACAGTGTGAAGAATAAATGTGTTTTTAACATATGTACATACATAAAACTTTTGCTGAAACATGCAGAAATAACCTTTGTCAACATACATTATTATGAATTATAGGGGGTTATTGGTGTGCAGATAGTGAGAGAAAGGGATATGACTATAGTAATAGACACATCCAGTTTAACTTTCTGATTTATAATGGTGTAGTAATCAGTATTGTGTAGTAGTTGGTGTACAGAGTAATTCCTAGTAGTTAAGAATGAACCTGGTGATGACTTCTCATGTTCTCGGCTACCATTTTATAACAAACAAGACAGACTCTTCCCAGTGAATAATCAGCTTTTCTAATGTATTGCAACAATAGGGCTTTTTTCTTTATTTCATCTTTAAATAACTTTCCTTGTTGGTAACAAACACCTATTAGCCAGGAAAAACTGATAAGATTGATATGTTAAATGACTATGAAATTGAGGTGTCTAATAAATGGTGAAGGTTATATTTTGGGGTCTATGTTGTTCAAAATGTATTCTCTCTCTATGCTTGATAAGCTTGGAAAACGTCGCTTGATGCCAGTTTTCTAAATTAATTAATTGTAGTGCACATTCATTAGCTGGGTGTTCATATTTCCAATTTTTTAAGCAAAACATAATACCTAAGACATTATTCCAGAAATGCCATTGTAATATACCCATATTACACACCAAAAATTATGTTAAAAGAACATTAAGGTTGCAAAGTTGAGTTCTGAAAAGTTCGGAAATGCCAGAATTATATATGCTACTCCTTTATAAAGGTTTTTCCCTGAACGTGCTGAGAACCTGTGTCTCCCCTCCTTTGGCTTCAGTAGGAGTTACGGGTACTTAACAAGGTTGAAAATCAGGCAAAACATTGATTCAGGAGCCTAGTATTAGGCATCGGTTTCAAAATTGTGATTCTAGTTATTAAAGTTGAGTGTATAGGTTCATAGCAGTTAGAAATACAAAAGATCTCCTACCTCTGTGGTGCTAACCCTGTCGCGTGCACCAACATATTCTTTTTTTATCTCCTAGTTCTGCAGAACTTCAGTTTTCATTAACAAATAATTTTTTTAGCTCTTCATGGTTGCAAAGAGATTATTCTAAAAGTAAACTAAAGCAGTGTCTTCCTGAGTTTGTAGACAACCTAAATCCGTAAGTCTGTGATGTCTCGCAGCCTCCATGCAACTCAGAGTAGTTTAATTCTGAAGCTTAGTAAAATGTTAAGACTTAACAAAAATGGTTGTCCATTGTGATGGATATTATGGTAGTTAGAAACAAATAAAAAAGACATTTTGAGGCTATGGTATACAACTTACTGTATACATAGTATATAACCTAGTATCCTAGGTTATACTAGGTTACTTATGGCCCCATCTATACTACCAGTCTATTGGTGCCAGTGCACAATTGTTTGCTGTGATTCAGGTTGTCTGTGGGTTAACACAATTTTTGTTTGTAGTGTAGATGATACAACATAGTTATGGAATACATATTACGAAACCAGGTTACATTTCATTCTGATACTACCTGGTATATGTTTCGTCATTTCCTTGATTACATACCCTTGATATTTGTAAAGCAGGTGTACAAAAATTAACAACTGTATTTTTAAAAGGAGCAATTCTAGTGTTGTTGGGTTTTTTAGTTTGTTTTTAAAAGTGATGGTAAATGTCCTCTGTGCCCCCATGGAAATCTTTCCGTTGTAATATTTTGGACCAGATTTTCATAAATCTCTCCCTGCAGTTGCATCCACATTTTCCAGACCTAATTTGTGATCGAGATACCGTACATGGATTCAGAATCACTCAGAGTGCTCACATTTTTGGTTTAGCTGCATCCCTTCAACTAAATGTTGAAAATATGACCCTCGTTTCTTGGTGGTGTCATTTCTAAATCTAAAGTAAAATGTTGTAGCAAACTACAATGTATGGATTCCTCCTGACTGCTTATTATCCTTTTAAATAGTCATCCTATTCTCTTCTGTTTCATGCTTGCTTAGGGGGTCTCTTTTTTTTTTCTGTCCCATATTATTCTTGGTTTATTTCTAATTCTTGATTTTTTTGTTCTTTCTCTAATTGTGTGTGCTTTTATTTCTGGCTCTGTTTGCTCTATCACACTCTTTTTCATGTCTGGTTCTGTTGCAGTCTGTGTTTCATATAGGCTTTGTTTCAGTATATTCCTGTCTTGAATCGCCTTTTGTCTGTGGTCCATTCAGACCCTTTCTGATACTGTTTTTCTTTCTCTGTACTTCCTTTTCTATTAGCATGCACCATGGAATTAAAAAACACTCATTTAATTGAGCAATAAAATAATTAAAAATTGGCGTGGGAATGACTTAGTGGCCTGCAGATCTCTGGCCAATGTTCTTATCCTCCCTATGCATCAAACGGCAGTCTTTCATTTTTCCAGTTTGTGTGAATGATTATCTAGGATGATGATATGAAAAAGAGGATGGTGTGTATGAATGAAAACCCTAATCTGCTGTAGAAATTCCTTTCCCTTTCTTGTTGTTTGTTCTCCTCTCCCTTCCTCTCTTTCTCAGCCCTTGCTTTTCTGTTTTTATTTTCCCAACATTCAGAGTTGCACACATTTGATTAAAGGTGTGATATTTAAATTGATTTAGTTATAGCAGTGCAAAACCATGTGTGGGCACTCTTAGTTCTATTTTAGTCTGATTTATGTTGATTTAGTTTAACATAAGGAATCTTCTGCCTCTTCCCTTGCCAGCTTCACAGCCTAGTAGAGCTCACTGTCACACATTTGTTCCTGATATCCAGCCTACATTTTGCCTTTTGTGAATATCTCTCTGTATAACTCAAATAATTCTTCCCCCATCCTTGTTATATACATTCAAATAACTGCAGACTTTTCATATCTCCTCCTCCTGCAACACTGACTTAATACATATCTTGTCTAAGTGATAATTTAGATTTATTTCTTTTTGGTTATTTTTGCCAACACTCAGTCCTTGCTCATAGTCCCTCTGCTGCAAATTCTCTTACTATTTTCCTCCCTCCCTCACTCTTTAGTACAGTATTGCTCTTTTTGCCCCCACTCCTGTGTTCCCATTAACTCATCCACTCCCTCTTCTCACTGCTCAGATCATCACCCACTCTGCAGAATTTTAAAAAAGGGACACAAACCCCAACAAAAGATGGAAGTAAAATGACATTTACTCCCCATCATCCTTTCCTTCTCGGAGGCCGCTTTGTATAGAATGTTGAATGAGAGTCCCTTTCCTCGCCCCTGCCATATGCACTTGTGCTATGCCCCAGTTCAGCTGCCTGGAATGTCTACTTGTTTCTATCCACTCCCACTCCTTTCTCTGGTGCCTCCCCTCCACCCTTCTTTTCCTTTTTGTTGTTTTGCTTTCTGTTCTTATTTACTACCTTGTTTGCATTTAATCCCCAATTACTTCTTTCATTTGCTTCCTCCCTTACCAAAAGGCTACATGGTGCTAAGAGTTGGGGGTGCTCACTGGAGGCTTGGGGCTGGGCATGTGCTCTGACAACCAAACTCTGGGAGGCAGCATGATCTAGTGGATAAGACACTGGGCTAGGAATCAGAGAAGAGGGGTGTATTCCCAGCACTGCCATCAGATCCATAACTAAGCATTTTAGTGCCCGGGGTGAGCAAGCATATTTATGCCCCCTAGAGGTGACGTGGGGGAGTCATGTGGGATCACACCCCCCTCCTGTCCCCCCCCCCCCCCTCCGATTTCTGCCTTGCATTTAGCACAGAGGTTTTCAAACTGTGGGGAGCACCTTCCTAGGGTGATGCGTCCCACAGTTTGAAAACTGTCATCACCTGTCAGGAGCCAGCAGATCGGAAACTGGTGGGAGGCACCCGGACCACTTGAGTCCCTGGCTGTCCATGTTTTGGGAGCTGGGGTGCTGTATGGCTGCCCGGCAGCCCTCTCTGCCACCTCTGCATGGCCGGGTGCTCCCCAGGCAGGGTGGGCGGCACAGCTCCAAGCTGCACCCCGATATGCTCTTGCGTTTGCCCCGAAGGAGCCTGGTGCTGCCCCCCGCCCACAGAGCCTGGCTGACATGAGATGCTACACAAGGTGCTCCCTGGAGTACTCATCCCACTTGGGTACCTGTCTCTCAGCAGCCTGGTCACACCCTGCTCACAGCCCAGGGACCTGCCATTGCAGCCAGGTCACTCTCCCCACACGCCCTGTGTGCAGAGCGGAACCGTCCCTTTCTCCTCTGGGCTGCCCTGCCCCACCAGCTCCGGCAACCGAGGCTGTGCGAATGGAGCAATCCCTAGTCGTACCATATTTCAAGTTCCCAAACAGAGGACACTGCTGGGAGGGGGGTACATTAAAGGGTCACTGGAGGCAGTAGTTGAGGGGTGTCTGTGTACTGGGAGGGATATTTGGGGGGCGCTGGAGTGAGTACAGTTGTGGGTGCTGAAGGGGGTACCTGTGGTGGGAGTACCCACTGGAGGTGGGGGGCAGTATTGCTCTCTCACAGTGCAGGGTTGCTGGTGCAGGCCACGGATGCTGCGCCAGCCGTCTCTCAGTGCCTCCTGTGGGCCTCTCCCTCTCCCCAGAGCTGGGCAGGAGCACCATTTCAGATTTGCGGGGACAACTTTAACCATGATTCCAGGGACTACTTAGGCACCTGAAAACTCTAGGTTTTTTTTGTAGATAATAACTTAGAAATTAGCTGACCAGAGCACTGAATCTAATTCGTATATAAAGAAAGAAAAAATGTATACAAACTAGGGCTGTCAATTAATCGCAATTAACTCACGCGATTAACTCGAAAATGAATTGTGATTAATCACAGTTTTAATCACATTGTTAAACAATAGAATACCAATGGAAATTTATTAAATATTTGTAGGTTGTTTTTCTACATTTTCAAATATATTGATTTCAGTTACAAAACAGAATACAAAGTGTACACTGCTCACTTTATTATTTTTTATTACAAATATTTGCAGTGCAAAAATGATAAACAAAAGAAACAGTATTTTTCAGTTCACCTCATAAAAGTACTGTAGTGCAATCTTTTTATTGTGAAAGTACAACTTACGTATGTAGATTTTTGTTGTTGTTGCATAACTGCACTCAAAAACAAAACAATGCAAAACTTTAGATCATACAAGTCCACTCAGTCCTACTTCTCGTTCAACCAATCGCTAAGACAAACAAGTTTGTTTACATTTACAGGAGATAATGCTGCCCTCTTCTTATTTACAGTGTCACCAGAAAGTGAGAACAGATGTTCTTGTGGCACTCTTGTAGCCAGCGTTGCAAGATATTTACGTGCCAGATATGCTAAACATTTGTATACCCCTTCATGCTTTGGCCACCATTCCAGAGGACATGCTTCCATGCTGATGACGCTCATTTAAAAAAAAAATGTTAATTAAATTTGTGACTGAACTCCTTGTGGGATAATTGTATGTCTCCGGCTCTATTTTACTTGCATTCTGCCATATATTTCATGTTATAGCAGTCTCGGATGATGACTCAGCACATGTTCATTTTAAGAACACGTTCGCTTCAGGTTTGACAAAAAGCAAAGAAGGTACCAATGTGAGATTTCTAAAGATAGCTATAGCACTTGACCCAAGGTTTAAGAATCTGAAGTGCCTTCCAAAATCTGAGAGGGACGAGGTGTGAAGCATGCTTTCAGAAGCCCTAAAAGAGCAACACTCCGATGCTGAAACTACAGAACCCGAACCACCAAAAAAGAAAATCAACCTTCTGCTGGTGGTATCTGACTCAGATGATGAAAATGAAAATGCATCAGTCCACACTGGTTTGAATTGTTATTGAGCAGAACCCGTCATCAGCATGGACTCATGTCCTCTGGAACGGTGGTTGAAGTATGAACGGACATATGAATCTTTAGCGCATCTGGCATGTAAATATCTTGCAACGCCGTCAACAACAGTGCCACGAGAACTTTCGGGTGACATTGTCAGCAAGAAGTGGGCAGCATTATCTCTTGCAAATGTAAACAAACTTGTTTGAGCAATTGGCTGAACAAGAAATAGGACTGAGTGGACTTGAAGGCGCTAAAGTTTTAATTGTTTTATTTTTGAATGGAAGTTTTTTTTGTACATAATTCTATATCTGTAACTTCAACTTTCACGATAAAGAGATTGCACTACAGTACTTGTATTAGGTGAACTGAAAAATACAATTTCTTTTGTTTTTTACAGTGCAAATATTTGTAATAAAAATAAATATAAAGTGAGCACTGTACACTTTGTATTCTCTTATAATTGAAATCAATATATTTGAAAATGTAGAAAACATCCAAAAATATTTAAATAAATGGTATTCTATTATTGTTTAGAAGTGTGATTAATCATGATTAATTTTTTTTATTGCACGATTAATCGCGATTAATTTTTTTAATCGCTTGACAGCCCTAATACAATCACCAATTAAAGCCATAGTTTAAGCTTATATGAAAGTTTAGAACAATCAGGAGATAATACAGCAAAATATTCCTAATCCCAAACCTTGAGGTTCTAATTATGGTAGGCCTCCCAGCCAAGAGAAAGACCTGAAATTATTTTTCTAAAGTGTTCTGATATTTTCTCATTAATATAGCTGACGATAGTCCACTGATGGACTCAATGCATTGCAAATGTCATTCCATCCTTCTGCAACACATGTCCCTAAGTATGTTGTATGATTATTGACAAGATAATAATACATTGTGTCTGATAAAGACTTGACCTGTTGAAGGGCTAAAAGGATTTTAGTATCTACTTGGGTAGGCTCAGATGGAAGGAGTGTGTGCAGGTAGAAAACAGTGTGTCTTGTAATTGGGCTTGGCAGAATTTTTTTTTTTTTTTTTTTTTATAATTTTGATAGATATCTATATTTATTTTTAAGCTTTTAAAATTTTCATTAGTTTAATTTTCACAGTTGCACAAAATTATGTCAAGCATTGTTTTCTATTGATTTAAATTTTCAAAGTTTAAATTGAAAGTTGAGGGAGATTATAGGGGAAGGGTTAGATAAATATTAAATCTCAAGATGTTGATATTAAAAAATTAAAGCTTTATAACTGTTAAAACACAAATTGTCAACATCACATCTAAACTGTAAGAAAATCAAACTCTAAGGTCTGAAAAAGTATTTTTCTTACTTTGCCTATCTGTAAATTTTCATTATTATTAATGGAAATATTATTCATTTGTGTATGTTGTGAAACTGACATTGGCCAACAAAAATCTAATCCTTGTAAGTCTACGTACAATGGACTTGATCATAAAATCCACATAAATTAGAAATGGAAAAGACTACTGGGGACAGCTGCCTGTGAGTTTAAAATTATTCCCTGCTGTATGTTTTCCGGGGCCTTTCCAGTCAAATTTAAGTGGCTTTCCCCACTTCCCTTGGGAAACTATTCCAATCTAATATGCCTCAGTGTGAGTATTTTTCTGGTATTTTTGCTACATTTTCCTTTCTCTGGTTTTATAACATCAAACCTATCTATGCTCCCTTGTATGAACCTAAACAATTACTTTTTCTCCCTTGCCGAAAAAATAATAGATAGTTATGTTCCCCTTAGTTCTCTTTTAACCAAGCTATAAAAAAGTAATTCCTTTAATCTTATAGTTCCTTATGTGACATTGTGCTACTTGTTGTTGGGGCTTTGTAGTTTACAGAGTTAAGATTGCCAACTTTCTAATTACAGACAGCTGGACCCCCAAGGCCCTGCCCCACCTCTTTCCCCCAAGGCCCCGCCCCTGTTCCGCCTCTTCCTCCAGGCCCCACTGCCCACTTGTTTCTCTGCTTCTCTACCCCATTGCTCGCTGTTGTGTGTCCCCCCCCCTTCCTCAGAGCTAGATCCACTCCACCTCCTTTCCCCCTCTCTCCTCCCTCAGCTGTGCTCCCTCTGCTCTGGAGTTGCAGTCTGACATGGAGCCTGCCTGCCCACTAGATGCAGGTAGGAGGCAGCCCCGGCTGAGCAGGGGCTGGCATGGACTGATGACCCGGCGCCTCTCCCACTTGCGGTAACCAGACTTTTGGTGTCTGGTCAGTACATCTGACTGGACACTGCCAGGTTCCCCAGGCAATTCTATACAGAACTTGTGCATGAAACTTTGTAAATACTTCTATTCCATGATGAAAATTGTTTTTCATAACGTCCTGTCATTTTATAGTCATGCTGACATAAAGATGTTGCTCAGTCTATGGTTGCCTCTTGTCTATCATACTTAAAAGCCTTTTTGTGCTGTTTTCTCATTAACCTCACAATGTAATTGTGATTTTTCTTGGCTGCTTGGCATCATTAAAAGAACTCTCCTATTGAACACAGTTTTTTTAATGACTTTTTTCTTTCTGATTGACGCCCTTTTAGAGTAAAATTTAAAATGCATGGAAATCTAAATGCTTTGTTGAAATTGGTTAATTGGGTACAATTAAGCTGTAAGAAGCAGCCCATCAAGTAAAATCGTATGACTACATACAGAACTTTCTGTTCAATTAAAGAAAAAATACCAACCCTCATTTGCAATAGCAGTGTTCTGATTTTCATTAAATGATGGTATTTTATGCTATTTTGTCTAAGCCAAGATTAATTTCTATGGTTACAGGGAGAAATAAATCTCTAGATTGCTTTAAAGAAAGATTGTGTTTGTTCAGAACAGGGTTGACAGTCTCTCCTTAAGAGAAACTATTACTTAAATGTCTTTCCTTGGTTTAAATGCATAAAAAATATTTGTAATGGTACCCCAGTGGCATCATAAAAATGTAAAATAATTGTACACTAAAGTAACCAAAATTACAGGAAATAGACACTTTTTAAAAAAAATTACTAGAATTGTTAGCTTGGAGAGGGTGGGAGGAATGGAATGTCATGCTGCACAACCAAACTCTATTGTCAGATATTCAGTGATTGACTGACAATTACAAGTCTTTTCTTACAAATGTTAAAATAATCTGCTTGATGTTAAGAAAACTTTCCATTTTCAGTATCCCTAAAACTGTCCTTATTGATCCATAATGTACAGAATTCTCAAATCCTTTCTTGGGATGAATTTCAGTCTGCATATCTAAGTTGTAATTTTTAATCCTCAAGGGAAAATTATTTACGTGTAGTTTTGCTTCCCTGAAGATAGTCTCATGATAGGCCATAATAGCATTCTAAGGGTGTATCTACACTGCACCTGGGAATGAGCCTCCAAGCCCAGGTGGACAGCCTTACGCTAGCTTGGCTTGAGCTAGCACTCTAAAAATAGTAGTGTGGACATTGCGGCTCCAGTGGAGACTCAGGTTAGCCACCAAGCTCAGGCCCAACGGATCAAGTGGGCCTGAGAGAACTGTCAAATGGCAAGCCGAGTATGCTGTCTTAGGTACCATCTTTTCTGAAGTTTTGATATAGATCCTTGGTGCTGAAGGATACCATTCTCCCTGGTTGGCTGACTAGGGTTTGGAGTCAGAGGTTGGATTGTATGTGTCTGGCCTGGGGATAGACGCTGTCGCTGTTGAAATACAGAGGACTGATAATCTTGCAACGACTGAAGACAGAGATGTGTCTTCTTTGGGAGTGATGTATAAATCCCCAAAGACTTCAATGTAGCCTTAGAGTCCTTGAGACTATGCAGTTGGTCATCAGTCTGCTGGGGAAAAAGAGTCAGCCAGAATCATGGCATCTGCCATAGCCATGCGTGGGTTTTGATGGCTCCAGTCATCAGGTCTTCCACAGGAGGTCCAACAAACCATTCAGGATCTCCCTTTCGAGGGGTTGGCTCTCTGTGCCTCAACAGCATGATCAATCTAGGGGGTAGGGATTCCCACATAATCCTATTCCCCCTTGGGACTTAAGCCTGCTTGTGACATTCTGTATCCCTATGTTCACCCTTTTTACAAAACTATAATGGATTTTGTACAAAGTATGCCTTGTGAGGTACCATTTGAAAACTCAGAAGTTGCTGATCATACCTGGTAAAATATGTGTGGCAACATTGTATGTAAAGTTATAAGATTCTACCATGTAACATTACTGAGAGACATTCCAAGTTTAGAAAAGCAGGCACAAACCAGTTCCTCAAAGGGCAAACTAATGCCTCAGCCAGGTGGCAACAAAATCAAATAGGCTATCACCTGCTTAAGTGGCCATTTTTCAGCAGGAAAAAGGGTGTGAGTGAGAAATCAACAATTTGGAAAAGAAACAGCTGGAGGTTCTCGTCCCCCAGACCGTCTGTCTCTTGAACCTCAGCTAGAGGTGATTTTTCAAAGAAAAAGAGAACAATAAGAAATGGGAACAGATTCCCCAAAATACTCCTCCTTTTTTCTCTACTCCTGGCATCAACGCACCTGAAGGACAAGAAAGTAACATTGAACTGGGGGGGGGGGTCCCTGGCTGAAAGGAGTCCATCCAGTAAGACTCCTAAAGCATCTGGTGAGATAATCCTTTGCTTTGAGTACATTTACCTGGTTAAGTCAGATATTAATTGTTTTTTCTTTTATTTTCCTGTAACCAGTTCTGACTTTTATGCCTCATTACTTGTAACCACTTAAAATCTTTTATTGTTTAATCTAAACCAGTGTGCTTGGACCGAAGGGTCTGGGAAACTCCATTTGAGATAACAGGATCTGTGCATATCATTTTCTATTGATGAAATGATGGACTTTGTATGTGCTTGTATTGTCCAGGAGGGTGCTGGGCAGTACAAGACACACATTTCTGGGGGAACATCTGGGACTGGGAGTTAGCTGATATTGCCCTACAGTGTAATCTATGAGTGGTTGGCTATAGCACTCAGCCAATATACCTGGGGGTGATTTACATGCTGGAGGCTGTGTGTGAGCAGACCAGGAGTGGTGGCTCTCGCAGCGAAGCAGTGTCAGAGGCACCCCAGGTTGGAGAATTGAGGGGACACAGCTGTCCATCAGTCCAGATTTTACTCTGGATAACGTCATACTGGTGTTAACAAAGTTAACGGGTCCACTCTTTGAACGCTGGCTGTTTGTTGCTTCATCTTCCAGTGAAGGTAGCCTTTTTTGTGGCA
Source organism: Malaclemys terrapin pileata (assembly GCF_027887155.1). Taxonomy (NCBI): domain Eukaryota; kingdom Metazoa; phylum Chordata; order Testudines; family Emydidae; genus Malaclemys; species Malaclemys terrapin. The sequence goes on from NC_071509.1 coordinate 27,083,779, forward strand.
GGAGAATTGGGAGCCAGGTATCTGACCCACTGTATACAGTTGTTTACAAGGACAAGGTATACTTAAACCCTCATCCAATATTTCTCACCAAAGTCATTTCTCACAGGTCCATCAGGCAATATTTTTTTCCCAAGCTTCATGCTTATGAGGATGAGGAGAAATTGCACACATTGGATGTTTGGAGAGCGTTATCGTTTTATCTGGATGGCACTAAATCATTTGGGACATCCTCATAACTGTTCGTGGCAGTCGTGGACAGGATGAAAGGCCTTCCAGTCTCATCTCAAAGAATCTCATCATGGATTTCCTCCTATATGTGGCATGACATGGCCAGTGTAACTGCCAAGCAGGATGTTAGCGTATTCAACTAGATCACTTACAGCCTCTGCAGGTTTTCTGGCTCAAGTGCCTCTACTGCACATTTGTAGAGCTGCAACTTGGTCATTGGAACAGACTTTCGCTTCTCACTATGCCATTTGTCAACAGTCAGATGTCTGATTTGGCTGCATGGTTCTTCATCCTTTATTAGGTTTATTAGGTTCCTGAGCTAGGCTCCCAGGCTTCCTATGCAATGCATAGGGAGAGTTAGAGGCCTGAAAAAGAGATTCACAGAAGTCAACAAGCTGAGTGAGAAGCTGCCTAAGCCAGCCAATAGCAAATGTAGAGGGCAGAGGGTGGCCTAAACCCCACTCTCCTCAGGGAATCAGGTGCCTATGTCCAGGCCACATCATGGGTCAGTGCTCCAGCCACTGGGGTATTAAGTAAAAGGGAGGCACCAACACCACCAGGTGGAGCCCTGTAGGTGCAATAGGCAAGGGGAGACCCTACTTTGTGAATCCCATCGGGGTTAGGTGTGAGTTAGGCACTGAGCTGCTTGGCAGTGTCAGAACTGAGGCGGCGGTGCGCATGCCTACTAGCAGAAATTTACGTACCTAGGGGACTTTACAGTGGAAACTTAGAGGCCTACAGAGTTAGATGGCAGCAGAGCAGGGGGTTTTGTGAATGCCGATGACCCCTAACTGTTGGACTTAAGTGCCTAAGGAGGCAGTTAGGTTCCTGAGTCTCACTTCTGACTCCTGCCCCTGCTTACTTCAATAGGAACAGATGGTCACTTCATTGTTTTCTTATGTTAAGTTCTTATTCTACTATGATTTAAGCACGTGCTTAACTTTATACACTGTGAGTAGTCCTATTGACTTTTCAGGCTTTTTTCCATGCAATGACTGGTTCCGTTGAAGTCAAGTTAAGCATATTTATGTGCAAGCCTTTTCAGATTGGGGCTGGAGTGTGTAAACTTGGATTCAAAAGTTCATAATGAACTTCAGAAAAAAATCAAAACATTTTATTACTGAATGTGACTGGAAATGTTATCATTTTTTAAAACCTATTTGAGTCAAGAATATTTTACACTAAATGAGTTGCAGTTGTGAGAATAGAGGGAAAAGAAAAAATATCTTACAAAAAGACACAAATGAAGTTGAATGCAATTACTGAAGAGTTGCAAATGGGGTCTTTTCAACAACAGAAGTAAAGGCCAATTATTGCAAATACGTATTTTGACCAGTTTGCTTTTATCTCTCAAGCAAAACATCCCCCACAATTGCTGTGGGGTTTGTATTTTAGTCAGTGAGGTTTGGATGCCTGTGTGAAAATATAAATGTTAAGGAAAGTTATGATTGGAGTTGGACAACAAACATGAAAAAACAAATTGGGACGGTCTATTAAAATCAGATGTTGCCTCTATTTTTTTCTTTTTGAACGTGCTTGTTGCCAGAGAGAGAAAGAGAGTGAATATAAGCAGACGAGTAGAGCTGAAAATTTATACTGTTTTGACTATGTGAGATCTTCCATTTATTTGGTTTAAAATTCAGGATATGTTCTTTGGGCCCTTTAATTGTCATTGCTTACAATGCATTCTCATAAAACGTCTGTATAGTTTGTGTAGACATAGGTAGCAAACTAATCTATTCTGTTAAGACATTTAAAAATCACACAAGAGCTAAATGTATGCATTATTACCATTAATTCAAAATGTACTGTACATTTTTTAGTTTAAAGTTTCTATTTCAAGTAATCTATTGAATAAAGCAGTTTCTGTCTTCAAATTTAATATTTTAGCAATTCATAGAATGATTCTATCTATACACTTGAGTAACCATTACACAGATTTTTATCTGATAAAGATTGTATCTTTTGGCCTTAGAAAACATAAAATATATTCTGAAGCTGTGAAAGTGTGGTGTGGTTTTTTTCTTTTTTGTGTGTGTGTGCACAGTTCTAGAGTTTGGTTTAAGTACAATGCTAAGCTTTTAATGTATAGCAAAACAACCAGTGACCCACATCCTACAAGATACTGAGTGTTTTCAGTGCTTACTGAAGTCAGTTGAAGCACTGATAGTGTTTAAGAAACTTACCAGGATTAAGCCCTAATTTTGCCATCCTTTGTCTAGTAAAACTAAATTTAAAATCAAAATGCTAGTAACAATTGCATGCTTCTTAAAAATGGCGTATTCAGCATGTGTTTTTACAAAATCTTCTGGTCCTATTTTGAACTGGTCATTTTTAAGAACAGTATTGCACAATGTTCTTTATTGACCTAAGTTGAAACTGAGTTAAATACCCCCAAACCTCAGCCCACCTTTGTATTATAAAATAGGGAAAAAATGAAAATGATCAGATGCAGAATGTATTTTAAAAGTTGTAGTATTTAAAATGTGAACTGAGAGTAATAAAAATCAACATCGGTGAGATAATTTTGGAACCTTATACAATATATAAAAATATATATACTTAATAAAGTAAAATTATAAAATGAATGTTTCATTCCAAAATAAACTTTCTTTCTTATTGTATGAGAGAGTGCTTTTAAAATGTCTTTTTTTTTAATCATTTTGATACTGTGTAAAATGAAATGTTTTTGCCATAAAACTGGCAATAGTATATTAGCTGTTGCATCTTAATACAAATGATAAATAATCAGATTATTTCTTTTATCACTACTGAATACTGCCTGAATTATGTCAAGTCTCCATAATGTCTTTGCAATGGTTAATATAAATTTTGCAGGCATGCTTTCAAATTTTATTTTTTGGCTTTCCCCAAACAGAAAATATTTGAACGTTCACTAGCTATATGGAGAAATACATAATAAACACTTTACGAGTACATTTTTTTTAGTGTTTAAAGTTTCATGCCTTATTTACTTTGAAGGAGACCACAATGGAAGAAAGGAATGTGATTTAAGATAATCCATAACCATACTTCAGAATTCGAACTTGGAATTTGAATAATTTTGTTGGCAGAAGTCCTTGTACTCCATATTGTGTCCTCATATGTAGAACGAAAAACTGACTTTTGAAACATCCACATATATATTTTTACGGGGATTACTTTTTTCATAGTCAAACTGCATTGGGCTTGGTTTTTGTGTTTTATTTTTTAAAATAAAACTTGTTTTGTAACATTTATTTCTGTCATAGTTAGGAGAAATATTGTTATAGAACAAACATCTGTGATGTAATATGTAAATTACATGATTAATAAGGTAATTCTGAATTATGCTCTACCTTTAGACTTTCCCTATGGATTGTTGTTGTAGTTGTAACCCATTTGCTGATGTAAAGCAGAAACCAAACAAGGTAACAATTTTCATGAGATTAGAGGTAGCCAGGCTGACTGTCTCCTGGCTTTCTGCTACCCCATTTAAGCGCAGGGCCACCCTTGTCCCATTGTTTAGATATTACTTGCTCTTTTGGGTTTCAGATTACAAGAGCAATTGATCTGTATGACCTATTTTAGGAACTTCAACTTGCAGGGGAAACCTAAACCAAATGTATATTCTCAAGAAACAAATCATCTGAAAACTGGGCAGCTGTCATTTTGATGTAATGTACTTTTTTCAGGAAATTCATATAAGACAGCACCACATGATGAACTAGAAATAAACAGCCACCAAAAACTATTAGAATGGTGTGAATCCAGTATTATTTCAACCAGGAAATTCAGAATTGAAGTTGAACATTTGGGTTTAATCTTCATTATATGCCCTGTACCTTGGAATTGCAGCATATATAGTATATTATATCAGATACTGACCTCAGGTTCCTGAAATGTATAGCTAGAAGTCCTGGAAACGAGTTTGAGACTCAGCTCCAAATCTTAGCTTTTAAATTGTAAATGTGTGTATTATACGTGCATTTCCTTAAGTGCCTCATAGTAGAGCTTCTGTCTGCTCATCTTAAACCTCCCTTCTTAACTTCCATGCCTTACGAGGTGCCAGTGTCTGAACCAAGGGATCCTGCAGAGACCATGTGCACCTTTTCTATGCTTTTCATCACACAGCCGAAAAGGCTTTGTACTCAGATACACTTCAGCATTTCTGAGCTGCTCACTTCATCAGCTTAAAAAAAAATCTCCATGCAAAATGTAGGGTTTGTGTTTAGTCCTCAATCCTGCAAAGACTTACACATGCGGACAGGGACATGCGCAGGGATTTAAATGTGACTGCTTTGGGGGAAGGACACTTTAAACACCGCCCCCACAGTGTCTCTGGGCTTTGCTGCCTCTCCTACCCCACTGGTTCTTGCGGCCTCCCTGGGCTCCCCACCCATCCCCCCCAGCGCCCCACTGCCTCTCCCTGCCCCCATTGTCCCGGGCTCCAAGCAGTTACTGGAGGCTGTGGGCAAGGAAGGGGGCTTAGTAGGGTTGCCAATTTAGATTGGACGTATTCCTGGAGATTTCATCTCATGATATAAGCTTTAATTAAAAATTCATCTTTAATTCCTGGAGACTCTATGACAATCCTGGAGGGCTGGCAACCCTAGGGTTCAGCTGGCTTCCTGGGCCCCCTCTTGCAGGCATGTCTCCAGCTCCACTCAGCCTGACTTCCACCCTGGCAGTAATGGGGGAGGAGGTGCTTGGGGGAGGGAACCCCAGGGCTGGGGCCAGGGCAGAAGATGCAGATGGTGGCGGAGATGATTATTGGAGGGCATGTGCCCCTGCTTCCCCCCCCCCCCCCCACGCATGCCCCTGCGAGCAGACTCAGTGGGGCTACCATGTTTAATCACACGTGTAACTTTTTGGCAGGATCTGGGCTTTAGGGCTATGAACCTTTGAAAGTGGCACTCTATGAAATCAATATCCGTTCTCACTGGAAGACTTTTCAGTGAGAGCTATTAGCTATATCCACACCAAATGTCCTCTAGTTCTAACTGTTCCTGCTGTTTAGCAGCTTTTTAAAAATGAAATAAAACACGAGAATTTTTTTTAATTATGGAAAAAGTTCATTGGTTTTAATGCCCCTTGTACTCTTAAATTTTGAATAGGTTTTGCTCCAAATTCCAAAAAAAATTCACCTTTGAATAGAGGCCAGACTTGGAAAATTTCAGCCAACAAGGTGAAAGTTTTGGAAGATTAGGTTACAGGGTTTTATAATGGAAGCAGGTATGCAACCTTAATTGTAGCTGTTGCTACATCTCCCACTTCTACAGAGGCTGTAGTTTTTCATGTTTGAGCCATGCAGTGTCTGTATATCTTCTGACTGCTTTTTGAAAGTCACAAGTCCTTCTAAAATATGTTCTGTTGACAGGCAATGGACGTGTTCGAACTAAAAAAATTCCATTGTAGAAAACAAAATAATAATAACAAAAAGTTTTAGAAATATGTTTTTTTTTTTAAACTTTACATTGTTTGCTTACTTAGCAAGAGGGGTAGTGGTAAATGCAAAGAAGCTTCTGTGAATTTTTACATGGGAACTATTGGGTGCTCAAAACCATTGAAAATCAGGACTGTTGTTTAGGTGTCTATATATGGAGTTAGGAGCTTAATTTAGGATTTCTTAAAAAAAAAAAAAACACACACCTTGGCTTTAGATTTTATCTTCTGTCCATAATCAGCGTTGATACTGCTGTCAGTTAAGTTGAAAAGCGGTACGTTACATATCCAGGTCTGTCGCAACTTATGCGCATTTAACATGCACGATTTCAACTTTACACAGTCTGCAAAAACAAAAAAAAGAGAAAAACAACAGTTTTAATACTATACCTGTAGTGTGGGCGATTTCGCCCGCCATTGAACTCAATGGGATTTTGGTTTTCACTTGCGGTTTACGCGCTAACCATGGAACGGAACCCCCGCGTAAGATGAGACAGACCTGTATGTTACAGAAGACTTATGTAAAAGCTGTTCTGTAGTGCATCACTGTAAGGTATTTTTAAGTATTTTTTTTTTTTTTTTTACAAACTGCATCTCAAAAAGTTTTAAAGTTAACTTATAGTTATAAAGTTTAACAAACTTTTCAACTTCATATGGCAGGAAATAGTGTTTTATTGTTCAGATGGAAGTGTAAACTTGACAAAATGCTACATTTGTTCAGTGAAAATAATTATTCAGTACTGCAGAATTTTCCCTACAATGTGTCATGGAAATATTCCAATCACTTTAATCGTAAAAAATGCTGCTGCTTCTTGCAATGTTAAATTTATGCAAATTGGAGCCTACAGTTTCATGAGTGATTGTTGTAAGTAGAACAGAAATCTTGTATATACTGCTGAGATATGAAAATGACACAAGTCAAGTTGTTTAGGCCTGATTTGTATGTGCCTTTTGAAAGTGTTTCTTAGCAAATATTCTCCTGTTTATATCTCTTTTCATTTATTAAAAGTATCCCACTTTGAAAAATACAAAAATAAAAATGCATGTACCACTGCTATTCAAATATAAATAAAGTTGTGCATGCCACCTGTGATAGCAGATGGCAACCGTTCACAGCTTCCTTTCTGCTGGACTTGCACTAAATGCAACATTTGTTCTCATATTCGTTCTCATTTTTAATAACAACTAGATTCATTATTTTTTAAAAACTAAATACGTGTGCATTCAAGATGCTGTCTAAATGAAGATACAACTTTTAAAGTACATACAGCTTGGGACCAAAAGTTTAAAAAAAAAAAAAAAGAAAAAAAAAGCCATATTAAAACTACAAATGTGAATGTACTGTACAGAGAATCTTTGATACTGGCATGACACTGAAACTTTCTGTTGCCATCTAGTGGATGATGTATGTATCACATTACAGCATTTTCACTTAACTCTTGTCTAGAGAATCAAGACTCAATCATTTTCTCTCTAATAGGATTACACTAGAGAATTTTTAAATATTACTGTGATTTGTGCGCTTAGTTTTGTGGTGTTTTAAGATTAGACTGGGTTGAAATTTGTGTTATAAGTTCTCATCGGAAGTTATTTTTCTTTATAGATATTAGAAATGCTTAATCCTATTCTGTTTGTGTATTTGATTTTTTTTTAATCTAGCCCCAACCATAGCAGGATAAAAAAGCTAAATTTAAATTTAAAAATGTAATTTGCAAGGTGCGAGGCTGCTGCAGAATTTTATTACTCTAGGTACCCTACTTAAATTGTTGATTTGATAATGTCCTATATGTTTGGTAATGACTGATTTAGAGATTTCCTCTCGCAAGTAATAGTGCAGTAGGTACACAGCTGATAGAGGAGGTAGCATCACAGCATCTTCAGTGAGGGGCCCTCAACTCTGTAACTCTGTTGCCCCCTTGTTGGTCCAATGGAGCCTACGTTTGTTGAATGCCATGACCAACTTCCCAGATATTTCCTGAAGGGCAGGACAAGATTAAGTCATTGGCACTACATTTTCATGTCTAGGGCTGCAGTTTCTGGAGTCTTGTGATATTGGAATCTGAGCTTTCATTAATAGTTTCTTAGCTCTCAGAATGGCAAAGAAAAGCTTGAAAATGTGACATTAGTATAACTGGTGTAGTAATGTCTATCTGGCCAAGTCTACACTACAGGGACTAGTGCAGTATAGCTATGGCATCATAGTTGTGCCGGCATAACCCTGTAACGTAGATGCAGCCTACAGCTATGTAAAGGGTTTTTACGTTGCAGTAGGAACACCACTTCCCGAGTGATGGCAGCTGAGTGGATGGAAGCATACTTTCGTCGACCTACCTGTGTCTACCCCAGGGGTGGGGTCATCATAGTTACTCTCATAAATGTGGATTTTTTCGACCCCTGGAGCTCCATAGCTATGTTGTCCTAATCTTTAAGAGTAGCCCAGGCCTGAATCTGCTGTCAGCGAGAAACAATAACTCTCAGAGGTGTAAATTATTTTGTGCATCTCAGTGAGGTGTTAACTACACCTGTAATTAGTGGGGGTCCCACCACTAATGCTACAATAGGGGACTCTGTGTGTAGCAGGAGGATAAGAGTACAATGGGCCCTGCCCACCTACCTAAGCTGATGCATCCCAGCTGCTGGGATATGTCCTATGGGAACCCCCCCGACTGCCACTCCCTACCTCTCCAATGGGTGAAGAAAGCTCCTACTGCTATTCCTCCAGGAATATTCCTGGAGGAATAGCAGTGTGTGGATGAACAAATTATAGTGAATATTAAGTAGGCTGAAGGGGAGTGGGCTTATGGCGTTTTCATGGGTATTTTTCTATGGAATTCTTTGTGATATAAAATAAACACAGTACATAAAGCATTGACTAGGTGTTTGAAAAATTAAGTAAAATGTCTAGTCCCTTCTAGTGAAACTTTTTCTTTTCACAGTGACCTATCTGGGTCAACGTAAGCCTATGGCAATGACAAGCTGAACAAATGTCAATAGAACACTGCGGAGGCAAGTGAGAAAAGGCAAAAAGAAACAGCATCAGTACAAGGCCACAGAGGATGCCTTTAGGATTTAAGGAAAGGGGGGAAAACTCTTTTCTGGTGCAAGTCCTGGGAGATAAAAGCCTGATGTGAGTGGAGGCATAATGATATCAGTCTGAGTCCAAATTCATGGAAATAATGTTACAAATGGAGGAGAGGCAAAGGAGTGTCAATGCAATTAAAAAAGTGAGACGAGAATTTCAACACAGATAGAATACTTTGCATGCAAACAGCTGAAATACTTCTCTTACTACAGCTTTCTTGCTTGTCATCTAGACTTCTGTTTATGTGAATCGTTCCTAACTAAAGTTTGGAAGGACACTTTCATCACACAGTAATGTTGGCCAATGAGAGAGATTTATGTATTTGTGCTAATCTGCCCCTTTTTGGCTTTACTTTTTATTTTTACATGTTAATTTAAATGTGAAATATGTCACTATTTTACATTTCTACTCTGTTTTCTGAAATAATTTCTTGCTGCCTATTCAATAATGTTTTTCTGTGCAGACACCATATAGAAATACTAATTTGGGAATATATTTGGTTTTTATATTTTGTTCTAATTTTATATATATAAAGTACATGTCACACCACATGGAGTGGGAGGCAAGGAAAAGAGAAGCATGCAGAAAACAAATTCAAATAAAGATGAGAAGAAAACACCTGCAAATCCCACACATTTGTAGAAGAGTTTGCCTGGTTCCCCTTTGGGCCCTATTCTCCAATTTACTACTCCAGCTTACTTCTCCTTTTACAACTCATTTTAATAATAAACAGGGTGAAACGGTGAAGTTGGTAGCAAAAATTCCCTTTGATTTCAGTGGGGCCAGAATTTTGCCCTTTGTTTACTACACGGAAAACCTTAGAAATTAAACCAGGGAAAATTCTTATCTGATATCATGAATTGTAAGAAAGGGCAACTGGAGAAGGAAGGGGATAGAGAGCATAATGTTTAAAAAAAAAAACAAAAAAAAAACATGCATGTTTTTATGTGTCGTGAGGTACAACTAAATTACTTACAAAGTTATACAAATAAGCAAGCCTCCTTCCTAAACTCATGGCAGCCTGGTCTCTCTAAAGTATGTTCATATCTGATCCATGTCTTTGGCCTCTCCCTTTCTCGTCTTCCATCCACAATCATTGCAAAGGCCATCCAACCGATGTAACTCTTAGGTCTCTGCTGGACATGTCCATACCAGTGTAGCCTAGCCTAGCCTCTCTCAACTCGTTTTCAATTGCAGCAACCCTTATTAAGCTCTCACAACCCTTTCATTTCCTACTGTTTGACCATCTCAACATCTTCATTTCCTGGTGGGGCATACTGGTTCAATTTCTTGTGACTGGTGTTAGATTGTTTCTGTTTCGTACGTTAGATTGTGGTCAATTGTAGTTTTATACACTCAACCTTTCTATTGGCATCTTTTTATCAAAGAGAATTGGGGTCTGCTACCACCGTTTGTTCCAAAAGCTTTAGTATAGTGGCAGTCAAGAGAGCCACATTATCAGCAACCATTGATCCTAGGTATTTAAATTATTTCAGTCTTCTAAGCTCTCGGTCTGTAATGTTATTTTGGTGGGACCGCCTCTGTCAGTTATCATAGCCTCAGTCTAAGTCAGGCCTGCTCAAAACTGTGTTCCCACTGTTCAGAGTTGGTTTGCACAGTCTCTCAATCTTTCATACATATCAGTAGGTCATCATCAAACAACAAATTTCAAGGTAGCTCTTCATATAGTCTCACTTATCGCCTCCAAGACAGCCACAAATAAAAAAGGGCTCAATACTGATCCCTGGTGCAGTACAGCATTTACTAGAAATTCTCGCAGTACCCCCATTTGGTTTTCATTACGGTAGTCACTCCATCACACATATCCTGGATAAGATGGACATATCCTTCTGGCACACACCTCTGTTGCAAACTCCACCAAAGTAATTCTCTTGGTACATGATTGTGTACCTTTTCCAAGTCTACCAAGACCATGTCCAAGTGCTGTCTGTTTTCTCTGAACTTCTCCATGAGGATTCATAGACCAAACATGGCATCAATTATATTCCTTCCCAGCATAAGTCCTGACTAACACTTCCAAATTTCAACTGTTTCACGCAGGCACTTTTCAATAATCTCCCATATTTTCATAGCTTGTGATGTTAGCTTAATTATCACTCAGTTAACACACAGTATATTATCTCTTTTATTTTTATTTTTAAAAATGGACACCATAAAGCTTTTACCCCATTCATCCAGTATTTTCTGTCTTTTAAAACTATCATTGAACAGACTTGTAAAATACTTGATGCCTTCTGTTCCCAGTGACTTCAGGACATCCACCGGTACTTCATCTGATGCAGGTGCCTTCCCCCTTTTCATTTTTCTTAGAGGAGGAAAAGGTAGTAGAGGCACTATGTAACCTATCACACCCCTTCCTTAGGTTCTCCTTATTGATCACTCAAAATAATCGTCCCAGACTTTGATTGATTCACCATTGTTTGCAATATACCGTGTTCATTTTTAATATAAGCAAACCCATTCACATCCTTTTTCGTTTTCTCTCTTGTTTTAGAAAGTTTGTAAATGGCTTTTTCTCCCTCATATAGGCCTAGTCAGTTATTTAGCTCATCACAGGCAAATTTTTAGCTTTCACAACCTTTATTTATTTTATTTATTTATTTATTTGCCTCCAGACATGCAATCTTATCACTGCTTACGGCCACTGGCCTGACATCTTTTAAAAGTTACCTTTTTCTTCTCAACAGATTCTTTAACTTAAAGAATCCATCTCCATGTCTCCCTTTGTATTCTTTGCAACATTGGTTTAATCACTCCTAGAACTTCATGTGCCATTTCCAGCAATATTGTTTTTAGTTGGTACCAGTTATCATTTTCAGGTCCCTGTGTGTAGTCAGGAAATCTATGCATAACTTCTTGTTGAAAGATTTTTTTTCATTCCCAGCTTTGTTTCCACCACTTAGACCTTTCAGATGTTTCAGAAGGCAGAAACCTCAGAAGTCCATAAGAAGAAGTCTGCTGATTCACAGTGCCCTCATTGGGTATTACCTCTACAGTTCTTCTGGTTAAAAAGAAATCAATGTGAGACACTGGCATAAGTCAGAAGAGGGAAAACCACTTCATAAAAGTGTGTTTGTAATCACCATGTCCAGTGCCAGACAAATCTGTAGGACCCCTTGGGGTTTCTGGTTCCTGTGCTATGCCCTCATGAACTGTTTCATATCCAGCCTATTCTAGTGCGTGCATTTACCTCTGCTCTGATAATTATCTTCTCGTTGGGTGATATGTTTCTGATAAGGCACAACAACTCATCAAAAAACTCCTCTTTTACCTTTTGATCCTCTCCTAACTGTGGTGCATACCCATTGACTATATGGAGAGTTACCTCTTCCCAACTCCGTTTAATACTTATCAGTTGGTCTGATCTTCTGATAAGTTCTGTCGCATGTTTCTGTATGGTTTCATCCAGAATAACTCCAACACCATTTCAAGAGGTTGAACTCCCTGAATAGTAGATTTTGTAACTCTGCCAGCATCTGAACTTTACCATTAAGTCTCTTATACACATGCCATGTTTACTCTCTTCCTCTTTAAGACCACATAAAGCTCCAAGCTTCTGCCAGCCAGCATTTCTACATTGCAACTTGCAAATTTCAGCTTACTCACTCCCTTTAACTTTAGCAGCCCTTAGCCAATTAAAACAGCTAAGCAAGGCTGTTGCACTGCCCTTGCAGGGAATGCCCTAACTCTGAGGTACACTTGTCACAGACATCCGTGCTCATGAGCATATCTAATGGACAAGCTTTACAGGTTGGCTGTCCATCGCTGACAACCTGTAAAGCTTTGACATCAGAGTTTCCCTTCTTAGTGAGCTGCCTACAGAGACTACTGGAGCCCACCTGCTCCAACAAGATTTATTTTACAGTGGTCTTTACTCACCTTGACATCCTCCTCATAGGGCATTTTTAGAAGTAGACATGCCACCAGCTACCCCATCATGCACTGATGTTTATTTTCAACCAAATGTCATAATTCTGTATTTGTGACACCATAATTTGCTGTACACTGAATAATTAATACCTTTTTTTTTTAACACACCTCAGAGAGATTTTTGGTTCTCCTTTGAAAACTTCCTTTGTTCTACATAGTCATTGTATTCATGTACTTTTTTTTTTTTTTTTTAAGATACTGAACCATATTTGAGACTCAGTAAGGGAATCACTTTGGGGATCTCACTCCTTAGGCTAACTAAGGCTGTATTTCTGAGGCTTCTTCCTTTCTCTGTGCTAAATTGCATCTTGTATGGTACCAGCCCCTTTAAACCCAGACTTAAAAGTTGTTAAAAGGCATTGAAGCCTCATAAAAGGTGGTTCATTGTTCCATTTAAATGATCTTTTGGAAAGCGTAAAGATAATATAGAGGAAAAAAATGGTGGGAAAAAAATGAAGAGCTGGGTAGAAAAACAGCTTCCCCTCTGCATGCACATGCACTCAGATATGTTCAAATTCTGCAAGTGATTATCAAATGGTTGTGAGGAGTTACTTGATAGGCTTAACGTTTTTTGGTTGAGGTGGAGCAGGGATTAGTCAGTCTGATAATAAAGCAGTCACTGCAAAAATAGAAAGGTGAAAATATTCAGATAAATAATATTGATCAGTTTGCTTCCTTTTTTTGGTGGACAGGGGTAATATAGCTACCATGAGGTTAGTTCTTATAATTGAAGTCAAATGTTTGGGTCAAGTTTTCTGTTTTATAAAGCACATACGTATATTTGATATTTTTCTTTTTGTAAACATCTTTTTTTAAATGAACCTGTTTTCTAAAATGTGCACTTGATCCTTGCCTGCCAACATTCAGTTACATTTAGTGATTAAATTTAAATTAAATTACATTTAGTGCTTTTTTTCTTCTCAAGCTGGGCCCTCATTTAAACTTACCTCACTTAGATTATTTTTATGCTTTGGCTACATGCGTAATAGAAATGAGAATCTTATTGCAAAAGGGCATCTGTATAAATAACTTAGATATCTGTGTAACCTTTATAATTATAGTCTCAAATTACATAATAGGTTGTAGTTTAGTTTATAGTTCAAGTGCACAGGACATACTGATATTTGTACATTTAAAATGAAACAGAAAATAGAAATATGTTAAAACCCATTTTAGCTGATTGTGGAGTTAACATTTATACTTTACTTTCCTATTTAGATTACTAATATTGGGAAACTGAAGGATTTTCTTCTGCAACACAGAAAGGATTACATTAATGCTTACAGGTAAGTGCGTATTGTGTTTAAAAAGTCTCTACGTTTTAAAACTTGATTTTCAAATTTATAAGATGAGTCCATTAAAATTCTCTGAGCACACTGACATGATTTAAAACCAAAAATACAGTTTGCTGACCAGTTTCATACCTGATCATACATCATTCAGGATAAGCAAGACCTGTTGCCTACTACTAAGGCTATGTCTACATAGCAGCTGAGAGATATACAGGCACTAGCTGCTCAAGCTAGTGCACTAAAAATAGCAGTGTGACCATGACAGTACAGGTAGTAACTCAGGCCAGCTGCCTAAATATAACATTGCCTATGATCCTAGGTACCTTCTGAGTCGGCTAACTTGAGCCACTGCCCATGCAGTCCCAGCCACATTGCTATTTTAGAACACTAGTTCATGCAGAGCTAGCATGTGTACCTCTACTCGAGCTGGGAATTGCACCTCCCAGTTGTGCTGTGGATATGGCTTAAATGGTCAGTGGAAAGCCTGAGCAGATATCTCATGCCATTCATCATATAAGGCTTTTCAAACTCTGGATAGTGAATTCCAGAACTGAGGAACCTCATTGAGAACACCATATTGGAATACCACTAACTCTGAATTTCTTTGCTTTCTTACATCAAAATTTTGAGGAGTTAATTCTGGGTGCTTGAACCTTATGGGGAGAATATATTTGATTTTGTGACAGTAAAAGCATCCTCACTTAAGTCAATGTAGGAAACATTTGACATCCTTGAATTTATTTGCTGCCTGAGCACCCAAGGAGCAGGTGTCTTGTCTGTTTCAATCCTTTGTCCGTTTACGAGATTGGAGCTGGTAGGAAAAGCTAAGGAAAAGCACACTTAGGCTATGTCTACACTTTGAGATAGGGGTGTGATTTCCAGCTGGCGTACACATAGTCACACTCGAGCTAGTACAGGTTCAAGTGGTTTTGTACTTGGCATCGCTAAGTTGTGCCACTGCTGACTGTGCTACTACAGCTACACTACTATTTATACTTGCTCTAGCTCTCATCAAGCTAACACAGGTATGGCAACATGAGCTGGGAATCAGACCTCTTGCTTATAATGTAGATGTAGCCTTACATCTACCATCCCAGCAAACTTAGCACTTTTGGTTTATTGGTAGGTCACAGTCTAAGGCTTAAGGTTTTAATATTGGTGCAACCTGAATTTTGGAGTTCTCAATCCAAATAATCTGTAGGAAACATTTAAAAACAGTAAAATGTAATCTTTAGGGACACTTTGTGATACCTGTCCACCTCAATAAGTGTACTGATATATATTTACACACTGTGAACAACATTCCATTTAATGGAAAACTGATATGGTGAGTGTAGAGGAAAGGTCTCCTGTTTATCAACTCCACCACTGTGAGCAGATGTTTGAAAGTTCAATTTAAAATACTTGATGATTAGTCATATTATTTAGTCTTTCTGTCTGTCTTATAAAAATATGCTAATCCAGTGCGCATAGTTTATGGCACACTCATTGTGAAGACTATAAACAATTTGAACCAATTACCTAAATTCTCCCAGAAGCCTCAAAACTAGCACTTACTCCACCTATCTAATCATTCTTCTCTTCCTCCTTCCTGCCTCCAGTCCACCGAAAAGTCAGAGAGAAAATGAACCTTGCAGCGTAACCTGAATATCAATAAATTAAGTCTTTGGCTAATTGACCAGGGAAGAATATTCAAGTGTGGAATACCCCAGATGGAAATTACCATGCCTCCAAACTACTTGCATTTTAAGATGATCTTCTGTGCTGTGGTATCACATGGGGAGAAAGGTGGCCTCTGAGATTACCAGAGCCCTGCCAACAGCTTAAATTTCACCTAAAAGTGAATTGGAAGCCCACGCAGATCATAGAACACCCCTTTAACAAATGGGCCATCAAATTTTGCACCAGGTGACATTTCCAAACTGTCTTAGAGTGTAGCTCTGTATAAAGGATCATGCTAGAATTCATTCTTGAGAGCATATGTGGCAACCCCCCCCATATCTGAAAAAGAAGCATACTGGTCAAGCATAAATAATAAAAATTACTCCTGGCTTCTGCTGCTATACAAACTTCCAGCATCAACTGGAGAGCCATCAGGATTCTCCAACTGGGAACTTGGGTAAAAGAATGTGGGCAGACTTCCCCAGCTAAGGGCCTTGATACCACTCTGTAGTTTCTTGTGGTGTTTTTTTCCAGCCTATCAGCATAACAGGAGTTTTATGTTGCAGCCAGCCCTATCCACTTCCTGATTCTGGCAGGACACTGAGTAAGCTAATCAGTTGCACCAGCCAAGCCAGATGAAATACAGATGTAGAACTGAATGTCAACTGAATATTGAAGACCTTGAGTCCCAGACCATCTCTCTATCTTTCCCCCAAAGGCCTCACAGATGCACGGAAGTGATGACAAGATAGAACCCCTCCCATTAGAGAATGCTAGAAGTAGATGAGCAATCATCCAGTGCTACCCTTTGCCTCCTCTTGGTAACAGATGAACAGAGCCACTCAATAGTGACTCCTTCCAACCCTGTGAGGGTCTGTGGCTGTGTCAGCAATGCCAGTTGATCAATGGTATCAAAAGGTGTCCCATGGTGAATTGCCAAATTACTGAGTGCACTTTTTCTCCACAGATACTGGTAACAAATGTCCTGTGTGCTAAAAAAGGACACTAAGGGTTTGATTTTCAGAAGTGCTGAGCATCCTCAACTGTATTCAAGCCAACAGGAGCTGTGAGTGCTCTGGACTTCTGAAAATCAAGCCCATCTGTGTATATTGACATACACCAAAGCCAGACAAAGAGTAACTATATCTCCAAAACAACAAACAAAGCCAGTATAAAGATACTTGGTATAAAAAACTCTTGTTTTTGTAATATTGGTTGGAATAGTTAATGAACAACACTAGGTGGTGCTGTAAATTTAATACAAAAAAGGCTGTCTTATTTTGTGAAAGCCACAGTATGAATGGGTACAGTAACAGAATTTCAGTAACTGCAATGGGGGGGTGGGGGAAGCTGTCATAATAATTGGGTGTATATTGACTCTGAAATTATTTGAATATTCTGGATGCACTAACTTTTTGTGTACTGTCTTTGGTTTACCTGTCTTGAAAGGGAGATTAAAAGTGAAGTGATGGATGGAGTGAAAAGTAGTCTACTTTCACTTCGGATTTTAAAAATATTGCCGTATGCTTTTTGGAAATGCTCTTTTGTAATCTCTTACAGCAGTAACCCTCAATGTTTCTCCACAGATGCTAGCAGCAATAGAGTCTGTATTTCAAGTGGAAACCTAAAATATACAGTATTGTCAAATGTTTAAAGTAGGTTGCTAAATTGTCATCAGCTCATTATGTTCATGAAAAATAATTTCTAATAGATCTCAGTTTCCCATGAATACATGCCAAGGAGTAGAATAATCTGCTTTCGTGATGTAAATGATAATATATCTCAGTGAAAGCATATAAAATTGTAAAAGATCTGGTGTTCTGTAACCAAAAAAATCCATCTGATTTCCTTCCTAATTTATTGGTTTTTCTTCTCCTAACAGTCATATTATTTTAGTAATGTCTCTATGGGTGCTTCACTTCAGGTGCATATGCACTTCTTGAGCTCTTCATTGGAGAGTTTTCCGTCAGCAGTGCCCGTTCGGCATGCACTGATGCCAGACACCGAATCTATAGATGGATGCGCAAGCAAAGTGCCTTCAATTCTTTCTCAAGCACCTCAGCCTGAGATAGATCTCTAGCATGCCCACCTTGAGTGTGCCTCAGCTATTTTGTATACTTGTTGCTTGTTAAGTTGACAAACAGTGGCTATACTGCACACCTTTTAGCAGCACAGCTGTAGCGGCACAGCCATGTTACTAAAGCTGCGTAGATGTAGCCTTAGTTGTCACTCAGCTTTCCTTTTGATCTTTGTTTTTTAAACTACAGCCACCCTCTGGCTTTACCTTTGTGACACTGCGCCCCCTATTCTTCATATTCATATCATATTGTTATGATATTAATATGGCATAACTAAGATGTGTTCTATGCAAGATGGGACATATGAGGTATCATTGGAAAGGTTATGATTTACTGAATATGATTATCCTATTTGTATGCATGTGTCATTTCTGTATCTGTAGTTAGGAATATTGACTATGTAACAATTACAAGTGGGCTTACACTTGGGGAATGCCCACTAGACCGAATGCAATGGATAGGCCATTAGGGAGAACAATAGGACTTCGAAGATGCTAATCTCCCACCTTCCTGAGAAGCTTCCTGGGATGCTGCTTTGACACAGCAGAGTCATCTGATTGTCACCTGGTACTGAACTCCATCTTGAACTACTAGTATTTTTCCACTAATACGGGGTGGGGATCAAACTGGGAAACAAAGGATTCCCGCCATATGTAAATCCTGTAAGGCAGGGAAGTGAGTTAATCAAGATTAATTTTTCACTGAATCCCCGCCCAGGATGACTGCTGGAAACATCCTAAGAAACAAAGACAAAAGGGGTGAGGGAGACTGAGCCCAAGCTGGAAAAGGTGTCTGGCCTGTGAAAGGAATACCTGGAGTTTTAAGCAGCAAAAAAGAGCAAAACAACATTTAGGGTGAAAAATTATTACTTGTAACCAGTTTCCTTAGTGTATTAAGCTTAGTTTGTGTGTTTGTTTTATTTGCTGAGTAATCTGCTTTCATCTGTTTGCTATCCCTTATAATCACTTAAAGTCTATTGTTTGTAGTTAATAAACTTGTTTTTGTTTTCTCTAAACCAGTTTGTAAAATTCGTAACTGGGGGGCAAAAAGCTGTGCATATCTTCCTCCATGTTGAGGGAGGAGGCGAATTTCAGTTAGCTTACACTGTACAGTTCTCTGTGCAGTGCAAGACAATACAATTTTGGCCCCTGTATCCCATTTCTGCAGAGTGTGGGAGGGGGACATGGTTCAGGAGGAGAGCTTTCAGTTAGTTTTTTGACTGGTCTATGCATTTCATAATTTTTATTTCTCTCTTACACTTAAATTTAATTCTTTGAGTAGTGAGTTCTAAAATGCCTAACTTGTCCTGGCTGGAGTAATTATCCCTATTGGTAACTTTAAAAAAAAATATATTCTATCTAGGTTTTTAGTTTCTACTGGTGGTGCACATCCGCACATTACCTTGGTGCACATAACAAAATTTATTCCGCACATGGGTGGAAAAAATTAGAGGGAACATTGGTTTACACTCCAGAGGGGGTGTGCACTTGAGTGCTGGGCAGTTCCTTAGCTGAAAGACTCCCCAGGCAGTATTGATTTCAGTGTCTGTGTCTTTCTGCAGCTGGGTGTGTCCCTACCTGTGTGTGTGCTAGAAGAGGCTTGAGGGCCGGGCCCAGCAGGACAGGGTGAGGGAGCCCCAACTGATGGAACAGGCTGGCTCAGTGGTACCCCAGTGTATCAGGTGGCACCCCAGAGCCGGGTCGTGGGGTAACCCATCACAATCCTCCTTTTGGGGAGGGTAAAATTTGGCAGTTAGATATGGCCTTAAATAAATTAGCTAATATTTGATAGGTGCTATAAAAGCTGTTTTGAAGTATTGTTTAATATTCGTATTTTAAGTGCTTGTTAATATCTGGTTTGTTGTTGTCTCAAGGATTTGCTCATTAATAATTTGTTTCCTGGTTGGATATTAAATTTCTGACTGCTGTTCAGAGAACATGTTCTGTTAGTTGTAGTTACTTGTGGCATTGCATATATTTTAATGGAAGTAAAAAAATGAACGCCAGACTTTTCTAAAGCAGAGTTTACTCGAATTGTAAACACATTTATTTTTAAAGCTTATTGATAGTTACAAAGGGTGTTTACACCTATGATCAATACAGATAATATCAGAAGGTTAAATATTGATTCCTGTCACATGTCAAAAAACCACCATTGTTAAACTGACTTTTATAGATTCTTTCCTGTACACTGGAATTCAATTAATTTGCTGTTATAATATATGTCACTGGTGAGCAACACTAAAAAAATCTTTCCTGACTTCATACACACTTTAGGCCTGAATCTCCTCTCACACCAGTCTTAACCTGTGTGACTCCATTGATTACAATGGAGCTATGGCATAAATGAGAAGAGAAATCTGCCCTTTCATGTTTTAGCCTTGTAGAAATTGGGTACATAGCTATTCCTTTGGGCCTTATCCATCCCCCAACTGCTTTCATGGTTGCAGAGCTGCTGGGAGTTAGGGTGACCAGATGTTCCGATTTTATAGGGACAGTCCCAATATTCGGGGCTTTGTATTATATAGGCGGCTATTACCCTCCATTGCATCACGATTTTTCACACTTGCTATCTGGTCGCCCTAGCTGGGGGATTCTTGGGCTCATATTCTGTAGGGTCGTGCTATATCTTTTGATGCTTCTGCAAATGTCTAGCTAGTGGAGACCCAACAGAGCTTTTTTTCCATCTTTGCTTGGCAAAGAGATAGTGATCATTTCTCTCAGATGCAGATCCAGTCATAGTTTCCATGCCTTTGTCACCTCCAGTGGATTATTGCTATGCACTCTGGCGATCTATCCTTCCCTCCCTTCATCCCACAATCTGTCTTGCATCCATCACTTTACCTTTCTACCTATTAGGCTCATATCATGGTATCAGGTTCTTGTAAATCACTCGGACTAGTGCAGAATGAGGTTGCTTGCTTGCTTAATTAGTGTTTTGTGCATGGAGCATACACACCTGTGCTCTAGATACCATATTGGCTTCCAATTGTTCTTCAAGGTGTTTTGTTTTCAGTTATGCAGCTCTTTGTGGTTAAGGTCCTGGATATTTGAGAGACAACTCTCTCTCTCACTCACTCACTCAATGGTTGAAAGAGACATTTGAGATTAAATGAGTGCTTGAGCTCATAGTTTCTAGATTTGGGCAATGGAGCAGGTCATACTCAGTGAAAAATCTCCAACTCTGGAATTTGTTTCCTTCCTTGGATTGATAGAGCACCAGTCCTTTGCAGCACGTGGGCAAGTTTATATAGTTACTCAGGCTTTCTCAAGGTGTGTGTTGAGTGAGGAGGATATTATTTTGGAGTTAGTGTGGGCTTGGCAGTGCTTAATGTGACCTCGTTATGAATTATACTGATTCTTAGATATTTGTGGCACCTTAAAGACTAACAGATTTATTTGGGCATAAGCTTTCGTGGGTAAAAACCTCACTTCTTCAGACTCCTTGTTGTTTTTGTAGATGCAGACTAACACGGCTACCCCCTGATACTTAGATATACATCTAATATAGTCTGGGTATACAGACGAGCAGTATAAATTGGAAAAAATAAAATAAGCTTTGTTCTGTTAGATGATCTGGGGGTGTGTGTGTGTTTTTTTTTATTTACCAGAGACTTGTATTTCATTTGTTGCCGTAACATCTATGCACCTAACAATGTTTGAAAACAAACAACAAATCAATTAACTATTTGTGAACTCAATAAAACATGCTCCCTTTATACAGCTGAGAGCGCTCAGGTGATGTTAACCAGTATTGGAAGAAAATAAAATAGTTAATTTAGGCTAGGTCTACACTACCTGCCTGAATTGGCGGGTAGAAATTGATCTCTCGGGGATCGAATTATCGCGTCTCGTTGGGACGTGACAATTGATCCCCGAATCGACGCTCTTACTCCACCAGCGGAGGTGGGAGTAAGCGCCGTCGACGGGGAGCCGCGGCGGTCGATTTTGCCGCTGTCTTCATAGCGGGGTAAGTCGGCTCCGATAGGTCAAATTCAGCTACGCTATTCGCGTAGCTGAATTTGCGTATCTTAAATCGACCCACCCCCCATAGTGAAGACCTGCCCTTAGAGACTGAAAATAAAGTCTTTCTCTGGCTCCTGCACATTGCCATACGTTTTTTTTGGTGCCAGTTAAATCACATTATCGCAGAAGGAAGTATAAGTTTGCTGTACTCGTGTGCTTAAATTTGCAGGTCATCTGGGTCTACTTCAAAAATATATACCTTTCCCTTTAGGAACAGAATATACCCTATTTACTTTCATTAGAAAGATTTATTTTCACATTTGTTTTCCACTAAGGTTATGGACTCTATTTTATATTACTATATTTTAAAAATCTAACTTATTAGTGGCATCATTCCAAAATGTTTCTACAGTATTTTGAGATATTGAAAGAGAAGTCTACATGGTTGACTGAAGATTTTTAAGCAGCGTTTTTCCTCCAGATCTTGAAGAAAATCCGTACTCAAATGATATAGCAGATCATAGAAATAATGTATCTTAAAAGCTAGCAACTGGCTCTTTATGAAGACCATGATGATGCATCACTTTACTAGAGCCTTGCCATTGGATAGATGGGTTGAAATGGTGGTTTACAATTGCTTGGCCAGTACAAGTACAGTCATTTAGTAGTATTGTCTGATCTGATCCTTTTGTCAAACCTAGAGGGGTATCTACCTCACCGAGGCCAGGTTGCAATGCTTATGTGATGTTTACTGCTCATGCTCAAGTGCTGTGTAGTATGGAGTACTAGGTGCTTCTCATGAGCTAAGAGTTTTTTGGTGGTGATAATGTGTGTTCTCTGGGGAATCAGAATATCTCCTCACTATCAGGGCCATGGCTAGGCACACTGCTGGTTATCTCCTCCGCCTGTTTAATGGGAAATTGCCATCCATTATTCCTCTAATTCTCTCTACAAATATACATACTAGATCTTGACACACTACTTCCCAGCCCTCTACCTGGCATTGCAGAACAGATTGGGACACGTGACAGGAAGAGTCAATCACATGTGGACTGTTGAGCTGTGCAATTTAGCAACCCAGTTCAGTGGCTTTGTAGCAAAGCCCAGAGTGGCTTGAGCAGGCCTTTTTAGAAACACTGGTATCAGATACTATATAGAGAGGAAAATTTGTTTAATAGGAAAGATATTTGTTTTACTGAATCAAGCTGGTTTTCCAGCTTTGCAGCACCAGAACTCTAATGTATGCTACCAATAGATCAAATTGACCTTTTGTTGGAAATTAGGAAAATTTGCCACATAATTTGTCTTCATATTTCAAGGCTGCTACAGTCATCCTCTGTGTGCCACCGGATGACAAGGATTTAACTGTATTTAAACAGCTTGAAGAAGCAGTTAGTTTCTTCACTTGTATTTCTGAAATCTATTTAAAAGAAAATTAGTTTCTGATTACTGTAATCTCTATTCTCTTCTACTCTGTATTTTTTAAAAGTGCCCGGATACCATGAAAGTGTTCAAATACTACAGTGATGGGCAGAGTATAAGAATCAAGAGATGTGGACACTATAGCTTCTGTAGTGGAGCACCCAATACGCTATGAATACTGCTTGGATTATAGTGTACCGAAACACAATACTGCTGGGCATGGTTAGGGAGGAGGTCCATCATGAAGTTAGTTACAGCTCCCTAATTTGCTGCCTGGACCCAAGTGCAGGTTAGACAAGTCCAGGGGCTTCAGCTTAGAGTCTTGCAGCCCAACCCAAACCCAACTACATGTGTCAGGTTTGGGTTGAGTAGAGTCTGAAAACAACGTGATGTTCTTGGGCTCAGGTAGGGTTGAGTAGTCTTTGATCATCTCCTCCAACCTGTGGGGTTGGTGCAGTGGCAGCTCTGTGCCCCGCTCCTGTCGGCCACTGCTGCTTCACTATGCTGTGTGTGTTGTAGAGTGAGTGTGCCAGTGAGTCACAACGTGTCTCGCTCTACAGCACACACAGCATAGCAAGGCAGTGTCAGAAGGCAGGAGCGGGGCACACAGCCAGTGCTGTGCTGACCCCATGGGCAGGAGATGGCCGAAGATGGATCGCAGGCCTGGGCTTGGGGAGTGTGGAGTCCCCACCAGACCAAGCCGCAAGGATGAGATGGCAGTGTTGACACAGGTTTGGAGGGAAGTGTCAGGTTCACGTTGGGTCTGAAAATGACTCCGCACTCGGGCTCATGTTGGGTTTGGGCTAATCAGGTTGAGGTCAGGCAGCCCTCTACTCCCTCTGACAATATTCCCCTAGTGACCATTCACTAGCTGTGGATAGCTAGAGGACATGGTGGTATACCCCATCCCCAATTACCTGGATATGGGGCATAGCGCAGTGTTTGGTCTATGTGGAGGCTGGTGTAAAAGCTAGCTTTACTGGCGCTCTACCTGTGGGGACTCACCCATGCCAGGTGAACCCTAGTCAGAGGAGCGCTGCCTGAGCTATGGAGAGGGAGTGGAGCAAAGAGAGCATCTGTCCCAATATGTTTAACAGCATTAATTTTATTATACTGTGGGTGAGGAATTTATATGCACACTCCAAATCTCTAATAAGAAAATATTTATAACCCATACTTTGCAGCACAGTTGCATTGTCTCTTTCAGGTATTGACAAAACACTTTGATGTAATACTTTCAAATAATGGAAATATAATTTCAAATAATTGCTGCTATTTTCTTTTATATAATCACTCATGATCTGTCTCTAAATAATCTGTTGTTTGAAATATATAACTTTATTGTGGCTGTGGGATGGCATTTCTACTGTTTTTCTGAAATGAGACAATCTCTGAGCATTAATCCTCCTGATCGTATTTAAAAAGTGCAAATTAGGAAGACTAAAATTCCTACTGGGATTTTGTCACAGATTTATGAAACCTCTCAATTCTTAAAAAAAACCCAAACCCCACAAATAAAATGGTTAACTATATAAATGGAAGAAGCATAAGTGGCTGCACCTATGAGTTACAATTTTCCCCATTTCTTCCCCTAATTGGATTAGCTGGTTTATCTTTTATTTAAGAAACTGAAATAATTTTGTAGTACTTCGCATTTAGAATTGCTCTCATTGGCAACTTAGACCTCCTCAACGATGCACTTGGTATAGCACATAGCTGGGAATAATAAGAAACAGAACAGAATAAAATACAGATTACCAACTATCTCACTTTTTATTTTTATATACTATACATAAATATAATTATATGTGCATGCATATAATATACATGCTCTGAACAAATGGGAGAGTTGGGTCACACATAAAGGATCGCACTAATTAAAATTGGGGGAAAGTTCCCATTTATAGTTTTAAAGTGGGTTGTAATGTGCTGTGGTGGATATATAGCCAGGAGGAATGAGATAAATATCAATTAAATCACCGCAGTAAAAGCTTTATCACCCTCTCATGTACAGAGCAACTATGGAATCACTTAAAAGTGGATACTGTCAGACCATAGATATTCTCTCCTTGTATATTATCTTACTAGGTATCTAGTGTGTTACATGTGTTATTGATATAATATGCTGAATTAAAAAACTAAAGCTATAACGTGGGCACTTAAATGCTTTGGACCTGTTTTGCCTTTGAATGGAGAGTTCGGCTTAAAACTCCCTGGTAGTATTTGATCCTTTGTATGTTTGCTTCCATTTTAGTTTATCTCTGAACTACAAGACTAATTGTAAAATGTTATTAGACACTATTAACTGCATAATATATCATCTATAAATAAAGAGGCAAGCAGTAGTAGATGTTTTCAGGTATCAGATAAACCTATATCATGTTAAATATATTCTTTTCCATACACCTTCTTCCAAGTGCTGTCCTTTGAAGTCAGAGATTTTGTAGTAGTCAAGCAATATGCATTATAAAGGGGAAGTTCAGATTATGAAATGACAAACACATGAATTTCAGGGAACTCATAATCTCCACATTTTTATAGTTCTTTCACTATTTGAGTTGTTCCTACATCCTATTCAGTAAGCTAGTGTGCTTCTTCTGAAACATGGATCTTTTACTTTCAGAACCAAAAACTGCCTAAAAAGAACAGGTACTGAGAATGATAGATGATGGGTTCTTCAGTTGCATGCTTCTTTTTTTTTTCTTTTCTCTTCAGTTTGGTAAAAGAGAACCTGTGGTGGACTTTCATCTAGGGGTTTGATGGGATGAAATAAGTTTCTCCACAAATGATACTTTTTCTTAT
The DNA here is from genome assembly GCF_027887155.1 of Malaclemys terrapin pileata. Taxonomy (NCBI): domain Eukaryota; kingdom Metazoa; phylum Chordata; order Testudines; family Emydidae; genus Malaclemys; species Malaclemys terrapin. The sequence goes on from NC_071509.1 coordinate 27,109,685, forward strand.
AAATCCCAAAAAGCATGTTCTCAAATATTGATTATTTCACTGAATACTTATAGAGTCCAGACCAGACTACCAGAAGTTTCTCAGTTTCGTAGTGAATGAAAGCCACTACCAATTTGCAGTACTTCTGTTCGGCCTATAAGCAGCCCCTCACAGAGTGCATGATGATGGTGGTAGCTGCATATCTTCGGAGGTTGGGGATCCATGTGTTCTCCTACCTGGATGGCTGGCTAGTGAGAGACCAGTCCGAGATTCAAGTACTGTCCCCTGTGACCATCATCTAATCCAGGGGTCGGCAACCTGCGACATGCGGGCTGATTTTTAGTGGCACGCTGCTGCCAGCCGGGGTCCCAGCTCAGCTGCTGCTGGCCTGGATGGATGGAACCCGGCCAGCAGTGGGCTGAGCGGGGCTGGCAGCCGGGACCCCGGCTGGCAAGGGGCCGGCGGCTGGGACCCCAGACTGGCAGCGGGCTGAGCGGCTCATCCGCTCATCATGGCCTAGATGGACGGAACCCGGCCAGCAGCAGGCTGAGCGGGGCCAGTGGCCGGGACCTTGGCTGGCAGGGGCCAGTGGACAGAACCCCAGACCGGCAGTGGGATGAGCGGCTCAGTCTGCTGCCCGTCTGGGGTTCTGTCTGCTGCCCGCGCTGCTGGTCTGGCATGCGAAACCTTAAATTAATGTAGATGTGGCACACCACTTCTCAAAGGTTGCCGACCCCTGATCTAGTCCACCTTCAGTGCTTTGGGGTTATTATTCAGTCCAGACAAATCAATTCTGAAACCTGTGCAAAGAATAGAATTTCTGCTTCACACAAGGTTCCAGTTGTTCCAAGGCTTGGTCATGGAACTAAAACCACATCCTGTTACCGCAACGCACACTTGCCTTAAACTCCTGGGGCACGTGGCAACATGTTCCTATGTAGTACAGCATGCCAGTCTAGACCTCAGGAGGCTTCAGCAATGGCTAGCATCAGTGTATCCTCCCAGTTGACATTGTCTACAGAGTAGTTCACATATCAAAGATAACTTTGTCCTCTCTGGACTGGTGGACAGGCCCTTGGAAAGTTTGTTTGGGAGTTCCCTTCGTTTTCCTGCAACCAGTGCTTACATTGATCACAGATGCCCCATTCCTGGGTTGGGTGGCACACATGGGAACCCTGCAAACTCAAGGGTTGCGGTTTTTGCAGGAGAACTAATATAAACATCAGGGAGGTACGTGCTGTTAGTCTAGGCTGTTCAGCCTTCTGTCCACATCTTGTGGGGAAAAATCTGCTAGTGTTAATAGACAACACAGCAACTACATTCTGTGTAAACAGACAGGGAGGAGCACATTAGTTGCAACTGTGCCAGGAGGGAATTCTTCTGTGGGAGTTCTGCATCATCAACTCCATTCATCTCAAAGCTGCTTACCCTCCCGGAAAGCAGAACACATTGGCAGGTCCTCTGAGCAGCTCTTTCTCCACTCACCATGAATATCATTACATCTGGATGTACCAAGTCCTTCTTCCAGCGGTGGGGGACTCCCCAGGCGGACTTGTTTTGTAATGAAGGCCAATAGAAACTGCCATCAGTTCCGCTCCCTGGAGGAGGGTTGGGGGCATCACAGTGCGGGTTCATTGGTGGATGCTTTCTTGCTACCAGGGAAGAACTCTGAGCTCTATGCCTGTCCTCTGATACCATTACTTCCCAGAGTCTTGTTCAAGACCAAACAGGACTATGCTTACCTCATACTAAGAGCACCAGTGTTTCCTTGACAGCACTGGTTCTCAACCCTACTAGCGTTGTCAGTGAGACCTCCTCTGCCTTTTCCGTTGGATCCAGACGTGATTTTTCAGGACCATGGCCATCTGCTCCACTGCAATCTGCAAGCATGACAGCCTGGATGCTTCTTGGCTAACACCATTAGAAAGGGCTTGATCAGGAGACGTTCAGGAAATACTTCTGAATAGTAGAAAGGTGTACTTACCTGGCCAAATGGAAATATTTTTCTATGTGGTCTCAACAGAAATGTGTCTCTCTAGTGCAAGCTTCCATCAACTACATCTAGGGCTATCTGTTGCACCTAAAACATCAAGGTCTGACAGTTCTGCTACAGAACCGTTAGCAGCAATTTCAGCTTTCCACCCTTCAGTGAGTAATAGATTGCTTTTTTGCAATCCCAATAGCAGATTTCTAAAAGGGTTAGACAGTTATACCCACAGGTACCAGAACCTGTTCCTCCAGGGGATCTCAACCTGGTGCTAGCAGAATTAATGGGATCACCCTTTGAACCTCTTGTGTCTTGCTCCCTACTCCACCTTTCTGACAGTGGCATTTGTGGTTGTGGTAACCTCAGCAGGTTGAGAGCCTTAGTCTCAGAGCTTCCTGATACAGTTTTCTAGAAGGATAAAGTTTACCTCCACCCCACCCAAAATTCTTGACAAAAGTAGTTTCCAATTTCCACATTAACTAGGCAAATTATTTGCCAATTTTCTTCCCAAAGCCTCACATGCATAGAGATGAGGACAAACTTCATTCATTGGATGTTAAAAGAGCTTTAGCCTTCTACTTAGACTACACTGATATTGGCATCCTTTCATCTGTGAGAGACTGGGGGAATTGCAGCCTATGATGTCGATGGTTTGCAATGTCTCATGTGACTGAATAGTCAAATCCGAGATTTGCATGTTTTTTGGCAGTTGTTGAAATGTGTGTGTCTTGGTTGGGAGCTGCTTGCTTCTTGTGGGCTCTTTTCTCTTCAAGCTGTAGAAGCCAGCTCCTGTCATGGATTTTGATGCCCTGATGGAAACGATGGCGCCACTTGTTACGATCTCTTGCCAAGATTTCCCATTGTTCAGGATCAATTCAAAATTCCTTCATATCTCGCTTGCATATGTTTTTATAGCGACGCCTGTAGTTCTTGTTTCCTCTGATAGCTCCCCGTATAGCATGTCCTTGTGTATGTGTCTATCTTCCAACTACTCATATGGGTTGGGTGTACCACACTAGGTCCTTTGGATTCTCAGTGTAGTTATTTGTCATGATTGCAGACAGAACTGGCTTCTCCTCAGAGGATTTCTTCCTGCATTCATTTGTGCTACCAGTTAACTAATATCATGTCACTTCCTAGAGCCTTTGCCAATTCAACAAGAGCTTCAGCTGCTTTCCTTGTGCAAGTACCTATCTGAGACATTTGCAAAGTGACAACTTGGTCATCAGTTCACACTTTTGCTGCTCATGATGCCATTTCTAGCCAGTCTAGGAATGGAGCCAATTTTGGACGGGTTGTTCTACAATCACTGTTCAGGGAGACTCCGAGCCCTCCTTCATGTTAATCTGTTTGTGATTCCCCTACAGTGAAATGAACACTCAAAGAAGAAAAAATGTTTACCTACTATGACATTCCGGGGTACAATACAGCCAGTGAGGGGTTGTGTCGTCACCTGCCCTGCAGCCTGGGGTACCTCACAATGCTATGCAGCTGTAGCTCCCAACTTGAGCCCCTCACAAACAGCCAAACAGAATGTAGGTAAATCCCTGAGTGTCTGTGTATAGCTGCAGCCTGCCAGCATGCTCTGGCATCCACCAGCCTTAGTTCTACCCCAACACACTCCCAGTGCTGAATTTTCCTTCAAAATGTGGGTTCTGCAATGTCCAGCCCTTTCCTGGAAAGTTCAGATATTTTAGGTTTGTTGCCCCTGTAAGGGAACAATGTCCAACAGTTTGCTACTGGGGTCACCCAAACAATTCAGTTTGAATGCAACACTAGATTTGTTTGATTCAAGAAGAAAACAAGTTTATTTAACCACTAAGAGATTTTAAGTGAGTACAACCATAAGGCATTAAAGTCAGAAATAGTTACGTGAGAAACAGAGAAAATGCCTTCTTGTGCGAAAACATAACAAATTAGACTTGGTTCAAGATAAGATCCTTACCACATGCTTCCAACAACACGGCTGTCCAAATTTCAGGTCAGGTTCTCTCCAAAACTCAAATGGCTGCTTCCTTTAGTTGTCTTAGGTAAAAGAGAGAGAGAGAGAGATGGATAAGAAGAGATACCATGAGGTGATTTTGCCCCTCACTTTATAGTCCAGTCCCCCTTTGAAATGCATTTCCTTGAGGGTTACCCCAAGATAAAGTTAATTCCTGCTGTGAGGACAGAGACAAGAAGTCTTGTGTTGAAAGAGGTTCCATGCTGTTTGCTAAAATACAGATCTGTTTGTTCCTGCCCCCGTCCCTTGCCAAAGAATGGCCATATGACAGGTGATTTGCCCATCAGCTTTGATGACAACTGGCTAGAGGTGTCAGCTTTGAGAAACTGGTTTACCCACTCTCCAAACTTGCTTGGTAAACACCTTGAGTCATAATTTCACCTTATGTTCATAACTTTACCTATAATGTTGTTGCACACATTTCACCATGATCTTACTGACCAGTGAGTTGTTAGTTTTCAAATGCTACCTCACAAGGCACATTTTGTACAAAGATTATTACTATAGTGGTGAATATAGGGGTGCATTCGGTCACACCTACCTTTCTGTAAGTGGTGTTGTTCGAAATGTGTTGCACATGTCCATTCCATGACCCACTTTCCTTCTCCTCTCTATTGGAGTCTATCCAGTAAGAAGGAACTGAGGGGAGTCAGGGTGGCTCTGTCCTCTTATACGTGCATACAATGGCATGTGATGGCTGAGGGTGCTCGAGCTGCCCCGATAGGTACTGAAGAGGGGGGAAAGTTCTCTGACAACTGTGCATGAGGCATGCACACACCCACAGTGGAATGGACATATGCAACACATCTTGAAGAACAACAGTCACAGAAAGATAGTTGACCGTTTTTTAGTGATATTTCTCAATGTGCTGAGTATTGTACTTTGAGAGTGGCCCATTGCACCTTCTTGGTCTTTATGAAAATCAGGCTGTATAACAAAAAAAACCCAAATATCTATATGAAGAGAAGTGCGGAAAGGAAGGTCAAAATATACATTTATAAATTATACACAATTTTAAAAAATGATAGTATTTGGTTTTTTTCCCCAGCCATCTTATGTCGGAATACATTAGGATGACAGACACAGAACGTGATCAGATTGATCAAGATGCTCAGATATTTATGAGGACATGTGCTGATGCCATTCAACAGCTGAGAACAGAAGGTAAATTAGTATAATGGTAAATGGATTATGTTAATTATTGAAGAGTTCATGATAAATGCTGATGTGACTGTGAAGGTTGAACAGTGTTCTGAACAACCTTTTAAAAAAAAGATACATAGGGTTTAATTTTCCATTTACTTAAACCCATGTAACTCCTGACTTCAGTGGAATTATTCTTGATGTACATTTGTATGCGTAAAAAGAAAGTCCAGCACATAGAATTTAACCTAGCCACCCCAGTCCATTCATTAGCATCTGATTAAAAGAAAAAAAATCGAAGTCTTTCTAAACATTTACCGTGTAAGTAATATTTTTTTGCAAAATGGCATACAGGCCTGACCCAAAATCCATTAAAGTCAATGGGCGACTTTCCCAGTAAGCTGTACTAACAAAAGTCAACAGCTTAAGTGACCAATACATACAGAGTATAGAAATATAAATATTTCTAATCAGACTGCGTAGTTACTAAATCTTCATCATTACTTTCCCCACCGTTTCTAAGCATATCCTTTTTAAATCAGACCTAGCTTTTGTGTTAAAAGGTGATATCCTAGCCCTACTGAAGTCAGTGGGTCCCAGATTTCACACCAAGTGAAGGTTGTTGGGTATTATTTGTTTTTATTGAATCTGGGAGCAATACAGAAACTAAATTTTGCACAAAGTGCTTATAATGTCTACCTTTTATGTCTAGAAATATAAAAAATATTGTATCTTGAAGTGAAATTACTTTTCATTTTCAAACTGACGAGCATCATTCTGGGATACGGAACTAGTTATTTGTTACATTCGTTCTGATGAATAATGATAAAATTAAAGATTTCAGTGAAATATGGACAAAAATCAGAATTGATCAATTGTCCTTGCTAAATTAGAAGCCTTTCTTCTAGAGGAAATTCTAACAAAAAAATGAAACCCTTCAGTGATGCAGAGAATTCCAATATTAAAAGATTTTACATTTTCTATTACTTCATAAATAGAGGGCTTGTCTACACAAACACTTCTTTCCTGGCAAAGTGGGGTGTAAATCAACCCCGCACTAGACTGCTACACACTTATTGTCCATGTGGACCCTGCTGCCGTGCACTAACAGTTCCATAGTATGCATAGATCAGTGGTGGGCAAGCTGCGGGCCACATGCGGCCCATCAGGGTAATCTGATTGCAGGCCGCGAGATGTTTTGCTGATGTGGCACTGCCACTGGGAGCTGCGGCGGGCTGTGCCTGTGGATGGTCAATGTCAGCAAAATGTCTCGCGGCCCGCAATCAGATTACCCTGATGATCCGCATGCGGGCCGCAGGTTACCCACCACTGGCTTAGATCTACTCCTGGTTTAAAGCGGGATAGATTAAGGTGCACTAGGGAACTGTTCACACCCCCGCTTGCCATTTAACTAAACATTCATATAGACAAGCCAAGAAGAATTAGTTGTATACAACTAAGTGATGATGATTTCATTATGCAAAGTTATCGTGATAGCACTCTTGGAATATTGTGGCCACTGCTGGATACTGAGTTTGTAAAGGAATATGGCCAATCTTGATAATTTGAGGAAGAATCTTCTGATATCCAGATGAAAGCCTTGCAGGGTATATTTTGAGGGTTCAAGACCTGAGTGTTCTTTTGCCTTTTTAAAATGGATTTGACTGCATGCACCAAGTGTCATGTCAGTACGTGGCATGTCCAAGGTCATGGTCAATCATGACAGGTCAAGCTACAAGAAGAGGACAAAATTGATTGAACTGGTAAAAGATAATGTATAACTAGGGTTTCTATTTTGGGGGTTTTATTAATTTTATTTGGGGGGGATTATTTTTAGCAATTTTCGAGTTTTATGTAGATGTCCAAAAATTGAGGGGAGGGGAGGTCGGGGCTCTCTTTGTATACATTCTTTGTATATTTTACTCATATATACTGTAATGAGTAATGTGTTTGTAATATTTCATATGCTCTTTAACATAGTACTGTTTCAAACAGCACTACATTAAAGTACACTGGGGTACTTTTAGTGCGCACCAGCAGGATCTGAATGGACCAGTTAATGTGCAACACTTCAGTGCACTTTAGAAATCACACTTCTGTAGTCTATATTACTGCTCTGTGTAGACAAGCCCTTAGAAACAAGTATCTATTTCTTGTCTTTATTATATAAACTCCAATTTAATTTTTTTATCTGAGGGGTTTCATCTGTGTTTATTGGTTAAAAATCTTACAATTAGAAGCCCTATTTATAACTAATGCCAATGGGAGCATTCCAAAGAGGACCATCAGCACAGGGAGTAGACTATTAAGAGAAGAGACTGGAATACGTGGTAAAGATAAATTCAAGGAATGGGTGGGCATACTGTGTCAGGGTTGGATAACCCTAGGTTTACTTGCTAAAAAGCGGTCTTTCCTAATATGTGATAAAGATTGTGAGATAAGTGTACTAAAGGTTTGCATCAAATTTAAGCTTCCATAGATAGATCGATAGATACACCTCTGTAGCACTAATCAGAAATGTATATCTGTAATGTTGTCATGGGAGCTATATGTTATTAAAATAAAAAACATAAATATTTAAGGGCCAAATTGGTGTTTGGCACTGGGCAAGACACAAATATCAGGACAATCTCTGTCCTGGAGAGTTTACAGTCTAGAACACTAGGCAAGTTGAGTCTTTAGATTTGTCTCTTTAAGCTTGGCTTGAGCAAAAGTCTATTTTTAATACAAATGTAATTAACACATAAGTAGGGCACCCAAAGAGAATATCTACAAGCAATGATAAAAGGTAAACTACGTGAGACTATTTTTTTTCTTTAAATGCTATTGTGAAAATATACATTTAATTTCTTAAAATATACTAATAGCCTTTTGTAAATATAAAGTTGTATATAGAGTATAATCTGTGGAAAACTGAAGAGGTGGGCTTTCATATTCTTCAACACCAAGTGTAAAATATTATCTTGAAATTTTTCATTTCAGCACACAAGAATGTCCAATCCCCACAAGTGAGGGAGCACAGAGCAGCCGTCTTGGACTTCACTGAAGATTATTTAAAAAGTACCTTGTACATTTTTTTTCTACAAATGTATAACAGTTCAAAGTGAATGATTATTTGATTGTACAATATTGTCAAACTCTTTATTTTCATATTTTTAAGATCATACTGATAATTTCTGAGAGAAAATCTTGATCGTCTAACTACATTTTTTTCTGCTCTTCTTGACATTTTTGAACAGGAGTGTGTAAGCTGTACTCTGAACAAAGAGCCGTCCGAGTCAAACGAATGGTAGATAAGAAAAGATTGTGAGTACTGTTACTTTAAATTGCCTGATTCCTATGTAACTCTTTAACTGAATAAATGTGAACCTAGTGCATGGGACTAGCAATTCTCAATTGATGCACATATTCATTAGAAGCAGCAATATGTGCATCTTTCATTGTGAACTGCTGCATATTAGTACTTTTTATGCCTGTATCACACCGTGAAGGCTATAAAATGCTGAATGCTAAAATATATAACCATTTGTTCCAGATTTCAGATATGTATATGAATAAACCACAGAATTGTTAAAAGAAGGGTTAACAATCTGACTTGAAACCCACAAATACAAGGAAACTCTTGTGTAGATCTGAAATTGCCTCTGTAATCCATCCTTTTTAAAATTAGATATATGCTACTGTATGTAAAATCATCCAGTTTGGGGACACTGCAACCTGACAATATTCCTCAAACCTGATATGGAGGATACCCTCTCTGTGGTTAATTGTTCACTCTTCATGCCCATTCAGCTCTGATCTTTCTGCGTACACTACTAAGAGGGATAAAAGAATGCTTGACTTGGCATTTTTTGTGATGAGGACTAACTAGAAACTGGATTGAAACCACAAACAGCCATTGGAAAAGAACAGCTTCTTCCTGCCACTAGCATGAGTTAGATTCGAACTAGTCACCTAGAGGTGAAAAGTCTTAGTACTGTTTTATTACTCCCCTGGAACATCCAGTTATCCAAATGAATATTTTTTTTCAAGGAAGGCTTCTGTGAAAGAATATGCACATTGTTGCTTTTTTCCAACCAAGGGTTACAAACACAGTTGCCTGCAATTTTTTTCTTTTTGGTCTGTTCATTTTCATGTGGGGAGACTGAGTGAGGAAGTTAACAATTTAAAGTTTGTCACTTTAAACCAAAGTCTCTAAAGTTGTAATACTGCCAACCTTTTCTCAGTCTTCATAATGCAAATTTTAACCCTGATTTCCCTTAGGCAGGTTTTCATGTGGAAATAGCAAATTGCACAACGTATGTACCAGTAGTTAAAGTCTCAAACATTGTTCAAAGAACTCGTACTCCTTTATCTGGTTAGAGTGTGAACATGTCAGATATTATTTAAATTAAAACTAGTGGGGTGGTCTTTAAATATCCTCTGGGATTTATATTCCACCCAGAATCATACAACATCTGTAATTAAAGGTGATGGGATTCAGTCGAGGCTTTTCCCCTTAGAAATAAATTGCTGTAAGATCTATTTTGTTTTTCTTTTGTGGAGAGGTTCAAACCAACTGTATGAGAAAGTCAGGATAACTCCTTAAAATTTTTTGTAACCCATTGAGAGGCAGTTTCTCATGATTACACACTGGATAAAAAGTAACTCAGCAATAAAGTCTTGCACATTAGACATAAAATCTTGTCAGATTCAGTATTCTTCATATTGAATTTTGAAGAAAAAAAACGTTTGATTCCAGCAGTCATCTAATTAAGCTAATAAATGTTCCCTGCTATTCTGCTCACCATGCTGTTGTGCTATCACCTCCATGTGAAGCCCATTTTCAAGATGCCTCAGTGAACTAAATGGAGAAAACAAATCAATTTTATGTGCACTAACAATGGAGCAAAAGAGAGAAACTAGAAGTTAGAACTTCTCTCAAGGCTAAGCAACAGTATATGCTTAAATAAAATCTTGAGCAGAAGACCAAAGGATGTTGTTTTGCCACTATTACCCAGTGTAAGAACCAGAAAACAGATGTTAGCCAGGTGGAGGCTGTATGCATTGCAGATGTGATATAATAGCTAAATTGCTATTTAAATTAAAATTCAATTTAAATAAATCACAGGGCATAAACCAATCTTTCTGAGGACTTAAAGAAAAATGGCTTTTTTTCATATGCCTTCAACTAGTTGATTTGTAATTTCCCTAAGGATTTCAGTAGACACTTTATGTGATAATAAGAATTTGTTTTATTATTTAAACTAGGTTTTGTTAAAGTCTGCTGCATTGCAGGCTTTTTATTCATTTTTTAATTGAAAACGGGTATATTAGCATACTCTGGAAGTTAAGGATTACAAAAAATAAAGGGATATATTTATTTAAAAGTCAATTAATCCTTCATCGGATCTTCTTTACTGCAGTTTAGCAGGCATTAAATATATGCTTGTTAACAGGAGCCTTTTTTAGTATTGTATAAGTAAATCTTGTTTCTCTTAATTTAGATGAGCATGTTAAATCTTAAACAAACTATCTGGCTGTTATAATTTCCTGACATAATATAATTTGGCTTTGTGTAGTCAAAAGTTCTGCCAATTAGATTTGACTAATTTCCCAAAATGAAATGTTAAGAGAAGTGGGCTGTTTCCCTTCTCTTTTATGTTGCTAGGTTACTGACCTAGTGGATAGTGAAGAAGCAGTAGATGAAATGTATCTTGATTTTAATAAGACTTTTGACACAGTCCCTTATGATATTTTCATAAGCAAACTAGGAAAATGCAGTCTAGATTAAATTACTATAAAGTGGGTGCATAACTGGTTAAAAGACCATACTCGAACAGTAGTTATCAATGGTTTGCTATCAAACAGAGAATGTATCTAGTGGGATCCTGCAGGGATCAGTCTTGGGACCAGAACTAGTCAGTATTTGCGTTAATGACTGGATAAGGGGGTGGAGAGTATACTTATAACATTTGCAGATGACACCAAGCTGAAAGGGATTCCAAGCACTTTGGAGGACAGGATTAGAATTCAAAATGACCTTTAGTTTGAGAAAAGAAGGATGTGGGGGGCCTGATAATAGTCTTCAAATATGATAAAGGCTGTTAAATGAGGACTGCAAGTAATTGTTATTCATGTCCACTGAAGATAGGACAAGAAGTAATGGGCTTAATCTGCAGCAAAGGGGATGTAGGTTAGATATGAGGGGAGTTAAGATCTGAAACGGGCTTCTAAGGAAAAAGAACGAGGAGTACTTGTGGCACCTAAGAGACTAACACATTTATTTGGGCATAAGCTTTCATGGGCTAAAACCCACTTCTGATGAAGTGGGTTTTAGCCCATGAAAGCTTATGCCCAAATAAATGTGTTAGTCTCTTAGGCCTGGTCTACACTGGGTGGGGGGATTGATCTAAGATATGCAATTTCAGCTACGAGAATAGCGTAGCTGAAGTTGACGTATCTTAGGTAGACTTAGAATCACTTACTTTGCGTCCTCGTGGCGCGGGATCAATGGCTGCCGCTCCCCCGTCGACTCTGCTTCCGCCTCTTGCCATGGTGGAGTTCCGGAGTCAATGGCAGAGGGATCGGGGATCGATTTATCGTGTCTACATTAGACGCGATAAATCGATCCCCGATAGATCGATCACTACCCCCCCAATCCGGCGGGAAGTATAGACGTACCCTAGGGTCAGAAATACTGTTCTTTTTGCTGATACAGACTAACACGGCTACCACTCTGAAGCTTCTAAGGGAGGTTGCAGAATCCCCATCATTAGAGGTTTTTAAGAAGAGGTTGGACAAGCACCTGTCAGGGATGGTCTAGGTTTACTTGGTCCTGCCTCAGCAGAAAGGGCTGGACAGACCTCTCAAGATCCCTTCCAGCTCTACATTTCTATGATTTTATGAAATGTGCCTAATTAGTTAAAATAGTTATATTCATTGATATTTAAAATTATATTTTATCTCAAATTATAAACTGTTCATAGGTACAGACTACAAACTCTGGCAGTGGATACAGCTTTTAAAGTTCGTTTTCATTTATATGGGGAATCAGTATTTTATTGGTTTTCAGAACAATTGTTATTGTCATTTTCAGCAAGTCATAGATTTCTGTCTATAGTACAGATGCAGGAGGCTTTTCTTTACTGTTTGTGCTTCCCCCAAGACCCCGTTCTTGTAGTTAATTTTTTGGACCAAACAGAGTTCCTGTTACCTCTCTTTTGTCTTGTTTTAAATATAGTGAGAATGACCAGATTAGACTTTTTATCCCATTTTCTATTAATATCCTAACTAGATACATACAAAAAGAATTATACACAAGTATTTCGGCACAGTAAAAGGTCATATGTGTGGAAGCTAGTGCAATACCTAGTACACTGTGTGGGCAGGTGTTACTGCCTGATAGTTTTTATTAGTCATTTGCATTCTTGAGTAGCAAAATTTCACCAATACTGGAAAAAATATAAAGAAGTCAGATCTGCTATTTAGTTGCTTTAGCTGCAGTCCTCCATTCCCTTGCTGTTAGAGTTCATAGCTGAGAAAGGCAAACCACTGAAGTTTACTGCTCATTTTTAATTCCACTATTATTCTATTTTTGTATTTTTTTAGGAGAAATATGTATGACAGATATTTAGTAAGAGATCACTGAATAAACAACTGATATTTTAATTGGGCTTTTAATAATAATAATAAGAAGAAGAAGAAGTAGGGATTAATTAATTTATTTATGTAGCTCTTTTCATCAATAAATCTCAAAGCATTTTACAAATGAGGTCAGCATCATTATCCCCATTTTACAGATGAAGAAACCGAGGCACAGAGAGATGAAGTGACTTGCCCAAAGTCACTTAGCAGGCCAGTGGCTGAACTGAGGATGGAATTCATGTTTCCTAAGCCCCAGCCTAATGCTCTTTTCATACCACACTTATTAACATTACAGACAGTTGCAGGGAGTTACTTTACAATAAATCTGTATGTCATATACAAACGTTCTTGATTTGCTTCTAGGTATCTGCTGTGCTCTTCGGCAAACAGTATATGTGAGATTCATTTTCCTTTACTGGCTGCACTACTGGAGTACTTTGGCTTGCTGAGTAAAGATAATTATGTTTGAAACCAGATGCTCAGAGTTTATATTTTGTTACCTTTGCTTGATGATATTTTGACAATATATACAGTAAGAATTCAAAAATTACTTGAAAACTAATGTTAAATTGGCCATTGGCCAAACAGAAAGCATGTTTGGTATTAGAGGACTGTTTAAACAAATTAGCTTAGAATTGACATTTTAATATGCTACATTTATCAAAGGAAGTTCATTGAAATCTTTAATAAGGCTGCAATAAATGGATACAATATTTTGCTTACCCTGAGCAAATAATTATTTTTTCTGGAGTGAGTAAAATGTCCTTCATTTTCTTTATTATTCTCAAACATCATGGTAAAGAATGGTAAGTAAATTTTGTGTTTTGGCTGGTAAATTTTCATAAGAGTTTTGTAAGGATGACTTTACTGTGTGCTATATTTCCAAATAATCTTTGATCAACTCCTTATTCTCATTTTAGGGAGAATCAACTGTATAAACTTAGTTAAATTATGGGCTCTTGTGCTTGTAGGTCCAGGCTTGAACCTGAACAGAGCAATAAAGCTCAAGCACCCTCTTTCCCGGAAAAAATTGTGCAGAATTCTTCAGAAGAATCTAATGAAAAACTTGCTTATGAGGAAAACAAAGGTAAGAATCCAATCCTATTCATTTTTACTTTTGTGGCAGGCACTCTTCATCCAGCTGGATACCTTCCTCAGATCACAGAGCAATTGTAAGGCTTCCTCTTGTCACTTGTACCTCCTCTTCTTTCTGTCTCCCTTCCTATGGTAACCAGGCTGTCGCAAAGCGTATTCTGAGAGTGAGGCAGCAAAGTCTTAAACTTTGTGGCATGTTTCAGAAGCATTCTTCAGCCAACAGCAAAAACCTTTTTTGAAGCAATTTTTTCCATGCAGAGCTGCCAGCAGAGATCACTGTGAACTTTCTCACAAGCCTTTATTCCCTGGTTGTTTCTAATTTCCTGATTTTTTTTTTTTTCAATATTTAGGACATGACAGTTCAACCCATATTAAACCAACTCTGTGAATATCTTGGTTCTCACTTTTTTAGTACTCCTCTAAATGCATTTGCCCTGTGGTCCTGTAAGATTTTGTAGAATTTCCTTAACTGATAAAAGGGCAGGCTGTCTGAAAATTAACCTCCTGTATTCTTAAAAGAACACCTGCTCTTTTTAAGCCTGAATCTAGCATCTACAACAAGATTTGGAATGTTAAGAAAAAGTGTATGTGAGTTGAGGGAGAGGAGGCAGATGGGATGGCGAATATCTTGTTCATGTGAGAATGCTTTTTCTCCACAATTCTGATTTTTTGCTGCTGAAGGGATTGTGTCTTGTCCATCAGTAGGTGAGCATTGTCTGATAGCGAGGTTGTTAAAAGTGATACTTTGGATAAATATTCAATTCAGCCAGTTCCCTTTAGGCTAGAGCCTGAGGATAGTGTTAGAAATTCTCTAAAGTTGTCTACCTGAGCCTGGGAGGTCTGTCTCACTTTTCTCCTCTGTCTGTCTTCTCAGGGTATGTCGAAACTGCAAACCATCCCCCCTCCCAAAAAAGTGTTCTTAACTTGGGTTACCTAACCCGCGTTAGCTAGCTCTGGTTAAAATAGCAGTGAAGACACAGCAACTCGGCCTTTAATTCAGGTTAGAGAGCCTGAGGTTGAATTTAAGCTGCTAACTTGAGTTAAAAGCTGAATTGCTGTGTCTTTGCTGCTATTTTAACCTGAGCTGGCTAATGTGGGTTAGCTAATGCAAGTTAAGAGCACTCCTTTTTTGGCAATGTAAGCATATTCCAAGTCTGCATTAGGGCAGGTAAACTGGCAGAACTTTTTTGCAGGAAGCCTTTCTGTGCAATAACCGCAACCTCAAGGTTAGTTTCAGAGTTTATGCCCAAAGGGACCTCTATTTTCTGAATGCTGTTATAGAAACAGATGCTTTCTCCAGTATTGGTTCTGCTATTCGATTTGATAGAGGAGCCTGGGGTACTGTATGAAAATATGATCTATAGCACTGAAATTCTGTTTAGAGGGAAACAAAAACTAGGATGACTGTTACGTGAAGTTAGAGTCAGACTGCATCAGCATCTGATAGACAGAGGGGAAGATGTACATGGAGGTGGTCTATTAAACAGAAGGGTATTTCTGGTCATCAGCTATTGTGTGTTTTTCTTAAAACAATTTTGGTGAAAGAGGCAAGCCCCTCTGGGCAGTGATTTTACATGTCATGTGGAAGGATGATTGGGGAGAAGTGGAAACTCCATTTCTAAATAAAGGCTCTAATTTTGAATGGCCCCTAAGCACATACAAAAATTTTAATTCTCAGATGCTGTAGTTTTATCTACCTAACCAGCTACATTTCTGCAACTTTACAGTGAGCTTTTTCTTCTCAAATTGAACCTGCTATAAGACATAACGTTGCAGGTTTTGAGTGTCTCTTTATGATGCACACTACATTTTCATAGTAAATCTGAGCAATGCAGCATGCAGGTTATATTCATGTTTTTTCTTGGCTCATATTAGCAGTATTTTATAGCTGGGAGGCATGCCAGCAGAGAACCGGTAATGTAGCAGTATCTTCAGTGGTTAAATAATAATAATAATAATAATAAATATATGGCAATATACCTATCTCATAGGACCCCGAAAGGTCATCGAGTCTAGCCCCCTGCCTCACTAGCAGGACCAAGTACAGATTTTGCCCCAGATCCCTAAGTGGCCCCCTCAAGAATTGAACTCCCAACCCTGGGTTTAGCAGGCCAATGCTCAAACCATTGAGCTATCCCTCCCCCTGTGTTCTGTTCAGTTCCATCCGCCTGGAACACCACTGCAATTTTGGACAACTCTGTGCAGCTCAATCATCCAGAGCACTGTTATAATATTCAGCTCAGAAATCTGTGCCATGCCACAAGAGGTTCTAGTCTTTGATTGCCTAGGGCCTCAGATCTGATAACAACATTACACTGCAAAGAGGTGTCACTTATTGCACCTTTCACCGCATTTGAGACTTGATTGTGATTGTGCTAGTTAGTTTCATTATTAGCCTACCTTTAATTGTTTAGATTTCAGAGTGGTAGCCGTATTAGTCTGTATCAGCAAAAATAACAAGGAGTCCTTGTGGCGCCTTAGAGACTAACTAATTTATTTGGGCATAAGCTTTCATGGGATAAAATCCACTTCATTTAGCCCAAGAAAGCTTATGCCCAAATAAATTAGGTAGTCTCTAAGGTGCCACAAGGACTCCCCATTGTTTTTAATTGTTTAGAAGCAAGTAGCTAAAAGTGTATTTTATTATATAAGTGAAGCTGATGCAGAGCTCTTAGAGGTGCTGATTACTCTTTGAGAAAACTGTGAGGCCTGTCTATGAAAATAGTTCTACCTGAAATATTTTATACACACATACAATACCCCCACTCACCCTGCACCCCGTGTTCTTTATTGCATGAATGAAGTTGACTTAAGAGTTTGCTGCTATTGTTTATAAAACCATCATTTTCATTATGGCCTCACAGTAGTTGCTGTGAAAATTATGGTGATGCTATCAACAGGGGATTGTGAGTTTAAATCTTTTGACCTTTGATTTTTTAAGTGTTTTTCTGTAATAAAAAACAAACAAAGGAAAATAAAAAAAATATAATCGAGATTATTTCTAAATAGGATGTTTTCCATTGGGCATCAATACCTTGGGAAATGGTGATTGTTTGCATTTCTGAAGTGTCAGTCACCATAGCCTCTGGGCACTCTTACACAAACATCTGTGCTACAAAGATTGTTCCCTGCTGGGAGCATACCTCTCGCCCAAATCCCCACGTACTCTGTCCTTTGTTAAAACATTTGGAATCTTGGATGAATCTTTTGCCTCAGTTCATCATAGTTTAGTCCGTTCTCTGGCAGATTGGATTATGGTACTTTGCTTTGATACTGAACACCTTTTTTACATCCGAATTATAAAAAACATGCATCATTGTAGGAAACGCCCATTTGGTGTTTGTTTGATAAGCCTTTAAGGATTATATATTGCCCAATTTTGATTTGCTTATTACAGACAGGACAGTTTGTTTATGGAATTAAATATAAATGATGGTTTTTGAATTAATCCTTCAGTTTAGCACATCTTTCATTTCAATGAAGTAAACCAGTTTGGAAATGGGTTAAAAGGAATTTGATTGTTAATTAAAACAGTCAATGCATCTTTCAGAAACAACAGAGATATGAAGTAATTCATTTCAGCAATCCTAGGAAATAGATATTTTTCTTTCTTTAGGTTTTGCTTGATGAATCATAATCATAGAGCAACATTAAGGTATACTCCAGGAAAGCCCCAAATTTGCTTTCCCAGTAGCAGAAAATGTGTCGTAGTGACAGGAGCAACTCTGGAAAGATGAGAGAATGTCTCTCACCTAGTGCTTACTCTGAGTGTATTTGCTTATTAATGAACTTGTTGGATACACGTACTGTTTCATGCCAAGTATTGGCAGTGCCTGGAAATAATTGGGTCCTTTGGGATAAAAAAGGGAATATTTATTATTATTTTATAGTCCATTCCGTAAACTAATAATTATCCTCTTTTCTTTGAATTAAGTGAATAAGATCAGAATGACAGATGAAATCTTGAACAACTACTTCACTGAAAACTGAACAGGATATTTTCCTGCAATGACATGTATTCATTAAAATTTTGGTGTAATATCTAAACAAAATAATCTATTTCTCTATGAAATATATGTAAAGAGCTAATGATGCCCCAGGTAAAACATAACCAGAATTATTTGTAAACAGTCTTACATTTTTTCTTATCTTTACTTGTTTTTTATTAGTTAGGGCACTTGTAAGAAACAAAAAGCTTGGTTTTCATAAGAGCTAAGCTGATCCTGCTGATCATTCACAATCCTTTCTTTGTAACATTGCAATCATTTCCACAGAAACCAGTTGTGATGTCAGAAACTAGTCATATAATTTTCGGAGAAGGAATGAGCAGTTACACCAGAGTTTAAAAAAAAAAAAAAAAAAAGATGGGTTTCATGCAGATGTTCTGGTAACAAAGAGCAAGAGGAAAATATCTCCTTACAATATCTCTCATGAAATTGTTTTTAAACAGACTGCTGTTAGAGGTTTCCCAAGAGAAGTTGGTTTCTCAGAGTGATGCATCAACATTGCTTATTTAATTGAAAACATTCAAATACAAGATTATAAACAATTACAATAAATCAAATAAAAAAGTATCTAAGCATCTAAATAAGGAAAATATTATGATTAACAGCGATTCCAAAACTTACAAAAAGGTGAAACAAAAACCTTTCTGCATCTTAGTTTTGTGACTTGAATCTGGTAACTCTAAGCAACCAAGGCATACAGTCCTTTGTGGGATGGCACAATGTCCCAGTTGGGGGGTAGTAAAGAACCTCCCAGGGATACAGTAGTAACTCCGACACTTGGGTATTGATGCTGCTTCTTGCCAAAACAGATTAAATGTCAGAATCAGTTGGTTCCTATGAGAACATAACATAAGAATGGCCGTACTGGGTCAGACCAAAGGTCCATCCAGCCCAGTATCCTGTCTACTGACAGTGACCAATGCCAAGTGCCCCAGAGGGAGTGAACCTAACAGGTAATGATCAAGTGATCTCTCTCCTGCCATCCATCTCCACCCTCTGACAAACAGAGGCTAGGGACACCATTCCTTACCCGTCCTGGCTAATAGCCATTAATGGACTTAACCTCCATGAATTTATCCAGTTCTCTTTTAAACGCTATTATAGTCTGAGCCTTCACAACCTCCTCAGGCAAGGAGTTCCACAGGTTGACTGTGCACTGTGTGAAGAAGAACTTCCTTTTATTTGTTTTAAACCTGCTGCCCATTAATTTCATTTGGTGGCCCCTAGTTCTTATATTATGGGAACAAGTAAATAACTTTTCCTTATTCACTTTCTCCACACCACTCATGATTTTATATATCTCTATCATATCCCCCCTTAGTCTCCACTTTTGCAAGCTGAAAAATCCTAGCCTGTTTTATCTCTCCTCATATGGAACCCATTCCAAACCCCTAATCATTTTAGTTGCCCTTCTCTGAACCTTTTCTAGTGCCAGTATATCTTTTTTGAGATGAGGAGACCACATCTGTACACAGCATTCAAGATGTGGGCGTACCATCGATTTATATAAGGGCAATAAGATATTCTCCATCTTATTCTCTATCCCTTTTTTAATGATTCCTAACATCCTGTTTGCTTTTTTGACTGCCTCTGCACACTGCGTGGACATCTTCAGAGAACTATCCACGATGACTCCAAGATCTCTTTCCTGATTAGTTGTAGCTAAATCAGCCTCCATCATATTGTATGTATAGTTGGGGTTATTTTTTCCAATGTGCATTACTTTACATTTATCCACATTAAATTTCATTTGTCATTTTGTTGCCCAATCACTTAGTTTTGTGAGATCTTTTTGAAGTTCTTCACAGTCTGCTTTGGTCTTAACTATCTTGAGCAGTTTAGTAGAGATAAAAGGAATGAAAAGAAAGTGGTATTTTTCTCCTTGTCCGGAAGTACCTTATAGTAGTTAATCTTAAACTTCAATTTCTATTGTATACTCCATTTTCAGAAGTTATATATTTAAGATATTTTAGGTCCCAGTCTTGCAAATCAAATACAACTTCACTTATGAGAGTATTTCTATTGAAATGAACGGGGCTGCTCCAGTATGTAAAAACAAACAAACCTGGTGTTAAATGTTTGCAGGATGGAGCCTGATCTAACTTGTTGCATGTAGGCAGACCCCTCGTGAGGAATCAGTTGCACAATTGGGGCCATAATCTGCAGAATCAACAACATAAGGAAATGAGATAAGTCTTGGGAAGTTTATGCTAATATTTTGAAATGAGGTTTTGGGTTTAATTTTGCAAAATAATGTGAGTAGCAAGGAGGTGGTTTTCTGAAATCTCAGGAAAGGTAATGGCTTTCTACAGTTGGTGTCATTTTCAAAAGTGTACATATATTTCTGTTAAAGTCCACATTGTGGGAGAAATGACTTTTTGACTTTTACAGATGTCTTGTTTCCTGACAAAGGAAACGATGCTGCAAAGACATCTGCATGGGCTTAACTTTATGCACTATGAGTATTTCCACTTGCTGCAACGTCCATACTTCAATGCAGCTACTCCCAGTGAACAAAATTAAGCGTGTGTCTAAATCTTTGCCCCCAGTCCTGCACTTGTACCTTACCTGTGTGAACTGCTGATAAATGTATGGCATGAGTCTCAATTAACTAGAAATGAAATCTAATCATTTGATAGTTGGTACTACATGAGTAAGCAGTGGTTGTAGCTTCACATTTCAGTATGCTGATATGTTTGGGATTTTTGGTTATCTTTACAGATCAGAATCTGACAGATGCCCACACTAACTTCGGGCTATGGGGGGATGGCAAAGGTGAAGATGAACTGTCACCTGAAGAAATTCAGATGGTAAATTCTGTTTTATATCTTCCCTCCCCCCACCTTTCCAGCTAATGCTATCTGTGCATATGGTGCATTAAGGAACACAGTACACGCTCTCACTTTGCTCTTGACTTGCTTTTTATGCAGAGTAACTTAATAACAAATTTCAGAGTAGCAGCCGAATTAGTCTGTATCAGCAAAAAGAACAGGAGTACTTGTGGCACCTTAGTGACTAACAAAGTACAAATGTGCCTTTTCAACTTGGATTCCTAATTCTTCGTATCAGTATTTAAAATTGCTACAAAAAAGAGAGACTGCTGTGCAGCCATGATATTAGTGAGAGAGTATTTTTTAGCAATTAAAACTGCCCATTGAAATTGAAATTGCCCTTTTAAATTGCTTCTATGGATTGCTGTTTCAATCATCAAACAAAGGAAGTCATGGCAACATTAAGAGAACGATAAAGAAACTTTTGGAAGATAAAGATTGTTGCTGCTGCTATTGCGATCCCTATTTGAGTTATTCTGTTGCCAGTTACTCTTATGTAATTTCATTCTTTTTATCTGTGAATTTTTAGTGCTTATAAAAGAGTTTGAGCAATTTTTTTAGTGTGAATAGGCAGCCTGCAAGCTTTCCTTCATAGCTGTCTGTGCAGCTCACTTCTTTGCCACCTTATGAGGCTTGTTCTCAGAGCAATGTGTTGGAAAGCTAGAAAACTCAAACCCTGGGACTAACAAATACTCTGATCCCAATTGTCAGAAGGTAGGTAAGGAGAGAGGCAGTCTCCGAGGCTCTTCCTACACTAGGGAAATTTTCTGAATCTTTCGTGCCATTGCTAACACCAATTCAGCTCTATCAAAAGGGGCATTGCCAGCAGATCAAGGGATGTGATCATTCCCCTCTATTCGGCATTGGTGAGGCCTCATCTGGAGTACAGTGTCCAGTTTTGGGCCCCACACTACAAGAAGGATGTGGAGAAATTGGAAAGAGTCCAGTGGAGGGCAACAAAAATTATTAGGGGGCTGGAGCACGTGACTTCTGAGGAGAGGCTGAGGGAACTGGGATTGTTTAGTCTGCAGAAGAGAAGAATGAGGGGGGATTTGATAGCTGCTTTCAACTACCTGAAAGGGGCTTCCAAAGAGGATGGATCTAGACTGTTCTCAGTGGTACCAGATGACAGAACAAGGAGTAATGGTCTCAAGTTGCAGTGGGGGAAGTTTAGGTTGGATATTAGGAAAAACTTTTTCACTAGGAGGGTGGTGAAGCACTGGAATGGGTTACCTAGGGAGGTGGTGGAATCTCCTTCCTTAGAGGTATTTAAGGTCAGGCTTGACAAAGCCCTGTCTAGGATGATTTAGTTGGGGATTGGTCCTGCTATGAGCAGGGGGTTGGACTAGATGACCTCCTGAGGTCCCTTCCAACCCTGATATTCTGTGATTCTAATTTCAGCCACTGGTTATCACCATCATTTCATGCTGTGTCAGTTAACCCTGCTGTTGGCAGAGCTGATTGACGTGGTGCTTTAAAATGCATGTAGCAGCTGTAACCCACCCAGGTCTCCGTGTTGCTAAACTTTCCTTAGTGTGGACAGGACACAAAGTATTCGGAAACCAGGTCTCATGGGGCTTTGACATAAACACCTTGTATTGCACTTTGGAGCAAACTGGAAGCAATACAACATGACTAGTGTTGCTAAGCAGAAGGCTTCTGCATCCAGCAGTATCTGAAGCTTCCATGATGGTATTTAAGAGTAGTCCTAGGCAATGTTCACACTAATTTTTTCCATCCATGTGCGGATTGAATTTTGTTATGTGCATCAATATTGAGGTAATGTGCGGATATGCGCCACCAGTAGCAACAAAAAACTAGATATAATATATATATTTAAAAAGTTACCATAGGGATAATTACTCTAGCCAGGACAGATTAAGCATTTTAGAACTCACTACTCAAAGAATTGAATGTAAGCGTAAGAGAGAAATAAAAATTGTGAAAGGCTTAGACCAGTCAAAAAACTAAAATAGCAGCACTTCGAAAGAATAAAATTACAGAGAATATATGTGCATTGCAGGAAGTATCAAGAAGTAACAACAACAATAATACAAGTATGTGCTGGGAGGTGTGTGTGTGTGTGTGTGTGTGTGTGTGTGTGTGAGAGAGAGAGAGACAGACAGATGGACACACACTGAGTGTGCGGGTGTGTGAGAGACACATGCTGCCCCCTTAAGTATGCTGCCCGTTTAAGTAGATTGGCACTCGCCAGTCTGAAGCCTGTTTGTTCAGACACAGCAGCAGCTGCCAGCAAGCTCCGTCCCACTCCTGAGCCCTGTCGTGTCCCCTCCCCTGCTCTGTGGAGATGGGGTACGGGGTGGGGGAGGAGGGAGACACCCTGACATCGGTGCCCACTTCCTTTCCCCCTTCTCCTCCCTCCCCCACCGCTCTTCACAGAAAGCAGGAGGCTCTCAGGAGCAGCTGGCCAGGGGCTCCAAGGCAGAGGGCAGGAGCAGCGCAGCAGTGGGTGGAGGGGTACCTGAAGTGCATGACACTTGATAGATTGCTGGACAGCCATATAGCTTAGAGGGAACTTAGGTCCTAGGTAGAGCACTATAATACCCATCTTAGACATGACAAAGGTGTAAATAACTGTGGGAAGGGCTATATCTAAGGAAGAAGGTCACACTCACTTAGTTAATCGCAGATTTAAAAAACAAATACTCTTGACCACAGTTGCTGAGTGTCGAGGGGGAGGGACCAAAACAGCCTCCTGAATTGCAGACCATATTGAGAAAGAGTGAATGTGGGCTGTCTCAAGAGAAAGGAGCAGACATGATCCTACTTGAAGCCCTTAACAAGCTTCCCTGGATGACACACATTATCATCTTTTTTTTTTTTTCTCAATCTGACATAAAAAGGCCACTTTTCACAGAGGCCTCTTTTCTTCTGTTTTCTTCCAGCAGTCTGCATGCTAATGTTAGAGTTCTCCATAAAAAGAAGAGGAGTACTTGTGGCACCTTAGAGACTAACAAATTTATTAGAGCATAAGCTTTCGTGGGCTACTGCCCACTTCTTCGGATGCAGTAGCCCACGAAAGTTTATGCTTTAATAAATTTGTTAGTCTCTAAGGTGCCACAAGTACCCTCTTCTTTTTGCGGATACAGACTAACACGGCTGCTACTCTAAAACCTGTCATTATGCAAGAGTTCTCCATGTAAATCTCCTGCAGGTCAAATGGAGGTTAACACCGGCTATTTGAGTTGCTATATATAAAATGGTTTTCTAATAGTTGATTAATAACCTTGTTAGTGTCTTTTCTTTTGGCTCTGTGCTATATACTAGGTTTTGGACCAGTTGCCATACTCTTTATTATAGCAGTTTAGGATAAAGTTTCATGGCATCTCTATACAGTATTTAAAGATTTTTTTTTTAAGTTATTGAGAAATAAATATTCACAACGAGATGATGGAAGGAATTCTAGAATTCACAATCCTGAACTAGCTGTAGCCTGACATTCTGTCAGTTATTCCTAAGGGATAGCTGCTGGATGTTTTTAGAAAGTGCATTATTACACCATGCAATTTTTCAAAGTCCTCCTGCTCTTCATTTTTATTTTTTATATACTTGCACTTGGCATTGTCCATCTTGCACCGGCTCACTTTTTACACTTCATTTGATGTGTGTCACGAGTAGGGTGACCAGATAACAAGTGTGGAAAAAAAGTGGGGGGTAATAGGAGCCTATATATAAAAAAGCCCCAAATATCGGGACTGTCCCTGTAAAATCGGGACATCTGGTCACCCTAGTCACGAGTGACATTTAATATTAAAAAAACCTGCCTAAAAACAACATTGAAGTTCTGAGCTAAATAAACAAATACAAGGCCATCCTGTCACTTTTATTCTTAGCATGCCTTGTTCTGCTGACATTTTGCAGGATGATACCCCAAACATGACCATGACCTGACATCCCTACCAGGCCTAGGCTAGTGGAATAACTTGTGTTGGAAGTTTTAACCTTAGCTCCAAATTTAATAGCCTGGTCAGTGGAGCATCAGATGCAGAATGCTACTGAGATTTTTTATAAATCTCTGCTTGCAAAGTAATATACTTAACATGGTAAGTAAATTGCTCCTGGGATGTGCATTAGTTTACTTTTAAATATTTACGGCAAATTTTCACTTCAAATGTGTTTTTGTTACCATCAAAGGAAAAGTAGCTTCCCTTAGTACTGGAGCAAATAGCACTGAAAATACAGCAGGAAACGAGGTGAAAGAAGCATACAAAAGTGAGCTATCACTATAGCTAGAGTTACCCTCTCTCCTGCCCTAACTTACTTAAAATGTTGCCAAAAGTGAATCTGGAACTGGTTGGCTGATTTTCTTTTGATTGAGGTGTAGGCTAGCGGCCCATATGTTGAACCTTCCTTACCTGTAGTTCAAATGCTGGAGTCCTACCTGAAAAATCATTGATATCTTACCCAGAGTTGATCTCTTTTGCTATACAAGCATAAGAAGCGAATATGGCCAGCATTAATCAAAGCTGTAAGTAAGGTACTTCAGCTTCTCACCCTCTCAACTGGGATTTGAACTTAGTGTTATCTGCCCTTATGGTTCCCCCCCTTTGACCTGTTAGCCCCCTGCTTGTGGTCTTTTTAGTGACCGTCACCTCCATGAGGAGAGTAGGTGAGCTGCATACCCTACACTGTTTTGTTAAGAACAAGGTACAGTTTAGGCCACAGTTTCTCTCCAAAGGAGAACATGTCTTCCATCTCAGTCAGTATATTTACTGGTTTTCTTTCCAAAGTCACAAGCTCATAAGGATGAACCAAAGCGCCACATTCTGGATGTTCTGGCTTTTTGTCTTGATAGAATGAAGCCCTTTCAGATCTCTTCCCAGCTATTAGTCTCCTGTGCAGAACAATGACTGTCCAAGTGGATCACCAGGTCTGCTGTCATGTGCTACAACACGTAGGTTGCCACCCCTCCAGAAACACTGTCTGTGCATTCAACCAGAGCATGCAACATCCACAGCATTTGTAGGAAACGTCCCCATTGCGGATACTTGTAGAGCAGCAATGTGATGGTCAGTCCACACCTTTGTGAGACATTGTGATTGCCACCAGGTCAAGGGAAGATACTAATGTAGGAAAAGCAGTTCTGCAGTCCCTCTTCCAGTGAGATTACTAGCCCCACCTCCACTGGAAACTCTATGGGAGTCACCTAGTGTAATGGACATATGCAACCACTCAAAGAAGCAAGAATGGTTACTCACCTCTCATAACTGTTGTTCTTCAAGATGCATTACATGTCCATTATACAGCTCACCCTCCTTCCCCAAACCTCCAGGATGTTTCAACTAAGGGTTGGGTATGAAGGAAGTGAAGGGTGGGCAGCATGGCTCTGCCCTTTATACCCTCCGGAGCATGAAGGCACCAGGCACAGGCATGGCCCCTATGGATACTGCTAGGGAAAACTCTTCAGCACTGGTGCACGGGATGCCCACACATCTAGTGAACATATACACCACATCTTGAAGAACAACAGTTATGAGAGGTGAGTAACCATTCTTTACTGGTATTGCCCTCTTTCCTTCTCTCACTCTCTTTTTTCATATGAGCAGTAAGAATGTTACTGATCTAATCTTTTCCCACTAATTGATAGGTGCTCAAAGTGCTTCTAGCAAGCCTTAATTCTATTTTCTAGACCTAATATCAATAGTTTTATTATTAAATATAACTAGATGAGGCTATTTACAAAATGCAGGGATGTGTGTAGTGGTTTTGTCTAAATGAAACTGCACTGTCGCCAACACCTGAAAGCATTTTTGAGCAATAGTTCACCAGTTATGCCTGAGGTTTGGAGACCTGCTGGCACCTAGCCAAAGGATTTTGTGTATATTTTGATTAATTTTAGGTTATTTTAATATTATTGTGTTGATTAACAAGAACTCAAAACTGATACATTTGCAAGCTGTTCTGAAAGATTTTCTCCCTGGCAGAAATAAAACATTTGACAAAACACTGGGCCCAATTTTTCATTTGTGTGCAAAAACTGAATTCAGTGGAATTACATTAGTCTGAGTAGAAATCAGGCAGCTATATGCTCTTCCCTTGAGCATTGCATTAGGACATTATATCAGATAACAACATGCTTCATCACAACACTGCAACAACCTAGTTTCTTCAATGCAAGAATCTCAATGTGCTTTACAAATGTTAACGAATCCACACAACATCCAATCGCTGATTTGATGAGGGGTATTTAGACATTTCTCCTCTATTTATATGTATGCTATTACAGGATTAGTTAATTTTTACTCTTTTAATTCTTTTTCTGTGAATAATGGTCTATAATGGTCCAGTTGCATGGAAGTTCCATTTATTTTAAGTAAATTGACTCCCAAAACGAACAAGGTGAGAAATACTGTAGAAACTGGAGTATTGGTTTTAAATTGGAATGTGTTGTGGCAAATTATACCCATAATTCACAATCAGTGTTTCATGATCTTTCTTGAGGGTAAAATAATGAGTTAAACCTCTATCATATGGCTACAACTGCAATTTAATTCATTATTTCACCCACAGGAGAGATCATTACATGGTCCAAAATGGTTGCAGACTATTGTATTATTTGCACAATAAATCCTAATTTATAACCCATAGTGCAGGTATATTTATGCTTTTATAGTTATTGTAAGCAGATGTCTTGTGGTCAGATTGAGTGTAATTAAATCTGTTTCTGTTTGAAAAGGTCTAATTTCCTCAACTACTTTCATCTTATTATTTTTTGTCTATGGTGAAATCACATATAGACATTTAATGATGTATCTCTTGGGATAACAAAAAAGAACTCTGATAATTACTTTTATTCATTAAATCTTGGGCAAAGTCTAAGCAATTTGTCACTTTGTGCCATCCTTTTGTAGCAGCATATTTTACTGTCCTAAAAAGAGCTTTCTTTATTAAGCCATAGATAGTTGAGCTATATTTAGATTGTCGTAGTTTCAGTTTTATGTTCCTATCATGTAAATTCTTTTGTGACATATTGATGTATTATGTGCTCTGTGTTCTAACCTTTTGTTCAATTGACTGTTCTATCATAGCTTATTACAGTGCAGACCAAATAATTCATCAGCCATCATTTCAAATTACAAAGTTTATCTAGGGATATTTTTCTTAAATATGAGTAGAGGGTTTGGGATTTCTTTTAGAATACATTCTCAAAGTGGATTTATACTATTTGTAACCGATCACAAGCATTTACTGTGTATTGAAAATCTGATTTCTAAACTGGTTATATAATTCTTACTAGGGTGCTAAAAAATGGTAACATTTTTGGTGCTGAATTTTTAATGCAGGACTGTCCCAGCTTATTCCCGCAACAGCACAAACAAGTTTGAATAGTCCTGCGTGAAAAATTCAGCACTAGGAATTTTACAAACAGCTATAAATTGGTTGCCTTCTCCAGTCAATGACTATCTTGACTAATCAGTGCTGGACCTCCTGGGCTCGGTACACCACTTTACTTCAGGTTTACACTGGTGTGACTCCATTTAATACTTACACCTGTGTAAACCTGATGTAGTGCAGTGGTGAATCAGGTCCCAAGGGTGTAACTCTTCTAGCCATTCATGACTATAATAGTAAATATGGCTATACCAGTCATTAGATTTTGTTAATGCATGCTCCCTTTGGAGGAAGAGTCTCCAAAGACAGGGTCCTTGTGATGGGAGGTAATTTAATTATTTAGGTTGGGATGTTAGGATTCTGCCATGATCTAATCATAAATCTGTGGGCAGGGGAATAGGCTTGGACTATGGATGGATTGCTGCTGATAGGATTGAACCTCTGGAAGACACTTTCTAGAGTGCTTCAATGCCTGTGGGGAATGGGTGTCGCTAAGTATCACCCCCTAGCATCACTCTGTAGTTGAGGATGGGTAGGCCATGGCTGTGGGCACAGTTGAATATTCCTGATACATGGAATGTAGCTGTTACGAAGCCATCCCTAAATATATATCTGTAGACAGGATAGGAAATTTTGGAAGAAACAGATAAATGGAAACAGATAAATTATCGTATTTAGTACCCACTCTTCTGTTGTGAATGTTGAGACAATATTAATTGGACACCTAGCTCCTTTTAACGGGTTAATGCTCATTTTAAATATCAGAATGAAATAAATGCCACACAATTACAAAAATAGTCTTTCAAAATGTAAGACAGTCTGTTGTGGGGTGGTGACCACTCTGTAACACCCCCTGTTGGCCAAACATGGGCACTGAAGGCACCCCCTGTTGGATTTCCTCTCCAAGGAGTAGTGCCTTAGCTTTCCAGACACCAGGCTGTTCTAGAGATGTGACCAAGTCACAAACACACACTTCTTCCAGGATAGCACAAGTCACTAAAATTCCCAACAAACACAAGGTGGTTCTGCCTTTCAGGAGCTTCTCTTCAGCCATGGGCTCCGTTCCCAGCCCCTTTTTGGGCTACCATTGAGAGTTTGTCTGGCTCTGGGATAGACGCTCAGCCTCCAGGCCGTTTTTCCTGGAATACTGTCCTCATCCCTTCCTGGGCTCTGTTTCTTGTGTCCTTCCCTACTCTGGTATAGAGCACCAGGCCACAAGGCTGGTAGCTTTGGCGTACCGAGCCTCCTGCAGACCATCACTTAGGGCTTTTCACAGGAGCCTGCCTGCTGTCTGTGATTCTGCTCCAGACTGATCTCTCTCAGCCCTTCTTCTGTGACCCAGGTGTCCATTAAAGCATCATCTGACACCTCTTAGCCCTGTCCTCTCAGGCTGGGAAGCAGCTAATTAATTATGGCATATATGGGGCTGGTCCCAATTCTCCTTAAAGGGACCAGTCACATTGTGACACTATCTATCCATAATGAGTAAATAAATCCCAGAACAGTGTATCGTAAAAAGAAATATTCTTAAACTCAGGCTTCCTTTCTTGAAGGGCAAACTTCCTCATCATAGATCTGCTTGGTATGTTCTATACCTGGAATGGTCTAATGGTCACTCTATGAACTAAGACCATTTGGAAGAGAAGAAGTGCCTGACTGAACCCCCCCCCCCCCCCCCCCCAAAAAAAAAAAAAAAAAGGACTTGTACTGTTGCTGTGTTGGAAAGTTGGAATAGCATTACCAGCAGGAAAGAAAAATACTGGACAGTATTCAGTGGCATATCCTAGAAATATGGATCAACTAGTAGACATCATGGAGGCATGGTTCAGGCCTCCATAGTTAAAGAAGTGTTGATTCAGCCTCTTGACTCTCTGAAAGTAAGATTCAACTTCTGTGTTAGTATAAAGATTCCAGTGTATCTTCCTGAAATTTACAGAACATAATCTATGAATAAAGATTGAATTTTCTGAGGGTTTTCAAATAAATGTCAATTAGTTTGAGATAAAAGTAGATCTTTTGAAAAAATTGTGCTGTGAGCATCATCCTTTTTTATGCTAAGAGGACTGGGGAGAAAGTGATAGGGTGAGCAACGAACATTGTGATTAATTATGAAAGATGGCAGCATAATGGCATTAGAGTTGCCTACTCATGCAGATTGGAGCTGCACAAAAGCTGAGTTTGATTAGCTCTATGCCATATTGTGCACATTGATTTACTTGCCGTATCTTGAAAAAATTAATGATGAATTAAATATTTAAATTACTCTGAAGTATTTAAATGTTTACATTGTCCATCATTTTAAATAAAATACAGCTTAGGGCATTTTCAGTAATGTCTGTTTGATAAGCAAAATGTCTAGCTACCAACATCAGACTAATTTTACATTAATGTAACTACCCGTCTTTCCTGTTAAAGATCATGGTTCAGGCAGTTACTAAATTCCTCTGCTTTTTGCATTGACATATAGTGTTCTGAGTAATTTTTGCTTAATCCCTACAAAACGTCTGTTTGTTAGAAATACTGGGCATTTGCTCAGATTGCTACTAACTCCTATTGGACAGCGCTGCGGCGCCAGTGTGCGGGGTAGGGACAGCACATGGAGCCCTTGTGACTTTCCCTCCACCTAGGAGCCGGAGGGACATGCTGACCGCTTCTGAGAGCTGTGTGGAGCCAGGCAGGGAGCCTCCCAGTGCCGCCAACCGGACTTTTAATGGTCCGGTCAGCACTGCTGACAGGGTAGTCCAGTCAAAAACCGGACACCTGGCAACCCTATAATGGAGAAGCATTGTATTTTTATTGCTAATTAAATTGAAACTTGATTAGATTATGCAAAACACAAAGGAAGTGTTTTAATAGATGAGTTCAGTGTAAATACCAAGTGTTCTTGAAAGAAATGGAATAATATTCATTCAGTTTGCACAGTTAAGGTGTTGGACTATTTCACTCTGCTCCTATGTGAAATTATTTGGACTGGGGACCACATTTTCCACTATTCATACTGCTACGTATGGGGCTCTATATTTAGAAATAAAGTATATCACAGGCGCATCCTACCTAGGATGTGTATTATACGTATTAATGTTTCAGATTCAGTAAAATTTTCACAGAAAATAAATCAACCCGGCATTTTCAAGGGACTCTTTGAAACTTTATAGTGAGCGATTTCAAAAGCATACCTTCTCAGCTCCTACTCAAGCACTGCTCTTGTAGAAGTAATCAACATAATTCTGAATTCCCCTGGGTGGGGTTTTCAAATGGAACTTGTGACTTTCAATGGGATTTGTTCTCCTAAATCACTTAGGCACTTTGGAAAATCCCATCCCCCATCTAAATAGAGTTTCATAATGTGGTGATTAGGGCATAGAAACTGGTTCTTCTTGGAAAAGTTTCTTTAAGATGAGGTTTGCAGTTAGCCTGTTATTTATGATACAGTTTGGCTGTGCAGACTTGTCAAATCATCTTCAGGGCTCTTAGTCTTTTTGGATGAGCATGATGCAAAAAACTACTACTGTGAACTCCAAATGAATTGGCAATTAATGTAGTCCATCTCTGAAAGAAGAGCTTATTTCCCTAGTAAAATCTGTTTATGGTTATTTGCTTGGAAAATGTAATGATAATAGTAAATTTAAAAGCTACTTAATTGAGTAATCCCAATTTCAAATGAAAAGTGACAGGGTAAAGAGAGTGCAACTGTACTGGCCTTTGCTTTATTTTCTAAAGTATCAGTACTAGATGTCAGAAAGTTTTATATTTTGGCAAACTCAAGCTCTTCATTTCATACCACACTAGGTTAGAATAATATCATATACTATAGCTGCTTCTCAAGTGAAAACATATATTAAATCAGGAGGAATGTTGCTTTTATTGTGTCTTTTGTGTACTTGTGCATTGAGCAAATCTGTAGAATCATTTTGGCTCATCATTCGGGGAAAAGATGAGAGTAATGGCTTTTCAGGTGGCTGGTTAAAGCAAACATGTTCATGCTGGGTTTTTTTAACTTCCCAGACTGGGGTGAGTAATACAGAAAGATCTCTGTAGCTCTTAAACATTGGCTGTTAGTGAATTAATTATAATTAATATTGAAACCTTGCTTTCTTGTTTAGAATGTCTTTTACAACAATCTGATCTGTGACTTCATTTGGTGTTTTTTGTTGTTGTTTTGTTTTTCCTCCTTTAGTTTGAACAGGAAAACAAGCGACTTGTTGGTGAGATGAATAGCCTATTTGATGAAGTGAGGTACAACTTTCTCTTATTTGTTGGGTTTGCATGTTTTATAACCAGGGTCCCGTGTTCCAGGGCTATAGAATCCACCTCTTGCTAATATCTTGCTCCAGAATATGAGCTTTCATATAAAAAACTGAAGTCAATAAAGTTGGCTATAAACCTTGAAAATGTGAACTGAATGTAAACGCATGCCATGTTGTTTCCTGAGTCTGCAGGCAGCCTGAAACAAATCTCCACAAGGTGTTTGATGTTTCCATTTGATGGGTTATGTCTGAAACTTAAATATAGCCATTTAAATATTAACTGTTTCATTTCTGATCATTTTAATAGAAACATCCAGATTGTGTTTATCCTATAATGCCCAATTATCTCCCATGCTTCTCCAGGTGAAAAAGACCCAACTGCCCATCTACGAAACCCCTCCATCTTTTCTCTGACAACTTCTACCATACATGTGTTTTCAATACAAGTCTTCAGCAATCAAAAATTGTAAACATGGGGTCAGCTTAAAATAAAATAGATATAATGTCAAAATAACTAATTTAAGGGCTACTGTAGTTGTATTATTCATTTCCATATCATTTTGATAACACTCTTCCCCCTCATTGTTAATATAAGTGAAGCTCCTACAGAACTTCCAGTATACTCCAGCACATCTGCAGGCTCCACTCCCTCTCACCATAAACATGGAATATTTGTACATTACTGCTAAGTAAACAAATTGCTGATAAAATGACTACCTTATTAATAGTGTGATTTGCTGGGTTTGAGGATGTGAGTCTAGAGTGAATCTACAGTGGAAAATCTTTGCACTAACTCAATGACATATCTGGGGGGGGGTGTTTTGTTTTGTCAAGACAAATTGAAGGGAAAGTGGTTGAAATCTCCAGACTTCAAGAGATATTCACAGAAAAAGTCTTGCAACAGGTAAAAAACGTTTGCTGCTGTAACATCAAAATGTCAAGAGAAATAACTGAACTGTATGCTTAAGAGAAATGAGCTTTTCCTGCGGACATTTCTCAGCTGTGAAACTGCTCTGTGTCTTGTTAGTTGCATTATGTTATCAGAGATGTGAATAAAAGAAAACGCAGACACTGAGGAAAAATGGAACTTAAAAGTCGTGTTTCAAAGTCAAATACATGATGGCTTTTCCTGCATAATAATCTTAGTAGATACATCTTCCTAGTAACATTAAAAGATAAAAACTCTTGAATTAACTATTAAGGTCCCTTTGCCTCAGAACAGTGTATTGTTAATGTTACTTGTTACTTATGCTCAGTTAGTGGCATTTTGGAAACGAAACATCTTCCATAAAACAACTGGTGAAAAATTATATGCTATATCTGATACAAGGCTACTGAAGTCAGTGGAAGTTTTTTCTATTGATTTCAGGCTCCTAGTGACATAGACAGAAAATTTAAGATTTAATTAATCCTCGGTCCCTTGAAGATTGGTAAAGATGCACATAAGATATTAAGACACGTACTTTATTTCATAGTTGTGATCTATTCTGACCCAGATCTTTACAGTTAACATTTTTCTGCAGAATTTGTCATTGTCTTTATGGAACTCTTGCTCAACAGGACACCGAAATTGACAATATTCATCAGTTAGTTGTGGGTGCAACAGAAAATATCAAAGGCGGTAATGAAGACATAAGAGAGGTAATGTTACTAAGTAGTGTTTCGATGCATTTCTTGCTCCTAGCTATCAAAGCATTTTTGCGCTATACCATGGCCATATTTGCAACTTGTGGCTACCTTAGGGGCATATCTGATTAGCAATAGTAGTGTGATTGGAAGCTACCTGGATCACTTATACTGAAGTGTAGTCTGTGAAACTTAATGTTTCACTAATGTTGATCTGAACAACCACTGGGACCTGTAACCTTTGCTTGTCTTCACCTCCTTGTTAAAGATGAGGATGACCCCGCGCTGCATGTAGTCACCTATGCAGTGTCCCTAAGGACTTTGGTGGAAGAAGACACCACTGAAATCGATGGAAATGTAGTCTTGATACATTATCTTGATCAGAAGAGGCCCTTCCCCATACTGCATAAGATCCTGTTTATAGGTTCACTTATCTAAATGCTTAAACATGAATTTAGGACCCTATCATTAGGCACTTATTTTTGAAAATCTGTTTGGGACTTTATTTTCAGAGACTTGATTTAGGATTGTTATTATTCAGATTTGGTTATCCAAAAGGTAACATGGCGTAGTGGGCAGAGCGTATGATGGCAGGGATGAAATTTTTTAGACTAATTGTCAAGACTAAATAGATTATTATTAGTAGTAGTATTCAGCACTCAAGTACAGTGCATCTCATTCCTGGCTCTCAAAGCATCATGATCTTCATTTTACAGCTGGTGGAACTGAGGCACAGAGAGTGTAACTAACTTCCCTACGGTCACATAGTGTGTCAGTGGCAGAGCTGGGACTAACACACATCTTCTGATGCACATTAACTTGGGGAAGTCACTTAACCTCTGTGTCTCAGTTTCCCTACCTGTAAAAACTCTTTGAGATCCACAAATGAAAACTTCTCTATTTAAGAATTGAGACTGATACCATTAATGATAGTCTATTGACATTAAGTCTAAAATAACCCCCCCCTCCCCATCCTTACCATTTCAGTTGAAAAACAAATCTTGGAAGCAATGTTTACTATTTTGAACTTGGTCATTTACAATATTTAAATACTGCCTTGATCTATGTTAAATTAGCCCTCAGTAACAGCTATTAAGTTATTTAATCACTGAAGAGCTTTAATAGAACTGTTTAGACAAGCCGTTTCTCTTGTTTTTAGAAAGGTCAACGTTTGGCATTTAAATAGATAATGTATGCATTTTTTATCAATTCTTATAACACTTTCTTTAGAACTGTTCATTATTGTGCATGGCATATGTTCTATCATTAACTAACCCAACTATATTGGTAGGATGGGGGATTGCTTTTTTCCCTTCAATTGACTCTGCTTTTGAAATTTTGAGGCCTGAGTCATGGGGGGAGAATCTAGAGAAATATGGGCCTAACTCTTCTCTAAGTGAAGTCAAGGGTGAGTTTTGCTACTGGCTTACAGAGGTGCCAGACTGGGGCCAGATGGACTGTTGTTTGAGTCATATTATGGAAATCTAGTATTTTTAAGGAAAAATAGTCATTGAGCTCATATCTTCCTACAGGCAATCCAAAAAAACGCTGGATTTCGAGTATGGATCCTTTTCTTCCTTGTAATGTGTTCATTCTCCTTGCTTTTCCTGGACTGGTATGACAGTTAATAAAACAAAGCCTGTGTGCTATGTTTGTATAAGATTTAAACATTCCTCCTCTCAAAGCAGGATACGCTATCTGCAAATGTCATACTGTTGTGACTGGAAAATATTTTCTAGCAAAAAAAAAAAGTATGTGCATGTACGTACAAAAAAGTGTGTGTCTGTGTATGTACCATTCTTGCAGTGAATAGATCAACACCATTTAAGTCCATTCCGCAGCTTCATAAAACAAAAGCTAAAAATTTTGAATCAGCTAGCAAGTAAAAAGCAGGCTCAAGTTTAGTAAGTTGCAAGAAATTTTCAATAAAATGTAAATTATACATTTAAGAAATTATAGCCTACCACGCCAATTAGTGGAAAGTTCACAATGTAGACAAGATGTACAATGAAGAAAATTGTTGCAATGCAGACAGGGTTGAGCTTTTCTATCTATTGTCTCAGGTTTCTTTTTTAGTCACACCACTCATTACAAATTGTAATAACCTTGTACATCTGTGACAGACACACCTAATCCTGTAGAATTAGTTTGGGCAGGGGTCATTTGTATTTGTTGGAAAGTAATTCTCTTAAACACTGTTGTAAAGCTTTACTTATGCTAGGTTCCAAGAAGTGTCATATATGTTAAATTATAGTAAACATGTGATGCAACTGATGTATTGAGATGTTGGAGCAAAGCTGAAGAATAGAGAACATGGAAGCCAAACTTTTTGAAGTATTAAAGTTGTTAATTACCTGTTCAAAAAACAAACCTCAGAAGCTGTTGGAGCCAGGAGCTTATGAACCACCTCCTGTTGAAGTCAGTGGGAAAACTCCCTTTGACTTCAAGGGCTGCAGCATCAGTCACCAAATGAGTTTTATGTTTCCAGCTGCCTGAATGTTTTCTTTTGAGGATAGTAATTAGTCTTACTGTTCAGCAGATGGCTGTACAGTGAAGTTGTTTACTGGTCTAAGGTTAAGGGAAAATATATTTAAATCACATCTCTGGAGGATAATAATGAAAAGCAAATCTTATAAAATTTGAATTCATGTTTTTGGTAAAAAATTTTGATTTAAAAGTTCATTTTATTGTGTGTCTTGAAATGTATGTCAACATACTGTATGCAACAGGCAATATCATCCTTATTCTTTATTTTGCATGAAGTGAAAATGTCAAAAGTTACATGTGAATTCATTTACATTCAATAAAGTACATGTCTACTAGCAGACAAAACATGGTATGTTTTAATGTGTTTACATGAGTCTGAACTTTTTTAAAAATGCAAAGAAAAATTTGGCACATAATTTATTGCTTTTTATGCATTCCACACAGCATAATAAACAAAGCTTTTTATAGTTCATAACTATATAATGCACACTCATTGTTATGTTTGGTATCAAACCTATAGAATTGAGAAGCAGTGGCCATTTTGTACTTTATTGGTATGTAAAGTTTTGATACTAAATACATTAATAATGGATTAGAAGAAAACCCAAAAGTGGAGCTGACCAAGTTTGTTCTACTACAGAACTAGACAAATAACCAATGGCTTCCTTTCATTTTTGTATAGTGCCTACAACAATGGAACTTTTGACATGTCCACTAGAAATATCACATTCAAGTAATATGAAAGGAAAAGTGAATCTCATACCTAAAAGCTTCACACACTTATTTTGTCTAACTGGCAGATTAATAAAATTATTTTTGTAATGCATATTTAAGATTAAATGAAAAAATTGTTTCATACAAAATAAATTTGTCAATACAATGAAACATCAAACTTGAACGTGCACCCACAATACTAGGCTTGTCTACATCTTTTTTTCCTCCAAAATCATACATAAACAGAGTTATGCTTCTTCACTCCGTTTTGACATGTCACTTTAAAACAGCAAGTAGCATAAATTAATACATTAGTTTCACTTGTGATGTCCTGTAGTTTAAAACTTAGCAAATTACAAACAGCATAGTTAACTCAAAGCAATTCAGAATATATATATAAAAAGGGGAAAAGTGTTAATGTTGTATAAAAGGGATTCTTTTAAAGTGTTACTCCCTCTGTCATATCAGACAAATTACAGAGGGCAGACTACATCGAGAGTGAAAAGCTTTCTGCCTCTTTCTTCAATGTGATCAAAGGATGTCCTTTCTCATCAGAACACCCTCCAGTTCATAAATTGTTTTTACACAATCTGAACAAATCCATAACTAAAAGTGTGTCTCTCGCTCCACTGTGTCCTATCTAGTTTGTTTCAGTGCACATCCTTACTAACATACTAAAGCATTGTGGGAATGTAGTGAAATTTTGTTGATAGTAATAATAAAACATTGAGCATGCCTTGTTGCAGAGAACTTCATTATCACTTACAAATCAACAGTGAAGAAAAATATGCTACCTGACAGTTTTTCTTTCTCCATTCTAATCATTACAGCAAGTCCTTGATATCAGCCTTGAGCTGAAAACAAGTTTTAAATACAGCTCTTCGCTAAACAAGAGATCACTCTAGTTATGGCTATGGTGTTTCAGTTTGCAAAAATGGCTATGTAATAAAAACAAAGTATCAGTTCAGACAATAAAGCACATTATGTGAAGTCCAAACCACTAAAAAATCCAGTGAAAAATTGTCAGCATCCAGTAAATTGCAAGAAAATATCTAAAGTTGATAACATTGAAAATGGTGTCAGAGCTCTAAAGCGATGCTGATATGCACCTTATTTTATGCTCATGAATGTTTTGTAGCAAGTTTTATTTTTTGCAAAGCGGTATCAGCAAACAGAAGCAATTGCACCATAAACATGAGTAACCTCTAAATTATCCATAATTATATTTAATGAAAAGTTCCTTAAAGTCCCTTCGTTACCTTCAAATGACCTATTAATTATTAGCTTATCGCACTAAGCTGATTTCTCAGCAGCTTCAGTCTCCTGTTCAGACAATTTCTCTTCTGACAGTACTGTCATCCATGGAGACACTGAACGTGTGATGGTTTGTTTGGCCAGATTGTAGTGGTTTATGACGGTGTAAAATTTCCCTCGAGCGCTGGAGTCTTGTTCAGAGTAGTAGTTCTCTAATCCAACTGGAATGCATTGATTATTCTGGAAGAAAATCCACCATTTACATTAGAGACTGTTCCAAAGACAAGTAACAAGTAACTTCTCTTTATAGTCTTCATGATTTACTTGTGAGAGTCAAGAAGCAACACCAATATTGTTGAATTGTTGTGATACCACCACTATATACTGGTCTCAATAATCCAAATTTATTTTGGAATACGTTCCTCACTGTGATAACCTCCTACATCACATCTTATTTTCATGAGTCCCAAGAGGACAATAGTCATGCAATTGTATTCCACTATACTTCAGTACAGTTATTATACAGACACTCTAAAATAGCAGACATCATCAAGCAGTCAAATTTAGTTGGTTACCCTAACAAGGTTTTTTAAATGGCTTTAAATTTCTAGAACCAGACATTTTTGGTGCCTCTCAATTCAACAGTTAACTAATTCAAGCAGTTAAAGCTACATTTCCATAGTTAGATATGGCTGTAGGCACTTTAATAGCCTGGTTTCAGTCTGTGTTGAATAAAAGCTAACAAATATGCTGTTGCCAAGTTATGAACACACTATGACAGTGTAGTAAACTTAATGCCACAGCAAAAAAATATGCCTATATATGTTTACCCAAAAAGAAACCGAGATTTTCAGAAATACATGGCTGAAGTTAAGCTCTTAAATCCATGTTTAGGCATCTAAATATGGATTTCAGAGCCTAAACGTAGCCACCTATTTTTGAAAATTTTGTCAGATGGGGACACGTGCATGCATGTACATGCTTTCATTATCTGTTAGCTAGCTCTAAGCTATCATTCCATTGATGTTGTAGTAAGCAACACCAGTACTAGCTAAGGCAATTTCAACTCAGTTTAGGAGGTTAGTTCTAGTTAAGATAATGAAGGAAAATATAACTAAGAATAAAAATCTTTTTCCAAGG
Organism: Malaclemys terrapin pileata; assembly: GCF_027887155.1. Classification (NCBI taxonomy): domain Eukaryota; kingdom Metazoa; phylum Chordata; order Testudines; family Emydidae; genus Malaclemys; species Malaclemys terrapin. Next base: position 27,149,176 of record NC_071509.1, read on the forward strand.
TATTGGTACTTGCACTACTCAGATCAGTCTGAGGACTGAATAAGTCTAATTATGTCTACCTCATCTAGAAACGCATTTAAAAAATGATATGCTAAGTTTCCTTACAGATATGGACTATTTATTTAAATAATATTCAAATACACAATACATTTTAATAGCATTCTCCCAGAACTCCACAACAGCAACAACATTTAGCGGCAGCACTTCTCAGGCACAATAGAGGGCATGTTAAAATTACAACTTTAATGACTAGACACCCTTTTAACAGCATTTATTTTTCTGTTTGTCAGAATCCTCATCTTAGTAGAAAAGAAAGTGGCTTTTAACTAAGTACCAGTAACTTAGATTCCCCAAACAGCTTAATGTTTAAAGAGACAGACAAAAATAAAACACACTATTCTGGGAGATATTCTAAATTAACACTTTTTATTGTATGTGTCCCCTAAAATGTTGGGGTAGAGCATGCATTAGATAAACACTAATCCCATTCTGTGGGCCACACACAAAACTTAAGGGAAAAGTAAAGGCAAACCAAAATTATGAGGTTGTATATGTTAGATCTATCAGAAAGTGTCTGAAGAATAAAATATTGTGGTAGGCCTGACCAGTGCAGGAGACATTGCTGCCAAAAGGCATTTGAGTAAACTCCCTTTTGAAATCCTTAATAATTTGTAAGAGTGCATTGGAGTTGATGACTTCGCAGTTCTAACCCATTCATCAGTGTTTACAAAAGCTGGATGAATGTCAGATTAATGACAACACATGACAAGAGACAGTGGCTCTACCCAACAAGATTCAATCTACCTCGATTTTCCTCTTTGTCTTATCACTAGCCTGGCTCCTACAACTGGCTCCATGGATTAAGTCCTAGCCCCATTGAAATCAATAGAAGCACTACCACAGACTCCAATGGGGCCAGAATTTCACTCCATCTGAGCTCATGCAGAGCCCCAGTGAAGTCAATGGGGCTCTGGATGGACACAGTGGTCATAGCACCCAGAGACAGTTGGAGGATGGGAGCCTGGGTGAGGAATGGCAAGGGCAACTCGGGGATAGTGATTATTTCATTGTTTTTGCTCAGCTACAGCAACCGCATCATCATCTGGAAATATCCATTCTTAATTTGAAAAACTAGAATAGTTCTGTAGTTGGCATTTATGGCAACTGTGCTTTCATTATAGACACAAACTGGAAGCAATGCCAATGATTCACGTTGCCTGATTCTTCTCATTATAGGTCCCTATTTTCAGTTGCTTGTAACGTTGACAAACGGAGTTAACATTCCACGTCACGTGTCCAACTCATCTACATTGCATATCGAAATTACTACATGGATATGGCACATTCTGTATGTGATTCTATCAGAACCTTAACGGTTCCATTCCCTGACTTTCCTGCACTTACACATTCACTGTGATGTATCAGTTTTAAATGTAATGGTTATAGAGTGCTTGGGGAGCCTTAAAGATGAAAGGGGCTGTATACATTTAAGCTATTATTAATGATTATTTCACCCATCTGTAGAATGTGGGGAATGGGAGCACAATCCACTTGCCTAATTAAAATTGCATGGGGCGAACAGAATTACCAGCACTGGAACCAAGCCAAATCTACTTGCAGTTCCAAAAGTATCACAGGATCTTTAATTGATCATAAAGGCACTTCATTTTGTCACACCCAAACTCATAGACTCATAGACATTAAGGTCAGAAGGGACCATTATGATCATCTGGTCTGACCCCCTGCATGCTGCAGGCCGCAAGACCCTTCCCTGGACTCTACCGTTGAAGTCCCCAATCCTGTGTTTTAGTGACTTCAATCGGCTGAGACCCTCCTGCTAGTGATCCCTGCCCCATGCTGCGGAGGAAGGCGAAAAACCTCCAGAGGCTCAGCCAATCTACCCTGGAGGAAAATTCCTTCCCGACCCCAAATATGGCGATCAGTAATACCCCGAGCATATAGGCAAGAGTCTCTAGCCTGACCCTTGTTGGCCATTATGCTGTTCATGTACCATTGCTTGGTTTTCCTTGGCTACTATGTTTTATCATTAAACCATTCCCTCCATAAACTTATCCAACTTAATCTTAAAACCAGACAGGTCCGTCGCCCCCACCGTTTCCCTCGGAAGGCCGTTCCAATATTTCACCCCTCTGATGGTCAGAAACCTTCGTCTAATTTCAAGCCTAAACTTCCCCCCGGCCAGTTTGTATCCATTCGTTCTTGTGTCCACATTAGTACTAAACTGGAATAATTCCTCTCCCTCCCTTGTATTAACCCCTCTGATATATTTAAAGATAGCAATCATATCCCCCCTCAGCCTTCGCTTTGTCAGACTAAACAACCCAAGCTCCTCTAATCTCTTTTCATACGACAGGTTTTCCATTCCTCTGATCATCTTAGTCGCCCTTCTCTGCACCCGTTCCAGTTTGAGTTCATCTTTTTTAAACATTGGAGACCAGAACTGCACACAGTACTCCAAATGAGGTCTCACCAGCGCCTTATACAACGGAAGCAGGACCTCCCTATCTCTACTAGATATACCTCGCCTAATACATCCCAAGACCGCATTGGCTTTTTTCACCACCACGTCACATTGCCGACTCATAGTCATCCTGCGGTCCACAAGGACCCCTAGGTCCTTCTCCTCTTCCGTTACTTCCAACCAATGCGTCCCCATCTTGTAACTAAAATTGTTATTATTCGTCCCCAAGTGCATCACCTTACACTTTTTACTATTAAATTTCATCCTATTTCTGATACTCCAATTCACAAGCTCATTCAAGTCTCCCTGCAGAGTATCCCTATCCTCCTCCGAGTTTGCAACTCCTCCCACCTTCGTATCATCCGCAAACTTTATCAGCCCACTCTTGCAATCGGTCCCGAGGTCAGTTATAAATAGATTAAATAAGATGGGTCCCAAAACCGAACCTTGAGGCACTCCACTAACAATAGCTTCCCAAATGGCACAGTATCCCCTATTAAGTTTGTTTGGTTTTTTTGTCCGTCACAAACGTACACAGCACGTGGCAGAACAGCTTAAGACACATATACTAGAGATTCCATCTTGACTGGATTCCTACTTGCAATGAAAGGATTTTGGCCCTTTGAGGAACTAATAAGTGTACCTATTGTATGGCCCAGCCCAGAGTTCTTGAACATTTCCCACCACTAAGGTACTGGTCATAGCCACCAACTGAGCTCTCGGATGTAAATGTTCTGTGGGGCTGGTTCCAGAACGCTACCTGTCCTGCAGCCTTTGTCTTCGTTCAGAACATCATCCTGTATCCTTTTTATCTGTTTTCCTAATTCCCAGATTATGTAAGAAAATAACAGAGGGGTGATAGAGATAGTGGGTATGCCTCAGGTCTGGGACACCAGTCTTTTTCACAGCCTGCAGCTGTAGCTAGTCATAGATGGAGCCCTTCATGCCATGGCAACTGTGGTTTCTAGCTCTGCTTGAAGTTGGCTGTATCAAGATGGCCTCAATGCTTTCTTTAGGAGGAGAATGATTCTATTGAGCTCCATTAGTTTTGCTGTGTCAATAGCTTCAGGTGTAATGTGCAAGGCTGTGCTGGCCTTTAGTTAATGTATTGAAATTGTTTTGACCTACTGTCTCTGGGTTCAACAGAAGGCAAGCACTCTGGCATCTGGGGCCAAAAACGCCTTTGTGAATATGTTAAAGTAACTCCATATCCTGGAAAAACTGACCCAGGATGTTTAGATGAGAGTGGAATGACCCATGTCTCCAGCTTTTTTCCAGAAAGCCTTTGACAAGCTCCCTCACCAAAGGCTCTTAGGTAAATTAAGTTGCCATGGGATAAGAGGGAAGATCCTTTCATGGATTGAGCACTGGTTAAAAGACAGGGAACAAAGGGTAGGAATAAATGGTAAATTCTCAGAATGGAGAGGGGTAACTAGTGGTGTTCCCCAAGGGTCAGTCCTAGGACCAATCCTATTCAGCTCATTCATAAATGATCTGGAGAAAGGGGTAAAAAGTGAGGTGGCAAAGTTTGCAGATGATACTAAACTGCTCAAGATAGTAAAGACCAAAGCAGACTGTGAAGAACTTCAAAAAGATCTCACAAAACTAAGTAATTGGGCAACAAAATGACAAATGAAATTTAATGTGGATAAATGTAAAGTAATGCCCATTGGAAAAAATAACTCCAACTATACATACAATATGATGGGAGCTAATTTAGCTACAACGAATCAGGAAAAAGATCTTGGAGTCATCGTGGATAGTTCTCTGAAGACGTCCATGCAGTGTGCAGAGGCAGTCAAAAAAGCAAACAGGATGTTAGGAATCATTAAAAAGGGGATAGAGAATAAGACTGAGAATATCTTATTGCCCTTATATAAAAATCGATGGTACGCCCACATCTTGAATACTGCGTACTGATGTGGTCTCCTTGTCTCAAAAAAAGATATACTGGCATTAGAAAAGGTTCAGAGAAGGGCAACTAAAATGATTAGGGGTTTGGAATAGGTCCCATATGAGGAGAGATTAAAGAGGCTAGGACTTTTCAGCTTGGAAAAGAGGAGACTAAGGGGGGGATATGATAGAGATATAAAATCATGAGTGATGTGGAGAAAGTAGATAACTTTTCCTTATTTATTTATTCCCATAATACAAGAACTAGAGGCCACCAAATGAAATTAATGGGCAGCAGGTTTAAAACAAATAAAAGGAAGTAGTTCTTCACACAGCACACAGTCAACTTGTGAAACTCCTTGCCTGAGGAGGTTGTGAAGGCTAAGACTATAATAGCGTTTAAAAGAGAACTGGATACATTCATGGAGGTTAAGTCCATTAATGGCTATTAGCCAGGATGGGTAAGGAATGGTGTCCCTAGCCTCTGTTTGTCAGAGGGTGGAGATGGATGGCAGGAGAGAGATCACTCATGTTCTGAGACTCCTGTATGTAGCCAGTTAAGAGTGCTTCAAAGGTGCAGTCTATCTCGTGGCAGATATCTGCATTAGGCTCACAATGTCAAAATTCACCCAGCATATAAATAAGCCATGGGCTTATGTCTACTGCCTGGTGGAAGGAGACTTTATTGTGGAATGGCTTAGAGGCTATAAAGCTATCCCCCAAGGCCAAATTAGGAGCCAACACAAGTTTATACTATTGATACACTGGCACAGAGCTGCACCAGGATGTTTATTTCAGAAGCAACAACGTTGGTCCTCAAACACTCTGGGACAGGATCATTTACTCCCTAAAGCCTCAAGATGAGAAGCATCAGGTATTTCCAGTGTCTCAGTTCTTGGTTGTCAAGGTACAGAGCTGTCTCACAATCCAGAAACCTCCGGGCCTCAAAGCAGGAGTCAAGACACACATATTTTATGGTGGTGTGGTTGTGAAATAGGTGCAAAGCTATTCCATAGAGCATAGCTACTGGAGCCTTGACACAAGTAATTCCAATGCATAATATGCCATGTGATTCACCTCTCAAGAGAGTCACATGGAACTGACAAAGCCATCCATGACATTTAATGGTCAAAGCAGGGTCTTACTGCCATGAGATTTCCACACAGCTGTGCTCCAAGCACGACCAACAACATTGAAGGCCCCAGATCAGGTAATGTCAATGCAGCTGGTGCGTCATGGTCTAAGCAGCTGTACCATTGCCATAGGAGATGACAATGTAGCATTTTTAAGTGCACACAGACACTTTGAAGCCTTGGATCCACAGAACAATGTAAAAGGTTTGAAACAGTGGCGCCTGAGGCATCCATGACATAGTAGGACTGTCCATCACAGCCAGGCATTGATTCAACAAGGGCCTAAAAACAAGTTTCAGTTTGAAGATACCCCACAATGTGTGGGCATCAGAGTAACGTAAACTAAGTTTGACTCAAGGATGTGGCAGTATGGCCTTTATGCAAAGATACCCCATGGCACTAGATTTACTGACGCGGGACACTCATTACCCTTTGCAAGCAAAGCACAGCAGCATCTTAGGCTTGGATATCAATGCAAGAAAACTTCAGTGCAGGCAAAGTTAGCATAGACAGAGTCTGCCCAAAGAGCTTCATGGTCAATGCAAGAAAGTTAAAGTAATCTTTGCAGGTGCAGACTTTTCCTTGCAAATGTGACATTTGTGCAAAGCTTTGCCTCATCTTCCAGAAAAGAGGCAGAGGCACAGGCATTGGCACCAGATACAGAGGCTAAAATCAGCATCATGAGAGTTTTAGGCCTCATGACATGCAGATCAATTATTGCAGTGTAGCTTTGATATTCTATGGATTTATCGGGCAAAAAACAAGTTTATGAACCCTTGTATTATGAGATGGTCATAGATCTAAACTTCCTTTTGGAAATAGTCTCCACAAAACCCTCACCACTGGGAATGTAACAAGTAACAATAAGCGTCTTTGCATGAACTATATGTACCAGTGCATTAAACAGCGAGAAAGCTTTGAGAGCCAGGGGAGATCCCATCTGTCCCTTGTTAGAAGGACAAGACCTAGAGTAGGAATCCAGTCACATAATATCCTCAGAAATGCTGAATTTGAGGTAAGAAGTTTTCCCTTCACTGACCAGTCAAGGTAGAAAAGGCAAGCAAAGACAAGAGAGGACATGGGACAGCAATTCAAGTAAGGGAGGATGTAGAGAGTTTACTGCTGAAGAGAATATGATATAGGTCTTCCTGGAAGAAATAGCCTTTATTACAGTAGCACTTAACAGGCCCAACTGAGATAATTATTCTAGGCACTGTACAAAGACAGTCTCTGCTCTGAGAGCTTTCAATCTCAATAGACAAGACGGACAGGTTAGGAGAAAAAATATTATTGTCCCCATTTTAAAAAATGAGGCACAGAGAGAGCAAGTGATTTGCCTACGGTCACACAAGAAGTCTCCAAGGCAGAAACAGAAACTGTAGCCTGATCTCCTGAGGCGCTGAACTCAGAGAGGGTTGCTAAGTGAAAGCCTTGGTATCTGTGCCACCAGGAAACCAGCTAACACTCCCACAAACAGAGGCTGAACTTGTTGGCTCAGCAGGATCAGCTCACTAGCAGTAGACTGTTGATTGGACACATCTTAGCATAAAGTGTCCTGTTCCTGCCACAGCCCTTGTTTGAGCAGCCAGTTGCTAGGCCTGCTGCTGACCAGACCCATGAGACCAAGTTCCTGCCTCCTCGCCTGGTTCCCACTCCTTGTGCCTGTTACCATGTCCTGTTCCTGCTTCCTCACTGCAATTCTGGCTGTGACCCTTGGTGTGACTCCTGACCACAACCCTGGGCTCTGACCCCCACTAGGTCAAACCACCCATGTTACAGGCCCTGACAAGTGCCTTAAACACAAAATCATGTATTTATTTTAAATAAGGATTTAATGGGAAAAAAGGTAGCTTAATAGAAAGAAATGAAAGGATGTTGTTAAAAGCTAGCAGTATAATAAGAGGCAGACAGCCAGGAATGTGAGGAGATGACAAGCAGTAAGAAGGTAGGCCTCATCCTGCAGACGGTGATGGTGGTGAATTTAGAAGTGAAAGAAATCACACTGCTCAGCTGTATGGCCAGAGAGATAAATTCTTGTGAGAATTGTGATTCCAGTTCCAATCTCTTTCTCCCCTTCCTTCCTAGTAGATTCATACTCTATTATCTTCATGGTACCTCCCTACCCTTTAACACTGTGTATGTAATTACATTAATTAGCAAAGATTTTTTCCTATATATTTTTCCTTTATTGGATCTTCAGTCCTGTTCCTGTAGGAGGCAATATATACCCAAGGTGGCCATTGTAGTATAAGGTATTCCTGAGGGCATTCTGCACCAAAAAATTAAAAATTCTGTGCACAATATTTTAAACTTCTGCAAATTTTATCAAATAAATTTGGAGGCTCCAGCATAGCATTGGGAAGCACAGGCCACTGGCTGAACAGAGGTGGGAGATCACTCTGCAGCTCCCACCCCCGGACACAGACTCAGCGATGAGGCGGCACCCAACCCTGACACAGCACAAGGACTGGGCCTACCCCAGAAATACCCCAAGGTCCTGCCCCTTTGCACCAGGTGTGGGCAGGCAGGCTCAGCAAGGCAGAATCCAAGTGTGGAGGAAGTTAGTATGGGGGGGATCCAGGTGTGGGTTGAGTGTTATGTGGGGCAATCTCGATGCAGGCAGCTCAGTGGGGGATCTGGGTGCGGTAGCTTGTGGGGGGGGGGTTTCTGGGTGCAATGGTAATCAGACTCTGCAGGGGGGTCCAGGTGAAGATGGGTGGGGATCCAGGTGGCTCGTTGTAGTGGTCCAGGGCAAATGGGGCTCATTGGGAGGGGGTTGGGGGGGAGGGAGGGATTGGGTATGAGGGGGTCTGGATACACAGAGGTTGGGTGGATGGGAAGCAACTCCCTGTACAGGGATCCCTCCCCCTGCATCTGAGGAGCGATGGATGCAGGAAGCAGGTGGAGGGGGGAATTGGAGGACTTGCAGAGCTTCCTGCAGCTGGGGGAGGAATCTGGGGGTGGGTTTGACCTGGCCCCGGAGGCCGTGCAGGGGAAAAGGAAGTCCCATCCTCGGCAGCTCAACTGGGACTAGCAGCTGAGCCTACCACAGATTAGGAGCCACCAGCTGGGTCTTCCCCAATCCCGACCCCTACCCCACAGTGATTTACCTCTCTGCCATCTGCCCTGGCACCTAAAACATACTGCTGGAGAGGGTCGCATGACTGCTCTTGCAGTGGCGCAGAATTTCCCCAGGAGCATGTAAGAACTTCTTTTTACACACACTCTCACTCCCACTATGACAATTTTCAGACATCTGTCATATCCAAAGTAGGAGCTAAGTCCAGATGCTTCGCTCCATGTTTTAGATGTATATCTTTGTTCCTTCCTATGGCCTATAAATTTGGGGGAACACATGACATCCATCTTGCCTAATAACTAAGCTCATCTTTCAAACAGCTGCAGGTGAAGATTACCTGATTTTAAGGGCATAGGAGTTAAGAATTATGTTCTCTTGATCTCTGGAGCAGTAGCAAAAAGAATCAAGAACATTATGAAAATTATGAGATAGCTGATAAGTGAGGTGGTGAGTATGCAGAAAGAAAGAGAGAAAGCCTTATTCTATAAAAAATGTAAATTATGCAAATAAACATAACTTTCCCAAGGATAAGGAAAAAGTAGCAGAGACAGTTTTGCATATTCTTTGGTTTTTCTAGAATGTGTGTGCTTTACCTTGAAAACGAATCCTTCTGGACAGGTATGATCATACTTGTAAACCTTGTAGACTACTAGAAATACAACACACGTTAGGAACGCAAGTGCAAAAAGGACCAGAACAGTTACCTGCAAAGAGAAACAATACATTCTTGTTAGTGATGCATTACTTATTACATTATCATTCATTAATGTACTTAACACCTGTCTAGTATCAGTGTGCTTTGCAATAAAAGAAAAATCAAACAGATCAAACAGGTAATTAACCACTAAGAGAGGTGAACAAAGTAGCAAGAGTGCCCCTGTTCCTCCCACTCAGAGAAGCCAGAAGATAGTTCTGGTCATTTGTTCATTGCCTAGAGGGCTGTTGTGACAGTTAGGCCTATAACTTTGTCTGCTTGGGAATTAACCATGAAAAGTAGGTCAAGTAATTACTAGACAGAAAAACTGAATTAGTCAAAAGAGGGACGATTACTATAACTCCAGGACTATGTTGAGATCATGCTTTGTAAACAAGAAAGTGTCCGGAAATAAATGGAACAAAATTGGTGTGTTGGAAACTTGGCCTTGTTTTGTCCACCAATTATGAGGGGATGGGCTATTCCACCCACCACTCCCTTTTTGGGTCCTTAAAGAAAGTCTTTGAGAGGAAGAACAGAAGGAGGCTACCATCGTGGTTCCCACTCCCACCATCTCCTGGGACCCCAGGCCTTTGTCATCCTGATCCTGAGAGATGTCTTGACCATATCAGGCCGGAGAGAGGGACCCAGATGATATCACCACCTCTACCGGTCCAGCTGAATCCCGACCACCACCTGGGATTAAACGGTATCTGATTTTAACAGCAGCAGCCACAACTCCTCCTCCTGGCCAGCTCAACTAGCTTCTCTTTTCCCCAACAAGACAGTTATATTAGTCTCTTAGATGGTATCAAAGATGGTATCAAACAAGGGGGGGTCCTTCTAAAAAGCTCTCTCGAGCCAAAGGGAAAGGGAACAAGGGATGTTGTTAATATGAAAACCTCACTACTGTACATTTCAAGTGTTTTAACTGTTTTTCCTTCTTTAATAAAAAGTTTAAAATGTTTAATGTGGGTTTTCCATGGTTCCAAGCGAGCTGATGTCTGAGCTGAACAGCTGCCACGCAATGTGCAAAGACTACCCCTGCTTCTGTTTTCCTGCCAGCTCAGGACTCCAGCACCCTGTCTTGCTGAGCCAGACACTCCCGTCTGGCTCCAGACACAGACCCAGGGTCTGAATCACTTGTCCCAAAGCTGCAAGTTTACCTGAAAACAGCTCACAGTAGTGTGCTTGTCTTTAGCACTCAGATGCCCAACTCCCAATGGGGTCTAAACCCAAATAAATCCGTTTTACTCTGCATAAAGCTTATGCAGGGCAAACTCATAAATTGTTCGCCCTCTATAACACTGATAGAGAGATATGTACAGTTGTTTGCCCCCCCCAGGTATTAATACATACTCTGAGTAAATTACTAAATCAAAAGTGATTTTATTAAATACAGACAGTAGGATTTAAGTGGTTCCAAGTAGTAACAGACAGAACAAAGTCACCAAGCAAAATAAAATAAAATGTGCAAATCTATGCCTGATCAAACTGAATACAGATAATCTCACCCTCAGAGATGCTTCAGTAAGTTTTTCTCAGACTGGACACCTTCCAGGCCTGGGCACAATTCTTTCCCCTGGTACAGCTCTTGTTGCAGCTTAGGTAGTCGCTAGGGGATTCTTCATGATGGCTCCTCCCTCCCTTGTTCTCTTCCACCCCTTTATATATCTTTTGCATAAGGCGGGAACCCTTTGTCCCTCTGGGTTTCCACCCCCGCTCACTGGAAAAGCACCAGGTTAAAGATGGATTCCAGTTCAGGTGACATAATCACATGTCACTGCAAGACTTCATTACTCACCAGCACACACATATACAGGAAGATTCACAGGTAAACACAGCCATCTGCAGACAATGGGAGTCATCAAGATTCCAAACCCTCCTTAATGGCCCACACTTGACATAATTACAATAGGCCCTCAGAGTTATGTTTTATATTTCTAGTTTTAGATACAAGAGTGGTACATTTCTACAAATAGGATGATCACACTCAGTAGATTATGAGCTTTGTAATGATACCTTACAAGAGACCTTTTGCATGAAGCATATCCCAGTTACATTATATTCACTTATATTTTTATAAAACCATATAGACTGCACAACGTCACACCATGGTTCCAAGCGAGCTGATGTCTGAGCTGAACAAGCCCCAGACTTTGTTTAACACTGTTTAATGCTGGATACTGACTGGGTTAACATCTTTGCACCACTTATTCCATCTAAACTAATACAAAAGGCCCTGGTATTGAAAGGTTCTGTTGTCACCTTTCCTGTTCCGTATGGGCTTGAGCCTGCTGGGACAGAATGAGGTGGTTTGGGGCAGCAGTGCCAGCAGCATGGGTATAACCTACGCTCTAAGTCTAGCTTGCATTGGTTAAGTGTTTTCCTTTCCCAATGCATTCCCAAAACAGGGATTTGGCGGTCAGCAACTTAACATCAATCTAGATATGACAGAAGTGACACTGGTGGGTGCAAGAAAACACTTTCTCCATAACCATCCAGAGGGTATCTGCTCCCTCTAGTTAGGTGATGTGAGACTTTTTTGTTAATGACCGTTGCAATCTGGGGATCCTTTTGGGATTCTCAGTGCTCTAGCATTCATAGGTTGCATCAGCAACTTGTCACATGCAGGTTGCACTGTAGAAGTGTCTTGTCAAATGGAAATACAGCAATGTGTTCAAAATAAGGCTACCTTTGAAGACTAGAAACTCCAAATACAGCTGCCCAGCTACCTAGCCATGCATGTGGTAGAGCATGTGACAATCTGTGCTCAACAGACTGCACTGGTTACCAGTCTGTTACTGAATAAAATTCATGGTGTTGACTTTGACCTAAAAAAGCTTCATGACTGAGGGTCTTTATGCCCACTGATGTCAATGGAAAGACTCCCATTGACTTGAAAGGGTGCTAAAGCAGAGTGTTAGTCTCTTTCCCTAAGCACCATCCTGATGGTTGTGATGTAAACTCCCGTGTTCAAACTACCCATTCCCAGAATAGAACTGTGGGTGGGGCTTTGGCTCTGGGAATTAGATCTCCACTTCTCCTTAGAAAGCCAAGTTGGTTGAGCTAAAGGGCATGTTACAGAGCTTATCTCATCAGGCCTTTGCCTGGAGGGAGGTGTAGCCTGAGTGAGTTTTATTTGTTGTTTGGGGAGTTGTCTTTGAAATGACCTTGTTATTTTTAGCTGAAATTCTAAACGGATGTACAAGTGCCTAGATGCTGCAAGAGGCTTTTTTTTTTTTTTTGGACAAATCAGAAAAAATAGCATGTTTCAGCAAGAGAAACAACAGTAAACAGAGCCAAACAAAATTAGGTGACTAAGGCATCAAAAGAGAAAAGGGATTTCAATGGAATTTGGATTTTAAAAAGAGCTAAGTGAGCCAACTGTACAGATCTTTAAAGGAGAAGACTTTCACTGCACTAGGCTTACATTAGCAAAAGACAATATTTTGAGATTTTAGAAAGCAAGAAAGGATTTTGGAATTCTGCATTTAGAGACAAAAAGAACCCTGTGGTCTCTTTACAGTAAGTGCTAACCAGGGCTGGGAACCCCATCCTACAAACCTTATTCATGGCAGTAGGACCACCTGTGACATTTACAGATCTCAGTATCAGATTTTGGGGCCTTGTCTCCCCTAGAAAAATTACCTGCACTACAGGTGGTGAATTATAAATGCTGACACTCCTAGTTTGCAGTGCTGTTGTCGTCATGTTGGTCCCAGGATATTAGAGAGGCAAGGTGGATGAAGTAATATTTCCCATTGGGCCAACAGAAGTGGATAGAGTTCTCTGAAAAATAACTGCTCAACGTGTAGCGGCAGTCAAAAAAGCTAACAATGTTAAGAACCATTATGAAAGGGATAGATAATAAGACAGCCAATATCACAATGCCACTATAAAAATCATAATATATCCACACCTTGAATACTGCGTGCAGTTCTGATCACCGCATCTCAAAAAAGATTTATTAAAATTGGAAAAGTGAAGGGCAACAAAAACTATTACATGTATGGAACAGCTTCTGTATGAGGAGAGATTAAAAGTCTGGGATTTTTCAGCTTGGAAGAGAGAGGACTAAGAGGGGATATGATAGAGGTCTATAAAATTGTGACTGGTGAGGAGAAAGTGAGTAAGAGTGTTATTTACTCCTTCACATAACACAAGAATCAGGGGTCACCCAATGAAATTAATAGGCAGCAGGTTTAAAACAAACTTAAGGATGTACTTCTTCACAAAATGCACAAATCAACCTGAGGAAAATGTTGCCAGGGGATGTTGTGAAGGTCAAAACTATAGTTCTTTTTTTCAACCCAGTCAGATAAGTTCATGGAGGATAGGTCCATCAACGGCTATTAGCCAAGATGGTTAGAGATGCAACCTCATGGTATGAGCGTCCCTAGCCTATGACTGCCAGAAGCTGAGAGCGGATGACAGGCGACGGATCACTCCATGATTGCCTGTTCTGTTCATTCCCTCTGGCATTGGCCGCTGTTGGAAAACAGGATACTGGGCTAGATTAGACCAGACAGCAAGTGTGAAAAATCAGGACGGGGTGGTGGGGGGGGGGGGGAATAATAGGAGCCTATAAAAGAAAAAAAGACCCAAAAATCGGGACTGTCCCTATAAAAATCGGGACATCTGGTCACCCTAGGCTAGATTGTCCATTGGTCTGACCCAGTATGGCTGTTCTTATGTCCAATCCTGCAATTTTACTGGGAGTTGTAGGTGCTTCGCGCTTTGCTAAATCAGGCCCTGGGAAATGATTTTCAGGGGTGTTGACTACTGACATCTCTCACTGACCTCATCTGGAGCTGTGGGTGCTCAGTGCTTCTGCAGATCAGGTCTTAAATGACTTGCCCATTGTCACACAGTCCGCAACTGGAAATAGATTCCAGGTCTCCCAATTCTCAGTTCGTAGGTCTTACCATTCTCCCACACTTTATTATAGAATATATTACCGAACCTAATTAATAATGGTATTCAAATGTGAATTCTTATTCCTGTGATGCGTGCAATTTACAACCATGCTACATTCCAAACCCCTAATCAGAAATCTCTTGGCTACTTCCAATCCAACCAGGTGTCTTATCCTCCTCCCATCCTGCCTCTCCTCCAAGATACAAATTACTCTTTGCATATGCCTCTATGGATATATACAAGGAGAGGGAAAGAATAAGGTCCCTAGATTACAATCTGAACTCCCCTCAGTTCCACCCAATTCACTCATCCTCTCCTATAGCCTGACCAATGCCTCATCTACCTTCTAACGGCCAAATTTCCCCTAACACAATAACCCTCCTTTTGATACCCCAGAGCAACCCTCCAGACTGATCCAATCACCTGGCCAGAAATCCACTCCTCCCACACAACTAATCCTCCCCATGAAAATCCCCATCCTTACAACAAGTCTCACCCCCGCCCAACCCCACATTTGATCCCCATGGCCACCCCATCAAGAACAACCAATTGCCAACTGCAATCTGAGGGGTGGGAAGATGGAGGCAAAGGACAGGAGCAAGCTGCTCCACATCCATGACTCCCAACTGAAACAGTCACTCTACTGCTTCCCCCCACAGTAACTTTTCATCCTCTCCCTCACTTAGGGGAAAGTTCTTTTCTTCCTCCCACAGTGGTCCTGGCAACAGTTCACCCTCATCCTCTGTTCTAATGGGAGGAGAAGGTAGAATTTCTGGTGCAGACACGGCTGTTCTCTTCCCCAAGGGGACTTTGCATCTCTTCTGCTCATGGCAGGCAGTTGGCGCAGTGCCTGAGGTACCGACACTGTGGGAGTGGAGAGTTTGCGTGCTAGTGAGCGTGCATGCCTGAGTACTCTCCTGAGAAGCGTTTGGGTCTCCACCATTTCACAGGAGTGATTACCCATTAAAATGATTTTTATAAGTACAAAAACAGTTCATGGAAATATTTCCATTACATTGTTCTTTAAAAGGAAAAACTAAAGACAAAAACCTAAATGTTGCGCCTCACTTGAGCGAGTCCATTTCAGCTAGTTTTAGAGAAAGCTGTGGTGTAACTGCTCAAACGGAAGAGGTGACAATATATTAAGCATATAACAGATTTATGAATAGATTTTAAGCGAAAGTCTAGCCAGAAGCTGTGGTGGGGGTTATAAACTCTGCACTGGTGACAAAGGGGTTAAAGAGCTGCTGTGGACAAGACTGGCCCACCTCTCCAGCCCGGTCAGTCATGTCAGGGGTGGAATCAGGGTTTAGAAAGCAGGAAGTTCCAGTCAACTGCTGGACAGCTCTGGGAGAGAGCAGACAGCAGCTCTACAGCTTCCAAGAGAGGACTCCTGGAAGGCTTCAAGGAAACTGCCCTCAAGAAGGTCAAACTGATCCTACAAGGAGACAGCAGACTCTGGCTTACCATCCGGGCAGGATAGGTTCAGCAAGCCCCCAAGGCGAGCCGCCAAACGGTTGGTATTGCTATACTCAACCCCTCCCGAGGTTAGTGAATAGGGACCTATACTGAAAGGACACGGGGAGTGGGAGCTAGGAGCCCCATCCTCTTTAAAACACAGTTAGACTATTCAGTTCTGAGACTCCTGTTTATGCAGATGGTGGCCCCCTACAGGTTTTGCAGCACCCAAGCAGCAGAAGGCACCTGTCAGTAATCCGAGAATTGTGGCAGAAGCCTATTACAATAATCTAGGCAAGAAATGAGTAACAAATGAACCAAAGTTTCTGCTGTGGGTACAGTTAAATGATTATGGATTTTGGAGATACTGAACAAACAAAACTCCCGGGTTCTGACAATTAAACTAACATAGGAAGAGGCAAATGATACAGACCCCCAAAAAAAAAAAAAAAAAAAAAAAAAAAAAAAAATCAAAAGTCCGAAAAGCAATGCAATAGATTTAGTGCTACGAGATCTTCTAATCAATCCATTCCCCAACACTACAGCTGCAAAAAACATAGTTGAAGCTGTGTTCACCTCTCTCCTTGACTACTGCAACCTCCTCCTCTCTCACTTTGCTGACATTTACCTTGCTCCCTTTCAACCAACCCAAAATGCTACTGCAAAGTTATCCACTGCTCCAACACTGTCTGCCCCTCTTCAAATCCCTTACTGGTTTTCCCTCCCCTTCTGAATTAAATTTAACCACCTTAGCTAAAAGTCAATTTGTTTCAATGCCATGTGCAATTTAGCTCCCATCTCTGTTCTCTTCTCCTTTCTTTTGTCCAGTTACTTGGCTTACTGCTCCTTTTGTGTCCTCACCTCCACACCGTCTTTCAACTAGCCCCTTTCTGCCTGAAGCCTTTCGTTAACCCAGTCTATCATGCTTCCACCCTCCCCTCCATCAAATTTTTTCCTCAAAGCACACATCCTTCGGGATGTATATAATCCTACTCCTAAAAGCATTCATATTAGTAAACATGGAACTAACATGGCATGCTCTAGGTCTCCCTGCTCAGCCACTTGCTTTTAGTCACATGCCATCCCCCAGCATATGTCTCCATATTAAGCAATTTAGGTTATAGACTCTTTGGAACAGGAACCTTGTTTCTGATTTGTCTGTAAGGTACCCAGCACACTCAATGCTGCACAAAAAGAGTGAAAACCTGTATTTACCTTTCATCCAAGTGACTCACAACCTATACAAATGCTCCACTTACCACTGAAATGCAGGCACGTCTGGGAGGAAATACATCAACAATGCAAAACAGTTTAGGCCATACAGAGAATTTTATTGTTATCCAGGAGAATTTTAGGCAGGCAGAAGGTAATTACTCAAGACTAAGTCTGGCTCGAACACTACAGGTAAACACGATTGTAAAACATACCATGGGCTCCTAACCAAATGGTCACAATGTACCTTCCACAGCACAGTGACCCCTACCATTACGATAGAGCTTTGGTTCAGGACTTAACTTAGTAAACTGGAAGAGAACCACTGGTAAAATCAACTCTTCCACTTTATGTGACACCTATGCTTTCCATGATGATCTCCGAGACCCAGGAAATCTCTTTGTGCTAACTGGCAGAAGGAATGGGGGACATAGAGTTTTACAAGAATCCCTTGAGTCAAGTATATGCACATTAATACACCAAAGGGTGTCCTGCAAGGTCTCTCCCAAGAGCCAGCAGCCCACTAATCGTAATTGTCATGAAATGTACATATGGATAATATTTAAGAAGTTACGTATTTATACTGGAAATTATATTCTTAAAGAAATTAAATTCTTCTTTGAAGTTAAAGGCAGGTCACCTGGAGGTGACATGCCTCAAATATGTTCTGTACTGGCAAGGGGTAGTAGACGCTTATCTCTCTGGGCTGCTCTACACTTGATACACTGTAACGGCACAACTGCATCACTGCAGCTGCACCGCTGTAGCGCTTCAGCGTAGACAACTTACGCTGACAGAAGGGGTTCTTCCGTCGCTGTAGATAACCCACCTCCCGAGAGGCAGTAGCTAGGTCGATAGAAAAAATTCTTCCATTGACCTAGCACTGTCAACACCAGGGGTTTGGTCTGCTTAACTACACTGCTCAGGGATGTGGATTTTTCACACCACTGAGCAATGTAGCTGGGTCGACCTACCTTGTTAGTGTAGATCGGGCCTAAATCTAGTCATTGTGTATTGTCTCTCTCACAATGTAAGTCTATTTGCACACTGAGCCACCAACTAATCAAGATTGTGAAATTGATGAGAGATCGCGAAATATACAGGAAGGAACACAGCACCCTGTCTGGTTTATGAATAAAGGTCAAAGGACTGTTTTGATATACCTGGGGTTACAAAGAGAGACATAATAGGATATCCTTTACCAAAGTGACAAGCTGGCAGCATGCTCAGTCTCAGGAAACAGGGGCTGGACACTCCAGGGAGATGCTCGGAGGGCTCAGGGGGTGGCACGTTTCTATCACTAACCTGCAGAGGGACAACGTAGCCTGCATAGGCTGGGAGGCGAATGCCATGTGTTGTCCATTGCCAGTGGAGTTGGGGAGCTGACTGACCCATGGCAGGCACAGACAAGGCTTCGTCACATTAAGGGCAGGTGGTACGAGGTGCCTCACTGCCCTGGGTACCCTTAGGAAGCGCACAGTGTCCCATCCAAGTGAGCTTATCCCTCCTAGTTTAGGAGCTCTTGTGAGAGCACAGCCTGAGACAACACAGCCCGATGGTAAAGAGAAATATTCAGTCTTGAGAAAAATGGGAACTGGATGTCAAAGACTGACTATTCAAACCTACATTAAGTTTCAACCCATATTAATTCTGATTCACGAGACGCTTCAAACTATGCATAACAGTTCTATTAAACAGCTACAGTACTTCATGTGGTGTATTTTGGTAAAGGATATCATATTATGGTGTATGCTTTTGCTAGTTCAAAAGATTAATAGGCTCCTTCTTTCAGAAGGATATTTCTAACATGCTGTGTCAGATCTGGCCATATGGCCAGCACACATTGCACTAGACTTTCCCTCTACAATTGCCCGTAAAAAACTGCCTTTATGGGCATCCTTGTTCCAAGGCCCAGCCTCTTACGGTTAAGGAGGATGGGAGATGCCTCAGAATTACTGGCTGGGCTGCAATGCATGATGGGAGAAGCAGCAAGATATAAAGTTTGCCTTTCTCAAAAGAGAGAGACAAGGGAGGAGGCAGGACTTGGCTGGAGAGATACTCCAAGGAAGTGAGAGTTCTGATAAAAGGCCAGCAGCAGAAGAGCTCTGGGGAAGATGACAACTGGCAGGGGAAATTAGCCAGGGATGAGTTCTTCCAACTGGAGAGTGATCCAGGAATGGAGCCTATGAGGGGATTGGCTAAAGAATTTAGGAAGAGGCAGAGAGATATAATATAGGAAGTGATCCTTGAAAACAGAGAAAGAGGGCAGTTTTAGAGTGGACAGTCTATGGAAGGGGTCTCCAACCTTTTTACGCCCAAGATCACTTTTTGAATTTAAAGGCAACCCAGGATCTACCCTGCCCCTCCCCAACACCCTGCCCCACTCACTCTATTCCCCCCCCCCTCACTCGCTCTCCCCCACCCTCACTCACTTTCACCGGGCTGAGGTAGGGGGTTGAGGTTTGGGAGGGGGTGTGGGCTCTGGGCTAGGGCTGAGGGGTTTGCAGTGTGGGAGGGGGCTCTGGGCTGGGGCAGAGTGGTAGCAGGTGTTGGGGTGCAGGAGGTGGTGCTGGCTCTGGGAGAGGGTCAGGCCTGGGACAGAGTTTAATTGCCGCAGAGTGCCCCTGCCTATTTGTGTGATTTTACAATGGCAATCCTATTGGAAAAAATAAAAATAAAAATTCTCTCCCTTGTTGCTCTAGGAAAGCAAATAATATGAGGACATGACCAAGGCATCAGTCCTGTAAATATTTACATGCATGTAACTTTAATCATGAGTAGTTCCACTGAAATCAAAAGAACTATTCATGTGAATTAAGTGTTTGCAGGTTACAGGCTTTAATGACTAGTCACAAAGGCACTTAAGCACATGCTTATCTTTAAACAAGTGCTTTTCTGAATAGGGATGGGATTACTCATGTATTTACATGCTTTGTTGAATTGGGGCCAATGTGTCATGAAATCCACAAAGTAAACAAAAACAAAATAGAAATATATTTTTCTTGTCTCTTTTTCAGTTACAGAAACTTTAGTCGTTACGAATAGGAACAGCCAGCAAAAAGGTTTTAGATAAAAAGTTGTTTGCAGTGTTGTAGCTGTGTTGGTCCCAGGATATGAAGAGACAAGGTGGGTGAGGTAATAGCTTTTCTTGGACCAACTTCTGTTGGTGGAAAAGACAAGCTTCCCAGAACTCTTCTTCATTAGAGCTCTATGAAGCTTGAAACCTTGTCTCTTCCACCAACAGAAACTGGTCCAAGAAAAGATATTACCTCACCCACCTTGTCTCTCTTCAGACAGAAGTGTTATTCTTAAATTGATTCTATCCCTTCAATAATGAAACCTTTAAGTATGTTTTATACACTTGCATTTCTGCCATCTATTAAAATTGCTTATTGAAACAGTAGGAAAAGATACTAAACTGTAGGATTTGAATAATGAAAACTGGTGTTTTTTTTTTAGGAGGATGCCTCTTTTGCTTTTCCATAACCACTTGTAAACATTTAAACAACTGTTTGTTACTTGATAGCACATGACTTGCACCATATGGTTGTGCTGCAAATAGGCTTCAGGCTTTGGCTGCGTAGTTTGACGTGTGCATAGATGTCAAGGATAATGTCCGAACAATTCATTTGCCTTTGTAAGTACCACATGGATTATAAAATCTACTACAATTTTTTTTTAAAGTGTAATACATTGGAATGTATTGGGGAAAACAAACATTTACAGTTTAAATTATTTGGAAAGTAAGTGTTTCTCTAACAAGGTTTCTTTCACAAAAGGTAAAAGGATCATCTTTCAATTGTGCTCTAGTGTACCACATTATTTCTGAAACTGTTGTGTGCGGCGACAGCGTGTGAATCACTATACCAGTGTTCAATGGGAGGAATATCGAACATCTACTGTGAAATCCTGGCTCCACTGAAGTCAATGAGTCAATTCTAACCTGCAATAGCTTCTTCCTCTCCCCACAATTCCCACCATAGGTCTCTTCTGAGCAGAGACTGCCAGCCATGCTGAACTATGTGTAGTGATGCTGTGTTGTGGATGCTTGTTGGAGACTAGATAAAAACCTCTACATGTAATTCAATTGAAGCTGGCTTTCCAAAGGTGACAGAACAATTCCCCGTATTTCCCTACAGTAGTTCCACAGACATCTATTCACATCTAAACTAGCCATTTAAATTCATGTCCATACCGGAGTGGTTACTTGAGGAAAACTAGACTAGGATTCTCATATACAGACAACGTTAATATTCTGTCCATTTTGGACACTTGAACCAAATTCTGATTTCAGTTGCATTGAAGTAACTGAGATCCGAATCTGATGGTATACATCTAATTGAGCTTCAGGGAAAAATTACACTTTAAAATCTACTCTACAACAATTTCAGCTCTATCATAACGATGATAGTGTTGTCGGAATGCAGAGAATATATTTTATAACTTCTTATTCACCCAACTGCTGAAACAAATGAGCTGCCTGACATATGCACATGCTGGCTGCTTAGTTTGTCATAATGTAGAACTTCTTAAGAAGCACAGCTTTAGATGATCTGCACTAATGAATCCCCAAAATACAATCTGCTTTGTCCTTATTTAAGGACTACATCTTGGAATACACATGTGAATTATTAGTAAATATATTTGTTTATATTTTTAGTGCAACATTATGCTTTTAGTCTGCAGAAAACATATCCATAGCTGATGTACAATATTAAAGTCATTAAAACAGCTTCTGAAGCTTTTTCCATGCACACCAGCCAAAGTCAATATACCACCAGTTAAATAATGCATTTTATAATTATAGCAAATATTTAACTTTCAAACAAACATCCTTTTGCTCGCTCAGAATCAACAGCAGCAGTTAACACGATGGTTCACAATTAATAAGGACCCAGGAGAAAACCCCACAACAATCTCTTCTTTTCATCTGCATATTTATGAAATTTCATCAATTATTCATGAACTGTTTACTACTGGGAGTGGTGAATATAACAATCGTCTCTGCTGGAGAAGCAGTCAGTGCTTTCTAAAATGTTACAAAGCAGCATAACTTAATCCTAACCCTGCTATAAGGAAATTGAGGGACATTTTTAGGGCCTGATTGTTCTGTATGAAACTACTGTTTTCTATTAACTAAACTTCAATTTTCCTAATTGGTCACCCCTCACACCCTCCCTTCAGAAACCTAGACATACAGCCATAGTGTGATTCATCCTGCAATCCCCCAGAGATACAAAAATCTTACTGAAACCTCTCTCTGATGCAGCAGTTACCTAGCAGCACTACCTAGCAACCCTGTAGTTTGAGATTAATCCCAGAGAGGTAATTGTAAAGTCATATCTAAAAGACATTTTGTTTCAAGTATGCCATTCAAAGGTACATAAAAATGCAACATAAAAATGCTCTCGCTTCTAACTAATCAGCCCTACAAATTAGAAATAACTACACAACAGTATGACAAGCAATTTACTTGTTGCTTAGAGAGGTCTTCTTTGCTCAGCTCTCTCTCAACACAGGCACAAAGACTCCAATTCCACTGTTGGCTATATGCATACAGCTTGCTTTGATTTCAGTGAAAGCTATCTGTACATTTCTGAGGGCAGCTTTTGGCCCAAAGAACTTTCAGAATCATTGTTCATGCGTGGTTGCTGTGTTCTATTCTGCATGCTAAAGAGTATGTTCTTCTCTTGATGTGCCCACAAAACTCCCATTAACACTAACGGGAGTTACACATGTGCATTGGGAAAAGAATATGGTTCTTTATTTCAGCCCAGCATTTTATCTTCAAACTAAACCTTAAACCTTCCAGCCATGTTTTAGTCTGTGCACTAAACTGCCATCACATAGAAAACCTCTTAAAATATTTAGTGAGTGAACTTAATGCCTGTGCAAGGTGCCAGACAGACAGCATAGGAAACTGAAGTTTGACAGAAGCTTGCCTTGCTGCTGACATTTCATCACTTTGCCTTGCTAATATGGCTCAAGGAACCTTATCCTGGGGGAGGGAAAGGGGGGGGTGGAATGATTCAAGTCTTTTCATCCATTAAGTCCTAGGTCTCTGTTAGGGTTACCATATTTCAACAATCAAAAAAAGAGGATGGGAGGAGCCCTGTCCCCGTCCTACCCTAGCCCCGCCCCTTCCACTGCCTCCCACTTCCCGCCCCCCTCAGAATCCCCAACCCTCCCCCCCCACTCCTTGTCCCCTGACTGCCCCCTCCTGGGACCCCTACCCCTAACTACCCCCCAGGATTCCACCCCCTACCTAAGCCTCCCTGCTCCTTGTCCCCTGACTGCTCCCTCCTGAGACCTTCCCCCCATCCTAACTGCCCCCCTAGAACCCTACCCGTCCCCTGACTGCCCCAACCCTTATCCACACCCCCACCCCCAGACAGACACCAGGGACTCCCACGCCCCATCCAACCACTCCCCACCGCCTGACAGCCCCCCCCCCAGAACTCCCGACCCATCTAAACCCCTCTGCTCCCTGTCCTCTGACTGCCCCCTCCTGGGACCCCTGCTCCTAACTGCCCTCCAGAACCCCACCCCCTATCTAAGCCTCCCTGTTCCTTGTCCCCTAACTTCCCCCTCCTTTGACCCCCCCACCCTAACTGCTCCCCTAGGACCCTACCCCCTACCTGTACCCTGACTGCCCAAAACCTTACACCCCCAACCCCCAGACAGCCCCCCCCAAACTCCCGACCCACCCAACCCTGCTCCCTGTCTCTTGACTGCCCCCTCCAGAACCTCTCTGCCCTTCTCTGACCCCCTGGCCCCCTTACCATGCCGCTCAGAACAGAGTGCTGCGGGGCAATGCGCTGGGCAGCAGGGGAGGGGGAGCAGGAGGAGGAGCTCCAGACTGCTGGAGGCCCGAGGCGAACGGCCGGCCGGCGATCTGCGAATGCAGGGAGGGGGAGGGAGGGAGAGAGAGGAGGGGATGGGAGTGATCTCAAGTTGCAGGGGAGAGGAGGGGGAAGCGGAGGAGGGGCTCTAGAGCCCTGTGCGAGTGGCATGATCCGGCCGGCTACCCTGTCAGCTGCGCACGCTCTGCATGGGGGGAAATCCGGACATTTACAAATTCCCCCCGGACGCTATTTTTAACTCAAAGCCAGACATGTCCGGCAGAATCCGGACGAATGGTAACCCTAGTCTCTGTCAGACTACCTACAAAGGGAGTTACTAAGACGTAGACACATTTTCACCAAGGAATGGACTTAGAGCCCCCACTTTCACTGAACAGGCATCAAATGGTAACAGTTTTTATACATCACCATACTAGGGAATAAATTTGAACCAGTAAGCTGGTGGCAAACAGCTCTGTTACTAATTCTCTGAGCCATCAAATCACTCAGTGCATTCAAAACCATCAACCATTACAAGGAAAAATATTGGGAAAAAGACTTCTCCTTTAAAAAATGTGTTTGATAGGGTAAAAAAAAAAAAAAAGCA
Organism: Malaclemys terrapin pileata; assembly: GCF_027887155.1. Classification (NCBI taxonomy): domain Eukaryota; kingdom Metazoa; phylum Chordata; order Testudines; family Emydidae; genus Malaclemys; species Malaclemys terrapin. Next base: position 27,173,496 of record NC_071509.1, read on the forward strand.
AGCAAAAAAGAAAGTGCATGCCTGTATAGTACTTCTCCTCGAAAGCTAATGGGAGTATTAGTCACATAATGGGAGTTACATGTCCATAAGATACTCGCCACTTAATCATGCTGAACTTCCATTGACTGAAACTTCAATGGGATTTTTGTCAAAGTAAGGAGTGAAGTACCTGGATGTTAGGACCAACTCTTGCAGTCCTTATTACTAATGACGAGATACTATAATTGCACTCAATTTTTTTTTAATTTTCTGCCAGATCTTTGTTCTTTAAATCCAGTTTTCTTTGACTACAGTTGGTAATTGATTGAGTGTTGTTCTGTAACAGCAATTGAGTTATTAACAGCATAGATAGCCTTGCTTACCTTAAATCTTTCCGAAACTCCTTCAGTGATGCTGATTGTGAATTCAGCTATCTTGGGGGTACGAAATTTTCCTTTCTTGCGATCAGGTTCATATTCTGTTTTTGTTTTGACTACAACCTTATCAAAAACAGCAACAAAAAATAGTGATTACTAGTTAGATCAGCACACCCTAAGGCTTATTTCCTAAAAACAACTAGCTTTGCACTGACATGGGAGTATTCTTGGTCATAGCTTTACATATGAAATAATGTAAATTTCCCAATACAATTAAAAGGATACCATTGCACCCCAGAATGTGACAATCTGGACCGGTGAGGAGTTGTCACTACCTGCCCTGTAACCTTGGGTGCCTCACAATGCTTTCCTGTTGTAACTTCCAACCTGGGCCGCTCAAAACTAGCCTACCAGCATGCAGATCACACCCAGATTGTCTGTGTGCTAGACCGTCCTGGTTCAGCAGCTCTGACCCCAGCAACCTGTCAATAGCCTCACTCTGGCTTCCACCAGTCTTGGTTACTACTTGCAGGGTGACCCCAGCACACTCCCAGTCCCAAGTTTTCCCAAAACCATGTGCCTTGCAATGTCCAGCCTTCTTCTGGACAGTTCAGAGAAATAATATTGTTTGTTTATTCCTCTAAAGACACAAAACAACATCACAGTTTATTAAGCTAACCAGGGTAAATATACACTTCCCTTTAAACACAGCACTGAGTAAAAATGAAAAAAATTAACAAAATAACATAGGTTAAGTGAGTTCAAATATAAGGAGAGAAGATAGAAAGAGTTACACAAGTAAAACAAAACTAAATATGCTTCTAAAAGCCTAAAACTTAATCTAGCAAGATACAGGCTTTATTCAATATAGTTTCTCTCACTAGCAGGGGTGCTGGAACAATTTATAGTAGGGATGCTGAGAGCCATTGAACCAAACTGTAAACCCTGTTTATAATGGAAGCTACTTCAAGCGAGGGGTTGCTGCAGCACCCCCACCCCCTATATTTCCAGCACCTATGCTAACCAATCCTTCTTCAAGTCTTGGCTGACTTTCCCTCAGTCAGGACCTTCCACAAAAATACAAGGCATTGGCTTCCCTTGTCTTATTAGATTAAAGATCTTTGCCTAAGCAGATTTTCCACTTATATTCAGTTCCAACCCCCCTCCCCCCCCCCACCTTGGTTTTAAGACCCATCTTTCTCAGCTTGCAAGAACTCTGGCCTCTTGTGTCCGTCTAGTGGTGGATGCCAAAGATGGCTTCCATCTTTACTCTATCTTCCAAAGTCCAATGAACTTGTTTCAAGAGGCAGGATGACCTCATACTGTTCTTCCCTTCCTGTGGACTTCTATTGTTTGATTCCACCATGCTTAATTTACATAGGGACAGGTTGACAGCTGTGACAGTCCCTCCTATCTGGGCATGCATTCATAAAAGACCTTACATGATGCATTAATATTGCATTCAATTGGTTGATTCAATTGCTTATCACTTGAGGTACAGCTCCCCTGTCTTATAGGCTAGTAAACCTTTGAAATGGATTCTTCTGAAAAGTAAAACCCAGACCAAGCTTCTCTCTTCTGCAGGGTATAGACACCATCCTGTCTTCATCCCCACTTGTTAAATGTGTTTTCCTCCACCTCTTGTTGGCTTGATGGGCCTGTTTACTGCTTATATGTAAATTGATGGAAACACAAATTCCTTTGTTCAGGATCCCTGTTTAACAACTCCCTCACACACCTGGTTTACACTCTTAGTTCTAATTGCAGCATAGATTCATAATTCTTCATACCCATTGCATACTTACATCATGCAAGAATATTAATGAGTGAGTTATTAGTTTTCAAATGATACCTCATAAGGCATATTTTGTGCCAATATTACACTGGTCTACAATTTTTGAGAAGTCGTCTGCTTCAGAGAGAAAATGTGCTATTTATTATGTATTTTGATGTGCTGAATTCAAATATGACAATTAAAACAACTGATTGGCTACTGTTTCTAAGATATTTAAGTTTTTACATTTTATGTCTATGTATATTGTGTAGATAGTAGAGTTTTAATCATAAATTGTAAACCTAGGTCTTTTCATGTGTTTATGGTTGCTTTACATGATAATATTTCACCTGTCCTGTTTATGTAACACTTTAAAAATCAGCAAAAGGGTTATATAAATAAAATTTATTATGAAACAAAAGGCAAAAAACTATTATGTACATAGTTTAGTCCTATTCAGTGTCTACTCGGCGCTTCTTGGCTTGTCTCTTGTATTCATTAAATTGAACGTCTCTTGTCACTAGTGGTCCAGCAATAGTCTGCAAGCATTGATGGGCTCCATTTGCCCTGATAGCATTTCTCCATTGTTGCAATGTCCTGGTGAAATCGCTCACCGTGCTTGTCGCTCACTGCTCCGCAGTTCGGTGGAAAAAAGATCTAGATGAGAGTGCAAAAAATGTATCTTTAGTGACATGTTGCAACCAAGGCTTTTGTATGCCTTGAGGAGGTTTTCCACCAACAACCTGTAGTTGTCTGCCTTGTTGTTTCCGAGAAAATGTATTCCCACTAATTGGAAGGCTTTCCATGCCGTCTTTTCCTTGCCACACAGTGCATGGTCAAATGCATCATCTCGAAGAAGTTCACGAATCTGAGGACCAACAAAGACACCTTCCTTTATCTTAGCTTCACTTAACCTTGGAAATTTTCCACAGAGGTACTTGAAAGCTGCTTGTGTTTTGTAATGGCCTTGACAAAGTTCTTCATCAGACCCAGCTTGATGTGTAAGGGTGGTAACAAAATCTTCCTTGATTCAACAAGTGGTGGATGCTGAACACTTTTCCTCACAGGCTCCAATGACTGTCGGAGTGGCCAATCTTTCTTGATGTAGTGGTAGTCTCTTGCACGACTATCCCATTCGCAGAGAAAACAGCAGTACTTTGTGTATCCAGTCTGCAGACCAAGCAAGAGAGCAACAACCTTCAAATCACCACAAAGCTGCCACTGATGTTGGTCATAGTTCATGCACCTCAAAAGTTGTTTCATGTTGTCATAGGTTTCCTTCCTATGGACTGCATGACCAACTGGAATTGATGGCAAAACATTGCCATTATGCAGTAAAACAGCTTTAAGACTCGTCTTCGATGAATCAATGAACAGTCTCCACTCATCTGGATCGTGAACGATGTTGAGGGCTGCCATCACACCATCGATGTTGTTACAGGCTACAAGATCACCTTCCATGAAGAAGAATGGGACAAGATCCTTTTGACGGTCACGGAACATGGAAACCCTAACATCACCTGCCAGGAGATTCCACTGCTGTAGTCTGGAGCCGAACAGCTCTGCCTTACTCTTGGGTAGTTCCAAATCCCTGACAAGGTCATTCAGTTCACCTTGTGTTATGAGGTGTGGTTCAGAGGAGGAGGATGGGAGAAAATGTGGGTCCTGTGACACTGATGGTTCAGGACCAGAAGTTTCATCCTCTTCCTCGTCTGACTCAAGTGAGAATGATTCTGGTGCATCAGGAACCGGCAGTCCTTCTCCGTGGGGTACTGGGCGTATAGCTGATGGAATGTTTGGCTAATGCACAGTCCACTTTTTCTTCTTTGACACACCTTTCCCAACTGGAGGCACCATGCAGAAGTAACAATTGCTGGTATGATCTGTTGGCTCTCTCCAAATCATTGGCACTGCAAAAGGCATAGATTTCCTTTTCCTGTTCAACCACTGGCGAAGATTTGTTGCACAAGTGTTGCAGCATATGTGTGGGGCCCACCTCTCGTCCTGATCTCCAATTTTGCAGCCAAAATAAAGGTGATAGGCTTTCTTAACCATAGTGGTTATACTGCGCTTTTGTGATGCAGAAGTTATCTGCACTGTTCACGCAAGTACGAGGCATCTCTGCTCACTTTGGCTAAACAGAAATGTGTCCCTTTGCAAAATCAAACACTGACAAATAAGAGAACACGACACTGTATGATTTCTAGAGCTGATATAGGGCAATTTGTTCAGAGTGATGTAAGCTTCGTTATGATTGCATCATCCATGACTTCTAGGAATAACATGATGCAATTCATATCATGTATGACGCAATACCAGCTTCAGATTGCATCATTCATTGTTTTGCCTAAAAAGCAAGTACTGTCCAAACCCATTCATAGATTTATTCATAGATCCAGTCAAAGATGTATTTTAGTCATTTCCGGTTTAAATTGAGATCCCTTCCCTTTATAACTCACTTATCCTCCGCCATTCCCAAGTCAAGGGTTGTATATACTGACCCAAGAGCATATCTTGAAAACTAGAGCTAATCAACAATTTTAAGCATCATTTTCATTCTCAGTGACCCAGAATTAGTAAAGTTTGACTACATTTATTTCAGAAGCATTTTGGCTGTAGAGCAGTGTTATTACAATAGTGTGTAGGGTGTAAAAGCAGGGCTGCTTTGGGTCACAACCACCAAGTAATTTTTTTTATTCATTTTATCTACTTTCACTGGCATCAAACACACCACTGATGCTAACTAAATAATTCTTCCTATTACATATAATTCCCTCATGGAGGACATGAAAATTAAAATATCCTTCCTATCAATTTTACCCTTTTTCAACTAGCAAATACTGACGAATATCCCTTCCATGTGTTTTTGAGGAAGTTGAAGGGAACATATAATAGAAAGACTATTCCACAAATGGTTGGTTTTGTTTAAACACTATATTTTATTTATGCATGTAAGCACATCAGAAAGGCAATTGGTTAGTTCAATCCACTATTGGTTAAGATCAAATATGATGTGATGCTGATTTTTTCCCCTTTCCTTTAGTATATTTTAAGAGCAGATATAATTGTCACAGTTCAGGGCAACTGCACCTGTATTTCCCCTCACTGGTCCAGCAAGGGCACCTACTCTCCGGCTTTCAGCTTCCCAGCTGTTGTCCTTCTGGGTGACAATCCACATCTCTCTCCCTTCTGACCAGAGTATTTCCAGGCTGCACAGTTCCCTGCCTTAACTGTGTTACTCCCAGCACAGACAGGTTGCCCAAGGATACCTACTTGCTTTCTCTTCAGAGACTGTTACCAGGTGTAATTGCTACCATTATAAGGTACCACACAACACTTCCTATGCAAGCCTATGTTATTCTTAAGGTAAAAAAGCACTACAGAGAAGATATACTAAAAACAATAAAAGCACCTATACACATATTAATAAGCTTACTAGAGATCACCCTAACATAGAGTCTGTCAGGAGCAGTCCTTCCACCCCTCACCCAAGGGGATTCCTTCTGGTTACAAGCTCATCACAGCTTCAGCTCAGAACAAGCACCCAGTCTTATGGGGCTTCATTAGGCCCAGTCCTTCCAATCCTTCCCAAAGGATTGGGGCCCTCTCTGGACCGGGGCCCTCTCTGGACCAGGGCCCTGTCCGTTTACTGGATCAGGAAGAAGGCCAAGAGCCAGTTTAAAACCAGTCTGTTTATCCCAAAACTCTTCCTTTGTCTGTTGGTCCCTGGAAAATACAATTTGAGCTAATATACGTGCACCTTTCTGGGGAGGAGGCTGGGGAAGCGGGTTTCAAAGGGCTAATAACAGAGGCAGTACATTAGCCTCTCCCTCCTTACTAGAGAAGATACACAACAACACATACACAATTGCCTTTTTAGTACAATGTATCCCAAAGGTATTAACCCAAATTCAATACGATTTAGCTTAATTCAATAAAGTTTATCTTAATTCCATAAGGTTTGTTCAGGATATTGTCAGTCTGTCACAATGGTCATCTCTATCAGCTTCAGGGGAATTCAACTATTGAGGTTTGAAGCCAGAGATTGACTGGATCGGATAGTCAATTAAGAGGTCAGTTAAAAAACAAACAAACAACAAACACTAGCAGATAACATAGCAACAATAGCAGTATTCTTGCACACTAGCATTCTGGGGCTGAAAGAAGTATAGGTCCATCCACCTACCTATCTACATACTGTGTTCTGCATGTATGCTGTGATACTGTTCAAGTGTCAGGCTAACTTTAAGAAACAAAAACAAAAAATTACCTATGGTAGTTAGCTGCACACAGGCCTTCTCCATAAAGAGACTTCTCCTGAAATCCCATAAGGCCCTAAAAGCCCCAAACAATTCTGTGTCATCATCGTATCCTTAAAATATTCCATACCTCAGTCATGTCCCTATTAATCTAATGAATTCTAGTGAATACAAATCTAGATTCCTTTATTCCTTCACAAAGTTATAGTTCATCATCTTCTCTGCCCCATTTTCAATCTTCTACAACTTTCCAATATCCTCCCTATAGCATCACATTCAAAACTGGGCACAATCCTCCCTTGGTACAAAGCCTTGAGGATCTGTTCCATATTTTGTCATCTTCCAAAGAATATAACTCTGTATCCTTTTTGGTTTTAGGGCCCAATACTGTCATTAGATGAAACCCATTGATGTCAATGGAAACTATACACCTCTGAAAGCAGACCTGTGACACTTATGCCAGACACTGAACTGAAAGCTTTGGGATTTGCCTACTTTCACAGCTGAAACAGTGTCTTGAACATGTGATGGTTTGGGCCCAATGCCACAAACGTACACAATATCTTTAGAATATTGCATAGATGTGCTTAGTTTTGGAAACTAGTTTCCATACATCCTATCTTCATTTTGATTATAATGGTGTTCAACGGCATCATGGGAGTTAATTGGTCTTGGGTTTTTGGATTTTTTTTTAAACCCCCCCCTATCCCCATCATCATATTGCATAATCTCAGGCATTTAAAAAAAAATCACATCTAACTGACAGTGAACATAGTTTTAGCTGCCTGGTTATATAATGTTTTCTTTTGTTTAACATAACCAAAAATATACTTAAATCAATTCAGCCTTTAATTTAGAAACTGTCAAAACCATCAAATTCTTAGCATTAGTCACTACTCTTCATTAAGTTTTTATGCTTCACTGCCACACCAGAGCTTTGTAACTGCATAATAAGCTTGGATACGTGAAATATGTACTTACATTTATTACGCAAGACTATACTGCTACTTCAGAATTTGATTTCTGTCAATCCTTTCTACTACTGGCATATTTAATATGAGCTCTATTGAAAATAAAACATTTAAGTCGGTATCAGTGGCCTACAAGCTAAAAAGCATTTTACCTGGCTGGGGCCAACTGGGCACAAAAGGGACCCATTGAGGCCTATAAAATACTCTTCTACTCATGTGTAAAATGACTGCAAAAAGGAAGGGAAACCCACACACACACACACACACACACACACACAGTTGGGCAGTGAGGAAAGAAGAAATGCTAACCAAATATTTGAGTCCATAACTTGCCCTTGGTTCTGCTCACACAACTCCTGTTGTCTGCAGTGGGAGTTCTGCCCAGTGCTGCTTGACCATGTACTAATCAAAGAACAACTTCCAGTAGCAACAAACTTAGCACAGCTCTTACTGGATTAACCACAGTGGCTCCATTTTGGTTAAGCTGCTGCCTGTGGACCACAAGGGTTCCTGGTTCAAGGCTCTGCTTAGCAACTGAGTAATATAACATGCACACTCAGCAAGTTTGGCCTCTGGATGCAGGACCCTGCTAACTGGTTGTCTGCTCACCAACTGGCAGACACAGTCAGCCACAACAACAGTTTTAAAGCCTTAGGGTCCAATTCTGCCCTCAGTACAGCAATTACACACATGTAACTGAGGGCAGAAATGGACTCTAGGGCTTTGAGGATGCTGTTATGGGCTAATCCTATCTAAAGTGTCTGCCAAGTGGTGACCACATACTATACAGAAATGTCAATGGGAGTTACACCCATGTAATGGAGGGTATAAATGGACCCTTGTTGTCTACCATACATGAAAATTTTTAGACAATTTTATAGATATTCTCTCTCTAGGGTAAGAGCACATGAAATTTTCAAGATATGCAGCCTATATCTACCATTTATCTAAGAAGAGAACTAAGCCCTCAAAGATTACGAAGCAAAAACTCGCCATGAAATTTGTTACTATATATATATAGTGACCATTTGCCAGTTCAAGTTTGGGGCTGCTTATATTATTTTTCAGAAGGTATCAACGCCAGAGACCAGTAAGCTTTTAAGTTATACAAATGGAAGAAGATTTGAAAAAAAACTGTTTTCTTGTATCTGTCCCATTATGTCCCATAATCGATAAGTATCATCAGATTATTTGTGTGGGGAATGAAAAATATCTTGAGGTTTCTGTATTTGCCCTTCTGCATCAAAGTTTGAATAATCAGGCTTTGCATGAGGGACCACTAAGCTGCGGTCAGGGAGGTGAAATACAAGCCTCTCCCCCAAGTGGACAGGATATGGGGTGGCAGTACAACCTTTCTTTGATCCACACTCCAGCCTATGGGCTGGAACAGCAGATACTAATCCACACACACACCCTATTCAGGAGTTTTGGACCACAGAATCTGTTAATTATTAATCTAGTAGCCCAGCCACTATCCCATCCACAACTTCCCCTTTCTGGTTGGCTTATCTGGGGCCAGCACGGAGCCCCTTCTGAGACACACAAGTGATGCAGAAGTTCCCTGCATGGCTGTTTTGCCTGAGCCCACACCCTGTGGAGTTCTAAAGCAATGCTTCCACACTGTGGGATGTCTTACAGCCAGTGGGGGTACATTTCACCCTCAATGAATTTTCACAGCTGCCTTACAGATTCTGAAGACAAGGGCATACAATAAAAAGAGTGACAACATATCACGAACAAGCTTGCAAATAATACATTGTATCCCCAAAGCAACAAAGAAATCTAAATGTACTTATCACTGATTTTTTCAGTACCTTCTAACCCTATAATACATGTTTTAATGATAACTAATGGCATTAAATGAAAAAAAAAATCACTTTTACTGAAATATTTATGATTGTCATTGGCTTAATTATTTATTTATTTCTCAAGAAGAAATAGCCACTCCTTAAAATGCCCTCTAATAAATGAGATTTCTAAATGGCCTATTATACAAACGATTCTCCTGTTGTTCGAGAGAGATTGGATGTGATTCTCTGTGGTGGAAACTGTAGCCTACTGTACCTTATCAGGAGGCGGGAACTGTAGCTGATTGACATCCAGGGGTGTGATCAAGGGGATGGTGTCAAATCCATCCTCCAAGAGGGGCTGCTTTGTGCTCTTCTCACTGAAATTATTCCCTAGTTTCACCATCCTTCCTGGATTTAAAAAGAAAGTCCTATAAACACACACAAAAATGAAAACCACAATATAGTGATAGGTCTCAAACTCATATTGCACCAAAAATATGCCCCAAACACACAAATCCTAAAACCCGTTTTTGTTTTGTTTGTTTGTTTTCAGGCAAAATTTCTTCTGTTGAGCTCAAGTGACCTAATTCCACTTTTTTTTTTTACATCGCTATTACTTTCTGAATTGTCATTACGAAGGCATAGCTATAATTGTGTCACAGTTTGGGAGGGGGTGTTTCTTTTTGGTTTTTTTGTTTTAAACAGAAGACTAATTGAAACAGTATAATTCTTCCCAGTCTAAGGGTGAATGGCATTCTCTCCAGAGCGCTTTCTGGAAGCCTTGAATAATATCAAGTGGAAAAGCAACATCTTTCTATGTAATTTATCCATCCATCCCCGCAGTCCCCTCCATCTAGATCGACACAGCTTCCCCCCCCCCCATCCATTTCCACAGTCCCCATCTCTGCATCTCTCTCTGTCCAGCGACACCGCCCCCCTCTCCGCATCCATCCCTTCTCGCCTTTCTCTGAACATGCCCATCTCTAGGAGAGGTGGGTGAGAGCGCGGAGCGCAGCGTCCTTCCCCACCACGAGATGCTGGGCATGAAGCTCTCCTCCCCTCTCCCAAACAGCAGCAGCAGAAAGAATCGCTACCTAAGGGAAAGAACATCCTTGGACTTACCCCAGCTACTCCTCTGCCTCTTCCCTTTGTGTGGGGCCGGTGGGTGGGTGCAAGGTAGGGGATGCTCCAAGCCCTTCTGCTTCAGCTCTCGGAAATGGCGGAGCTGCTCGGACACCTCTCCGAGCGGTTTCGGGCGAGAGGCTGGGTGCAGGGAAAGGATCGATCGGGGATGGGTTGCCTTGGGGTTAATGGGCTTGTGCGCGTTGCTAGCAGCAGCAGCGCCTCCGCCGTGACGCATCCGCCGCGTGTCTTAGGGCAGATCCGAGCAGTAGCACAAAGGGGCCCCGGGGGGCGGGGGAGGCGCACCACTAGCTCCCCCTGCGCCGGCTACTGGTGCAGCTGCAGGGGGGTTTGCAAGGCTCCCCCTGCAGCAGCGCTACAAAGGGGCGTGGGAGGCGCAGTTCCCCTTGCAAGGTCCTGGGGCGGCGGTGGTGCGAAGGGGCTGGGGTTGGGGGCATTGCTCCCGCCAGGGTATCCGTGGCATGGAGCAGTGGAGGTGCATCGCTTTTCCCTCCTAGAGGTCAGGAGGGGAGCGCCAGGCGGTACAAGCAGGCTGGGCTGTGAGGGGACAATGACCTCGCCGGGACCCTGCTGAAGCAGCGGTACAAGCGGGCTGGGCAGAGCGGGGGTTGGGGGGCGTATCTCTCCCCAGGCTCCCGGTGGAGCTGCAGGTCCCTCCCTGCTCCTCTGGCAGGAGGCGCGATGCAAAGGGGCTGGGTGGGGCTGGGGGCTTTGTTCCTGAGACGCGAGCGCTCGTCGCTCTCTCCCCGGGGCAGCGGCGCCCAGCTGGGGCCGAGAAGGGGGGAGTGCGGAGTTCCCCGAGCCTGCCCCCTTCTAGGGGCAGAGGAGATGCTGGGGAGCCGCGTTATGGCCCAGGAGGACAGGGAGGGTCGCGTTGCCGCCCCATCTCTCCATTCTGCCGACTCAGCCCCTTAGCAGGGAGCAGCCCGCCTCCCTCTCTCCGGGGCTCGCACTTGCGAGCCGCTGCCTCCATACACACCCCTGGAGCCAGGCGCTCACGCTCCTCGCCTTAGGCGGGGGTTGGTGAAAGGGGGTCAAAAACGCTGCAATCTATAATGAAGAAGGAAAATCTGCGCTAAATAACCCGCCCGGTGCGCCCTGCTCGCTGGTGCAGCCAATCTATCATTTTAATTGCATTGTTTTCCTGGGCCCTGGTAATTGGGAGGACGCGATCCGTTATTCAGCTTTTCTGGCGCTTCTTATTTTGCTGCTCATGGGCTATGCATAAGTATTTCAGCACCTGCACAACCTCCTCAATGTCAGAGCCAAGTCAAAAAGCGAGAGGAGGCCCCAGGGAGGGGAGACAGCCCAAGGCAATGGGCCACCTTATAAAGCTCAAGCTGTCTGCTGAGTATGGGTAGGAGATTTTAGGATTTCTGTGCTTCCTCATTTGGACAGTTAACTTTGCCCTTAAGTATTTCCCCCCAATCCCCAACTGATAAGACAGACCTGCCATTCAGATTAGTAAAACACAGGAAGGTCAAAACAAACAGAAAACTAACTCTTGTATTGAAGTCCATGGCACTCCAAGGCAGACACAGATCACAAAGCCCAAGCAAGAGGCCATTTTGGGTGGGGAAATGTGTTACAGGTGCACTCTCCTAATGTCTTCTGTAACCCCAGGCAACCAGTGTGCAGTGCTTGTAATCTTGCAGGTGCATCACCTTGTGGAAAGCAAATGTAGGCATCCTGAGGAATACTGATGTACATATTATGAAGCCACTGAGGGGATGGAGAGGATAGAACAAGGTTGCTTAGCCAAGATCCACTGACAAAAATCAAAGTACACCCTCTAAAACAAGACACTGCTCACAATTGATCTTTATAATATGATCATGCCTCTCCTTTCTTGTGTGCTTGGTTTATGCTGTAGGTTTACACTCATTTCATATGGTGAAGATTTCCTTTGTCACCATAAGGGCTAGAAACTAGTTATGTGCCTAACTCCCATTGATTTCAATACCTTTTAGGATCTGGACTTAAGAGTTTATCTATATTTGGGAGTCAGCCATCAGTGCCCAGAAATGGGGATAATAATATCTCCCTGTATCACAGGGGTATTGTGAGGATAAATACAAGATGCTTTGAGATCTACTGATGAAAAGTGAAAACAACAGGAGTCCTTGTGGCACCTTAGAGAGTAACAAATGTATTTGGGCATAAGCTTTTTTGGGCTAGAACCCACTTCATCAGATAAATGGAGTGGAAAATACAGTAGCAGGTATATATACATAGTACATGAAAAGATGGGAGTTGCCTTACCAAGTTGGGGGTCAATCTAAAAAGACAATTCAATTAACAGTAGAATACCAAAGGAGGAAAAATCACTTTTGTAGTGGTAATGAGGGTGGCCCATTTCAAACAGTTGACAAGAAGGTGTGAGTAACCAGGGCCGGCTTTAAGCCGATTCACCCGATTCCCCGGAATTGGGCCCCGCGCCTAAGAGGGCCCTGCTCCGGGGGTCTTCGGTGGCATTTCGGCGGGGGGGGAGGGTCTGCTCCGGGGGTCTTTGGTGGCATTTTGGCGGCAGAGGTCCTTCGGTGCTGCGGAAGACCCGGAGCGGACCCCCAGCTGCGAAGTGCTGCTGAAGCCCCGGACTGCTGCCGGGTATTGGAATCTGGCCCCGCGGGTCATAAAGCCAACCCTGTGAGTAACAGTAGGGAGAAATTAGTATGGGGCAATTAGGTTTTGTAATGACCCATCCACTCCCAGTCTTTATTCAGGCCTAATTTGATGGTGTCCCAATTTGCAAATTAATTCCAGTTCTGCAGTTTCACTTTGGAGTCTGTTTTTGAAGTTTTTTTGTTGAAGAATTTCCACTTTTAAGTCTGTTATTGAATGACCAGGGAGACTGACGTGCTCTCCTACTGGTTTTTGAATGTTATAATTCCTGATGTCAGATTTGTGTCCATTTATTCTTTTACGAAGACTGTCTGGTTTGGCCAATGTACATGGCAGAGGGGCATTGCTGGCACATGATGGCATATATCACATTGGTAGATATGCAGGTGAATGAGCCCCTGCTGGTGTGGCTGATGTGGTTAGGTCCTATGAAAAAAGTGCTGTATAAGAGCTGGGTATCATTATCATTCAAGTGCAGACAAGGAAAGCTGCTATTTGCGCTGGGTTAGCTTACCAAGGCTAAGTTCAAATGGTAAAATCAGTTATTCACCAGTGGTAGCTGAGTTGAAGTTACTCCCAAATATGAACAAGACCTTAATTTTAAATGAAAGTTTATATTTTTCTTCAAGATGGCGGCTGCATATTTTCAGTGGTGGGATGCATGCTATTGCTTCCACTGTGCTGCTGAAATTCAAGAACCTCCTGGAAAGCACTACCTGTTAGGGGCATACACGCATGCTTTTGTGGCCTCAGTAGTTTAGAGCTGAGGTTAATAAAGAACTATGTGGCCTCTACTACCCAAAATTTCTTCTTTTCCACAGCTAGCTGCCCTTGCCCAGAACAAGTTCACATTTTTAAATTCCATAAATCCCCTAATTTTTATTGTTTAGTGGCATTAGAGTTAGTAGTGTTAGGTGTGTAACTGTGCAAATGACTTAGGGTGGGATTTTTATAAATGCTCAGCATTGACCTACCTCCCCTCTTGACTTCAATAGGAGCATTGTTAGGCTAGTGTTGAATGCTTATGAAAATCCAACTTTTCATTTTCATTTGGGCAGGGACTCTTGGACCACTTGGTCATGGCCAAACAATCAAGTTGTAAGTACGTGGAGGATAATAGGGTTATAAGGAACAGCCAGCATGGATTCGTCAAGAACAAATCATGCCAGACCAACCTAATTTTCTTCTTTGCTAGGGTTGCTGGCATAGTGGATGGGGGGAAGCGGTAGATCTGATATTGATTTTAGTAGGTTTTAGACACAGTCCCACATGAGATTCTCAAAAGCAAGCTAGGGAAATGTGATCTAAAACAGTGCTTCTCAACCAGGGGTGCATGTACCCCTGAGCGTATGAAGAGGTCTTCCAGGGGGTCCATCAACTCACCGAGATATCTGCCTAGTTTTACAACAGGCTACATAAAAAGCATTAAGTCAGTACAAACGAAAATTTCATACCGAGAATGACTTGTTTATACTGTTCTATATAATATACACTGAAATGTAAGCACAATATTTATATGATAAAAATGAGAACATAAATAATTTTTCAGTAATAGTGTGCTGTGACACTTTTGTATTTTTATGTCTGATTTTGTAAGCAAGTAGTATTTAAGTGAGGTGAAACTTGAGGGTATACAAGACAAATCAGACTGCTGAAAGGGGTATAGTAGTCTGGAAAGGTTGAGAGCCACTGGTCTAAAAAAATTAAAAGAAACGGCTTGAAAAACTGTTCTTAAGTAGCAGTTACCAGTGGTTCGCTGTCAAACTGAGAGGGCATATCTATTGGGGTCTTGTAGTGGTCAATCCTGGGTCCAGTACTATTCAATATTTTCATTAATGACTTGGATAATGGAGTGGAGAGTATGCTTATAAAATTTGTGGATGACATCAAGCTGGGGGGGAGTTGCAAGCACTTTGTAGGAAAGGATTAAAATTCAAAACATCCTTGACTAATTGGAGAATTGGTCTGAATATAGCTAGATGAAATTCAATAAAGTGCAAAATCAGGGCCGTCCCTAGGAGAGTGCGGGGCCCAGGACATAAGTGCCGAGTTTCTATCTGCCAAGGGGTGCTCTGCCCAGATCCCACCCTGACTCCACCCCTTTTCCAAGGCCCCACCCCTGCCCTGCCTCTTCCCTTCCCTGCCCAGTTCCGCCCCCGAGCGCACTGTGCCCTCGCTCCTCCCCCACAGTGCCTCCTAGGGTGACCAGATATCCTGATTTTATAGGGACAGTCCCAATATTTGGGACTTTTTCTTATATAGGCACCTATTACCCCCCATCCAAGTCCCAATTTTTCACATTTGCTGTCACCCTAGCGCCTCCAGACGCCGTGAAACAGCTGATTGGCAGTCGGTGCTGGGAGGGAGTGGGAGGCGCTGATTGCCAGGGCCAACCAGCGGGCAGGAGGCGCAGGAGAGGAGGAGGTGGTTGGTAGAGGGGCTCCTCCTTGCCCCCCCCGCGGCCACCCACCTCACCTCCCTGCCCGCCTCCTCATGAAGCATAGGGCCCCCCAAAGCACAGGGCCTGAGGCAGTCACCCCAATTCGCCATACCCTAGGGATGGCTCTGTGCAAAATCCTTCACTTAGGAAGGAAAAATCAAATGCACAACTACAAAATGGGGAATAACTGGCTAGGTGGTAGTACTGCTGAAAAGGATCTGGGGTTTATAATGGATCACAAATTGAAAAAGAGTCAAAGATGTGATAGAGCTGCAAAAAAGGCTAATATTCTGGGGTATATTAACAGGAATGTCATATGTAAGAGATGGGAAGTAATTGTCCTGCTGTAGTAAGCACTGGTGAGGCCTCCGCTGGATACTGTGTCCAATTCTGGGCACCACACTTTGGGAAAAATGTCAATAAACTGGAGAGAGTCCAGAGATGAGCAACAAAAATTATAAAAAGTTTAGAAAACCTGACCTATGAGGAAAGGTTAAAAACAACCCCGTAGGCATGTTTAGTCTTGAGAAAAAAAGACTGAGGGGAGACCTGATCACAGTCTTCAAATATGTTAAGGGCTGCTGTAAGGAGGGCTGCGATCAGTTGTTCTCCATGTCCACTGAAGGTCAGACAAGAAGTAATGGGTTTAATCTTCAGTAAGGGAGCTTTAGGTTAGGTATTAAGAAAAACGTTCTAACTATAAGGGTAGTTAAGATCTGGAATAGGCTTCCAAGGGAGGTTGTGAAATCCCCATCATTGGAGGTTTTTAAAAACAGCTTGGACAAACACCTGTCAGGGGTGATCTAGGTTTACTTGATCCTACCACAGTGCAATGGACTGGACTTGACGTCTCAAGGTCCCTTCTAGCCCTACGATTCTATGATTCATGCTCCACCATGTTCCTAGAGGTAGACACATATTCACATCTCAGGATTCCCATTTCACAGATGGCTACTCCCAGTGTGGGGCCTACCCTCCTTGAGCCCGCACTAATAGACAACAGAGGCTCTATGCCTTCCTCTTCTAGGAGGCCATCCTGGTCTGTGGATCCGGACTCAGAGTAGCTGTCTGTTCCCATGAAGGGACAGTAGGCTGCCTTTGGCGCAAAGCCAAGCAAGTCAGGGATAATCCCGGTGTTGAAAATAGCACCGGAGAGATCAGGACCATGGCTGTATTGCTAAGTCTTCAATGGGCACTGAATCTATAGGTGAAATCCTGGTTCCAAGACTCCCATCGAAGTCAAAGGAGCCAGGATTTCACCCTTAATCTTTAGACTGAAAAACTGAGCAAATTTGACTTGGAAGTAACGAGAGAATATACTTATAAACCCACAATATCCTATTCCGAGAATCACCTTTAGAGCCATTTAAAGTGATAATACAAAGTATATTTTGATTCTTATTTTTGCTCTCTAAGGGCCACGATATAATTTTTTTCTATCATCATTTCCTTTTTTCTCTTTGGCAAATAATTGATTTATTTTTCCTTCAGTTTCTCAGGGAATACAAACCAAATGGATTTTCCTTCATTGACTGTGTTGTTGTCATAAGCATTACGGATAATGTCAATGTCATCGGCACAATTCTAGGAAATACAGTTCATTAGTTAACTTGGTGGGTATAAGGCCATCTTTTCAGCAGCAAAACAAATCTTGTGGGAGACCAGCATTTACAGTGGATATTATTTGCTTTTAAAAAGTTTCTTGGTGGAGTAACAGATTCCAGAAATAGGTTTTTAGGATCCACAGGATACTCCTAAACCAGCACAGAGTATTTTTATGGTAGGTGAAATTTTGGGCCTAACCTGCTTGTCTATATCTCTTTCAATCACTGGGAGATCAATTCTGATCTGTAGTTTTTTTGCAGGGGAACCCTTAAAAATTAGGTGTATCTCAGAGCACTATAATAGCAGAAGCATTTACATTATACACTGCTGTTTTCTTTGGCAATCTTGCATGTACAGAATATCCAGATCCGTGCTCCATGTTCTGACAAATATGGCCACTGTTCACGTCTTACCTCTGGCTAAGTATAGGTTTCCTATGAGGTTAGTTCTGGTTCTCCAATCCAAGATGGGATTCTAATTATTTTTTTTCTTTATAGGGCAGTGGACTAAGACTCAGGAGACACTCTCTGTGCCTCCGTTTTCCTTTTGAACCCTTTATCCATCTGGTCCATATAGACCGTACGCTCTTTGAAGCAGGAAATGTCTCTCACTCTTCGTATGGGGGAAAGTGCAATGGGATCTGATCTGGGTTAGGGCTGCTGTGTGCTACCATTATGCAAATATGAAATAAAAATAACCCAGAACAGTGACTAAGACTAAGTATCAAACTAATTTTAATTTGCTAAAACTGGACGTTCTAAATAATCTAGCCAACATATGCATTAGCAAGAGAGACAATTAATATAATATATACTTGTATTTCTAATAATCTATTTGTGATTGATGGAATCCAAAATTACATATAGACCCACAGTATTGTATGCCTGCAATACATATTACAAGATGGGGCAGTTAGGGTTACAGCTTTGTTTGAACTGAAAAGCATATTACCACACTATTCTTCAGTCAAAAATTGTATGGCTGTTACATTACTAAGATGTACGCTACATGTCTAACAAAATGCTGTATACATAATATATGAGAGGGAATTGCAATTCCCACTGAGCTATGTTCTCCCACACAGAGTTGAGATGGATAAATAAGATGAATAATATTTCTACCTTATAAGCAACATTTTACAAATTATTCTTGGCTTTGTTAGTAAACAACAAATATTACCTATACTGTAGTGAAATCTGCCCCCACAAATGGAAATGATATAGGAAGGACTTCTCTGAAGCAATGGTTATCGTAGTTGATCAATTAACTTTGGCAATGCTTGTATCCCTAGTCAGAGTTTATTGAATTGAACCAGTGAATAAACTACAGCTGGGGGAGTGTAATCCATTCATTGGTTTGTGGAGCCAAAGTCACGCATTGTGTCACAAATCCATATGATGCCCCCAAGTGTACTTGAGAATATACTATAGGGAACAAACTTGCAATGGCAAAGGGATTAACAAGATGACTGAGCAGGTCTTTTCCACCTCTAATGTCTATGATTTTACATTTGGATCCCTGAGTTAGCTAAAAGATGTGCAAAATTAGCATGTACTGAGACAGCTCACTATTGATTATGCATATGAGGAAACTCACGTACGTTTTTTAATTCCAGCAAGCACATTTCATACACTGTACCTATGAAATATGCCCTTTATTTATTACTATTTATTATTTGTATTACTGTAGTTCGTAGGAGCCCTCATCATGAACCAGGACCCCATTGTGCTAGGCCCTGTACAAACAGAGCCAAAATACTGTCCCTGCCCCCAAAGAACTTACAACCTAAGAATAAAACCAGACAACAAATGGATAGACAGATAGATGGAGGAGTACAGGCAGACAGTGAGACGGTATTGGTCAGCATGATAGGCAGTGGCCTCTGCACACCAGCAGCCTAATCATTGTCAATTCTTTTGTAGACATCACAGCAAAGAAGAGTTTTGAGGATGGATTTGAAGGTAGATAATGAGGTAGCTTTGCAGACCTCTATGGGAAGTATTTCCCAAGCATATGGAGCAGCATGGGAGAACGCATAAATGTGATTGTTTAAAAATTTAATAAGTGGGTGATGGAGGTTGGCATCATGGGCCAATCAGAGGCAAGCATTGAAAATGAGAGATGAGAGGCTGGGGATTGCCCAAGAAGGGCCTTGAAAGTGAATACAAGCAACTATGTGTGATTTGATCGAGAAGGAGGAGCTAGTAAAGAGATTCAAAGAGAGGGGTGATATGGTCAAAGTGACATGTTAAGGAAATGATCACTGCCACAACACTCTGAAGAGTGGGCCAAGATTGCATGTGCCAAGGCCAGAGAGAGGGCCGCTATAGTAATTGAGATGCAAGATGATGACACCTTGAGCAGAGGTTTAGCTTTGTGGGTGGATAAGGGCTGTATCTTAGAAACGGTATGCAGAAAGAATCAGTCAGATTTAGACGTAGACTGGATCTGAGGACTTAGAAAGAGGTCCAGGTCAAAGATGACACCCATGTTATGAGCCTGCGTGGCAGGCCTGATGGTGGTGGTGTACGTAGTGATTGAGAAAGGAGGTAGTGGGCAGGACATGGACCAGGGCAAGAGCAGGCATTCTATTTTAGCCACATATAGCTTGATCTGAAGGCTAGACATCCATGAGGAGATGTTAGAGAGACAGGGATGTCAGAGAGACAGGCCAAGATTTTAGATTAGAAGAATTAGAAGGAGACAGGAGTTGAGAGGTAATTCCGTGAGTTGTCAGCATGCAGATGATAGTTGAATTTGTGTGTGGATGAGACTACCCAAAGATGAGGGGTGAAGAGAGAAGAACCTTGGGGAACCTCCCAAGGTTGGAGGAGGGGATGAAGAGGATCCTCTGAAAGTCCTGCTGAAGGTGCAATTAGAGAGGCAGGAGGAGAAGCTGGAGAGGACAGAGTCACAAAGCCAAGGGAAGACAAGATTTCAAGAAGAGCATGGCTGACCATCACAGGTGGCTGATATGTGTACTTGGGATGGTCAGTGGTTCTCAAACTTTCCAGGATACTGTACCCCTTTCAGAAGTCCGATTTGTCTTGCGTACCCCTAAGTTTCATCTCATTTAGATAATTGCTTACAAAATCAGACATAAAAATACAAAAGTGTCACAGCACACTATTACTGAAAAATTGCTTAATTTCTCATTTTACCATATCATTATAAAATAAATCAACTGGAATATAAATATTGTACTTACATTTGAGTATGCAGTATATAGAGCAGTATAAACAAGTCTTTCTCGGTATGAAATTTTAGTTTGTACTGACTTCACTAGTGCTTTTTATGTAGCCTGTTATAAAACATCTACATGAGTTGATGTACCCCCTGGAAGACCTCTAAGTACCCGCAGGGGTACACATACCCGTGGTTGATAACCACTGGTCTAGGTAAAGTTGGTCTTGCCTCAGCACGGGGGGATGGACTAGATGACCTCTCAAGGTCCCTTCTGTGGCAAAAATAGCCAATCATAGATCCTCTTTAGGCGTCCCATGGAAACCCCCCCCCAATCTTTAACCAAAAGACCCCGGAAAATAACATGTGTCTTGAGAAATGTACCCAAACTTGTGCAAAGTACCACCCCTGGGGAAAACCACCAAGCGCCCCTCTACCCAAATAAACATCCAATTCTCGGAAAAAATGAGGAAGGTACCTGGGGGGAAGGGGAACTGACCCCGACCCTAGTTTCTTAACTCGCGGTTTTGGGGAGGAACTGACCCCAACCCTAATTTCTTAACTCATGACACATTGTTTGTACTTCATTTGCGGTTTGACGAAATAAAAGCCCGCCTGCGAGCGGCCCTCGGGGTGTCAGTCTTCGGACTATACCCCAGTGCACTGGTATGTATGTCAATAAACTGGCCTCAGGCTTGAGTCTTTGAACTAAAATCATTGCGTGGGTGTCTTTGACCACAACACTTCCAACCCTTCATTTCTATGATTCCTCTAGTACGTCAAGGAGGATGAGGAGGGAGTATTGGTTCTGATCTTTAGCTAGAAAAAAGTCATTAGAGACTGTGGGAGAGCAGTTTCAGTGGAATACAAGGGGCTGAAGCTAGATTTGAGAGGGCCTAGGATAGAATTGGAGGAGTGGAACTCCAGACAGCGATTGAAGGCAGTGAGGTCAATGAGATTAGAGATAAAATGGAGGTAGGGCAGTAGTTGGAAAGGCAAGTAGAGACAAAGGTTTTCTTAAGATGGAAGAGACTAGAGCAGTATTTCTCAACAAGTGGTCCGTAGACCCACGCCATTCCCTGAGATCTCCCTGACACAGTTTAGGAAGGCAGCAAGCTAGTCCTTAGCAGTGGCGAAGCCAGGTTTTAGCAGCAGGGGCCACCCGCCACGAAGAAAAATGAAAGAAAAAAGAAAAACCCCAACTGACCCGCCGTCAAAGTGCTGTCGAAGACCCAGAGCAGACCTGGAGCAGCTGAAGGACCCGCCGCCGAAGTGCCGCCAAAGACCCGGAGCGTCGCCGGGTGAGTATTAGCGCCGCCAAAGATCCAGAGCGCTGCCGGGTGAGTAAAAATTAAAAAGGCGCCACTTTTCTGCTCAGTGGGAGCGGCTGCTCCCCCCCCAGCTGCACTACTGGTCCTTAGTATCAAAAAGGTTGAGACACCCTGGACTAGAGCATACTTGTGTTTTGAGGGGAAAGAGCCAGAGGAGAGCAAGAGGTAAGGGGAGGGAAGGGGAGGAAATGAAAGTGGGCACATGGGAGATGGGATGGGTCATTGGAGGGGTTAGAGGAGAGCAGTTGAGAAACTTTGGTATTTGTGACAGGGGAGAAGGCGGCGAGAGTTGTAGGAGGGGAAGGGAAGGCAAGCTCTCAGGAGGGAGAGGGCCATGTCATATTTTGTCAATTTTCTCTTGGAAGAAGTTGGCACAATTGTGTGCGGAGAGAGAAGTGGAGGCAAAGAGGAGGGGAGGGTTTGAGAAGTGACTCAAAGGTGGTGAAAAGGCAGCCGGGCGAGCAAGTGTGGGATTCAGTTAAGTTGGAGAAGTGGAGTTGTTTAGCAGGGGGCTGAACTGAAGGAGGAGAGAATTAATTTGTAGCAGAGGAAGTCAGTCTGGTCACGGAATTTCCAGCAGAGTCGCTCTGCAGTGTGAGAGCAGGAGCAGAGGAAATGGATGTTGGGGGTGAGCCAGAGCTGGCAGTTGTCAGGGAGGACCTTGTGATAGGAGAAGGGGCAAAAGAATCAAGGATGGAGAAGAATGAAACACAGAGAGTTAACAAGCATATCAATGGACAAAAGGGAAGAGAGGGCAGAGAGGAGAGATCTGTGAGCAGATAAGTAATCAACACTGATGGACTGACAGTCACAGAAAAGCCAAGCGGCGGGGCATGATACAATGTGAATAAGAAGTATAAAGAGCTAATTTCCCTCTCTTACTAAAAACATACCTTTTTGAGCATATGCACTGGGAAAATGCCTCTCTGTTCTAATGGCCATTGAGGAGGACAGCAGTATCCCAGACCAACTAGAGTTCTGCATAACCCCCCACTGCATAGGTTCTTCTAGTCTTTGGTGATCTGCATTTCCAGAACAGTGATCATGCTCTAAAAATGTCCCTATATAGGACCCAGTCCTACCCAGAGATATTCATGTCATATAGCAATCTGCTTGCTCAACACTTTCTGTGAGCAAATAACTTGACTGCTGTACTGAATAGCTTGGAGCCGTTCATCCTGCTCAGCCCCAGCTAGCCCCATAATGCTACAAGCTGCAGAGCAGGAAAAGGGGTAGATATTAGAGGTTGAGAAAAGGAGTGCCACAGGCTGACAAAGCCCTGCACTTTGCACACTAGATACACAAAATGAGCACTAGCCATCAGAGAGTTTATGATCCGTTTCATCTCCAGCTTATGCGTAACTGTTGTCATAGATAGATTGCTACCAGTGGTTACAGTAGAAGAGTATAAGGAATGAGGTCTTTATGAAGTACCTAGCCACATTCACAAATCGGAAGTTGCCACTGCAGGATCTCCTAGTTGGATGTTGCTAGATTTCACGTGTTGTCTAGACTTTGTTTTTAACAAAACAAAATTAATCTTCCACTACAGCCCCAATCACTGATGTGTTGTAGGAACCTTCCCCAAACACCAGTTTTTAAGTTTAGTTTTGGTCCCCAGGTCTCTTTTTACATCTTTTTTGGCAAGCCACAGAAACAGAGCTGTTAGCTAAAGTGTTTAGGCCACAGCTAAGTCCACTGTACAGTGGAATACCCTTATCTAATTCTCAAAATCCTGACTGCTTTATGACAATCTGACTTGGTATTACCAAACTCTCCACTCCTGGACTAATACACATCACCTAAATTTCTTTCTATTGTCTCATAAAAGGGGGAAATTTCCAAATAAGTTACAGAGGAGCATTTTAGCGAGATAGATTCTACCCTCAAAACTATCTGCCACAATTGTGTGCTTGGAAATATTTTTGTTTATGCTCCACAGATAACCTAAGTCATCAGTTGCATGTTCAATTCATGTTTCATCACACTGGTTTGGTCATGACATAAATGAGAGGAGGAATATTCCACATTTCTGCTGTTTTTTGAGGTCGTGAAAAGCTGCAGAGCTCCTTCAGTCAGTGCCAGTGAAGAAAAGGAATTATGAGTAGAAGTTGTGCTTAACCCTAATACCTTTTCATTCATAGATGTTGAAATTTGGTTTTACTATTCTCTACAAATACTAGACTTGACTAAGACACACTAGAATTTCATGCATTCTTTATTTCCTTCTCCTATTCCCACGTTTGTTTTTTTCTATGCTGCTTCATGAATGGAGTGATACATTCCCATGTATTCCCAATACACTGGCTCCCTCCTTGTTTCTCATTCACATCTCTCCTAAAAAAAACCTCACTTCTCCCAGAAGGATGCAAAAGGCAGAATATTAAATTCACTATATTTTAAAAAACATATACTGTTCTTTCCTCTGCGTTTCCTGTTGCGTGTCATTTTGCTATGTCTGCTCAATCGATTGTAAAATCCTCCTCCTGATAGTGTGTCTTGTACAGAATCAAGCAAGTGACCAGTGCACAACATATAATACACATCCCTGGTGTGGAGGTATACAGTCATGGGACAGCAATCTTTAGCTAAAGTTAGTGATCTCTGAGAAAATGCTATACTTGTTTGTGCTTTAAAAAAAAAAAAAAAAACTGGTGGGCAGGCAACAGAACAAACAACCTAGTAGTGGAATTGCTCACCATTGGCTTGACTCATTAAGTCAAATTCTGCTCTGATTTACTTGCTCTGGAATCTCACTGAGTTCATTGACATTACAAAGATGTAAATCAGCAGAATTTGGTCCATGGAGTGTGCATCCTGAATACTACCACAAGCAAAATGTAAAAATGATACTCATGTAGTTTGTAGTAAATAGTTGTAGTGTTACATAGTGAACTGAAAAGATGCCCTGGCTGTGCAAATAGGAAGAATGCTAAACTTGTCTCTAGTGGCAGTTATTCTTAGAAATTATACTAGAATAAAATCTTGTTAACTGTAATAAAATTGAGGCAAATTCTGCTCTCATACCAATACAATTCACCTTTGTAACAGAGCAGACTATGGCCAAATTTGGACCAAATACATCCCTGTTGCAATAGAACAGAGTTGTACTAGGAATGAATGTGGCCTAATATGTTTAAATAATATTAAGGTTGTGACAAACAAAGGAGGTGTGGTGGGAGGAACAAGTAGACAGGGCAACCTATGTCCTGTTGTGACCAGAGCATGTATCAATCATGTCAAGTTCTCAGTCTGAGAGGGGGTTTAGGGATTGGAGGTGCTGTAGAGGCTTCTCTCCATATGGAAATGGAGAATGTGAAACAGTTCTAGCAAGGTGCACACTTCAACCAACAGGACTGGACAGCAGATTACTAGGATTTTCATTTTCACCAGTGCTTAAGTATAAATTTTTGTTTCTTTATAAAGAGGAGTAAGTCCCTTTCTTTTCAAAAATAATTTAAACGAGAAAATTACTCATGTGCATATTGACATGTTCAGCCTTAAAGATGCTGCATACACATCTGCCATGTATAGTCGTCTTTGCAGTTTGTGGTTCATTGCCACAATCAACTGAATTGGCTCTTTTGGAGCCATTACAATTTATCATGTCAATGCAGCTGAAAACACTTTAACATACCATGTGTCACACCCTGTCAAGTTATCAGCTGATGCTCCCAAATCAGGATTAGGAACAGTGCTGATGCAGAACAATGCAGCAATTGCTTGTGCAACAAAAGCTTTCATAAAAAGACACACACTCTGCTGAAATAAAGAAGAAAGTGTTAGCTGTTGTTTGCCAGCTGTCCCACCAGTTTATTTATTCAAAGGCACTCAGTCCTCTACATATCTGTGTTTAATGCTAAAAGAGGCTGCACCTGCATGTAGTGAAGAGAGAATAGCTTCTTTAAATCAAACAGATCTCAGACCACTAATCCTTTTTTTTTTTTTTTTTTTAAACAAACCAGTAATCTTTGCAAATACACACTGGCTACTGCTAGTATTGAGTTTATTACATCTGAAGATCTGAAAGCACATGGCAAACATTAGTGAATTAACCTTAGCAGCAGCCTTGTAAGGTAGTTTAGTATTAATTATTGTTATGCAGATGGGGAAACTGAAGCTCGGAGAGGTTAAGTGACGTACTCAAGGAAACTTGACACGCGTGGCAGAGGTGGAAATAGAATTCAATTCCTTGAATCATAAACCTATGCTTCTTCCCTAACGTACAAACCAAGAAAACAAAAGTGACAATGAGTATGTGACAGACTTTTAAGGGTGGATTTTAATTAAATTGTCAGATATTCATGTTGAAATGGATGAAGAAATGTTTATATTAATAAACACATCTGGTAGTTACTCTTCAGTGAATGATCAAAAACTATCAGGTTAGAGACAAAGATGAAGACCTGACAGTGTTAAAAGCAGTAACATAAAATATGCAAAAAAACAGTGAATCTCTGGTTCTTCTATATTAATACTGTACTAAGGTTGTGTCTACACTATGGAGACTATACCAGCATAGCTATGTCAGCGTAGCTATGCTGACAAATCTCCATAGTGTAGATGCAGCCTACACTGATGCAAGGGGTTTTTCCATTGGAGTAGAAAAACCACTTCCCTAGACAAAGTTAGCTACGTTGATGGAAGATGGAACATAGCTGCATCTACATTAAGGCCGTTTAGCTATGTTGGTCAGGGGTGAGGTTTTTTTCGTACCCCTGACTGACTGACATAGCTATGTCAACCTAACTTGTAAGTGTAGACCAACCCTTAGAGATGACCTGGGCGGGAATGAAAGAATGGTAATAAAGAGGTAAAATCTACTAATTCAAGGGGATATTAATCTCAGACATATGAGAATTCAGAAATGTAATCAGTGATTAAGAAATGTGGTGTTCTAGACTGGAATATTTGAACATGTGGAAGATATTCGCCAATTTATTTTGCAAATCTGGATGCCTAAAGTTAAGCTCCTAAATTCACATTTAGACTCCTAAATGAAAGTGACTCAGTTTCAGATTTAAACAGCACCCATAAATCGGACTGGAGTAGATGGGAGCTGCAGGTGCTCAGATTCTCTAGAACAGCGGTTTTTAAGCTGTGGGTTGGGACCCCAAAGTGGGTCGCGACCCCTTTTGAATGGGGTTGCCAGGCCTGGCTTAGACTTGCTGGGGCCTGGGGCTGAAGCCCGAGCCCCACTGCCCAGGGCCAAAGCCAAAGTCTGAGAGCTTCAGCCCTGAGTGGCAGGACTCAGGTTGCAGGCCCCCTGCCTGGGGCTGAAGCCCTGGAGTTTCAGCTTTGGCCCCCCCTGCCCAGAGCGGTGGGGCTTGGGCTTTGGCCCACCACCCGGGGCAGGGGGCTCGAGCGGACTCAGGCTTCTGTCCCCTCTCCTGGGGTTGTGAAGTAATTTTTGTCGTCAGAAGGGGGTTGTAGTGCAATGAAGTTTGAGAACCCCTGGCCTAGAAGTAAATCGAGATAGAGCTTTTAGTGGTCTCTGCACAGGTTAATCCTGCTTGTGATTTAAGTTCATTTAAATCACAAAAGTCATTCTTGTCTGCTTTGTCAAAACACAATCATGTTTTGGCTATTTTACAAATTGCCACTACACATGGATTTCAGATAGCATCCAAAATGCACATGGTCACATATATATTCAAGTGACCTTTTATTAATTGAGAGCATTAGGTGCAATTTTAAGGATAAGACCAGTTTCAACTAAATACCAACTTACCTGCTGAACCACTTATTTAAAAAATAAAAAAAAGTAAAAGTCTTCACCGAGCATTCTGGGATATGATTATAGACTTCTCTTTGGCCTTGAACCAGTTGGTCTGGAGCCAAAGGAGGTGTATAATATAATGCCACAGTTTTATATTTAGGCAAAAGTCATTAGAAATGAAAAAGTTATGTAATTCCTCAGAGAAAGCAAAGGAAAAAAATAGGACAAATAATACTCAAAAACTGCAGTTAGCCTGCAGCTAAATCAAATCAATTTATCTTTAAAAAAATATTAGGACAAAGTCTTATATAATGCAGGAAGAAAAAGCTCTTCTACAATAAAATGTAATTATAAACAGATTAATATATTAAACACACTGCCTTTACATTTGTTAAACAATGTTGAGCTCATTATCATTTGTGTGTGTAAATAGAATTTGTGTATGCAAATAGATTGATTGGGCACTCATATCTAACTACCGTTTTTCTGGATGCTAATATAGAGGCCAGGGTGAAAATTTGGACCTCTTCAGATCTTTATTTTGTGTGTGTACTTTTTAGATAATTTTGCAGCTACAGCCTGATATACAATTTTCAGGTAATTTTTGCTTTAATTTCAATAGCCATAGGCTGAAATTTTCAAAAGGGACTATTGATTTTGGGTACATCAATTGTTGGGTACCCAACCTGAAGCACCTTAGAAGAAGCCTGATTTTCAGAAACCATTGAGCAGGGATCCTCTTTGAAGATCAGATCCCGTTACAGGTGTCTTAATTTGAGACACCTAAAATCATTGGTCACTTCTGAGAATTTAAACCACAATTCCTAAATGTGCTCAGTACTTGATGGGGATAGAAATGTGGTTGCAATTATTTGGAGGCAATACTGAAATTTCACAAGCTCCTCAGGACAGGGACCTTAGGTAACATTTTCAAAAGCACCTAAATAGCACAGGCCATATTTACACTTGGAGTGCTTTACCTATACAGGAATACCAGTATACTATGCTGGCAAAGTGTGTCTAGTGTGGACACAGCTATACTGGCCAAGCTGTGCTTTGTACTGATTCAGTAAAACCACCCCACATAAGCAAACTAAACTATATAACTAAAAGCACAATTTTGTGGGTATAATAGCATCTGTACTAGGGGTTTCTGCCAGTACAGCTATGTCGGTCAGGGATCACACCTCTTCACACCCCTGAGCAACACAGCTATGGCAGAAGAAGTCTTTAGTGCAGACAGAGCCTTAGAAGCTTAAATTTCATTTTCAAAAGGGACTTAGGTTCAGATTTTAAGGTATTTATGCTCCTAAAGATGTAGGTGCCTAGTGGGATTTTCAAAAGTGCCTATTAGAAAGTCACCGGGAGTTGGGTGCCTAAGATCAGAACTGTCCCTTGGGTACGGTGAATTGGGGCAACCACCCCGGGCCCTGTACTTTGGTGGCCCCCGCGGGTGGGGAGATGAGGTGGGCGGGCGAGCAGCAGTGGGGTGCGAGGAGGAACCCCTTACCAGAATCTCCCCCCAGTGCCTCCTACCCGCCAGCGGGCCCTGCTGATCAGCGTCTCGCCCTCCCTCCCAGCGCCTACCGCGAGGATGCAGCGCGCTCGAGGGAGTGGGCAGAACTGGGTCGGGGTGGGGCGGGAGCAGGAAGAAGAGTTTCTAATGTCCTGGGCCCCGTACCCCCCTAGGAGCTTTTGAAAATCCCACTAAACACCTGTCTCTGTTTACCTTGTGGACTGGACTTTAGGTTGCATAGAGCTACAGATGCAGGTAAGGGTCTAGTAAGATTTACAAAAGCACCTAAGTGAGTTAGGCTCCTAACTCCCATTGAAAATCAATGGAATTATGATTAATGAACAATATGTTTGTCTACTAAACAAATCATGCCAGATTAACTAGATTCTTTTGACTGAATTACTAGATAGAATGGACGAATGGAATGCAGCAGTGTATATTGCAATTAAACTTTTTTGCAAAATTTTAAATACAGTGGACTGAAAACTTGAAAAAGGATTGCAAATAAAGATAACTAGTAAACAGCAATTCATTGAGTCAGGAGATGTCTGTCAGGATGCCACTGGAAATGATGTGAGGCTGTTTTATTTATAATCCTCATGACTAATCTGGTAGGAGTAGGGGCATTTTACTAATATGTACTGCTATTCCTACAGGATACTATTGTGTTTCTACACTCTGGATGCACATGGGTTTATGTCGGTGTCATTTGCTTTAATGGAAAATGCATATGAAAAACCTTTATCCAGAGTGATGAGTGTACCATATGTACACATCTTTATAAGATTAGAGCCCCATTGTGGCTTAAAGTGCTGAGTTTCTCCTCTCCTTGTAATCCATTTTGGTTCCTTTACACTGACAGTCCCTGCAAGTGGAGATCCTTTGAAGAGGCATAACCGAAAAAATGCAGCAGGTAGTATAAGTAGCGACTCAAGGGGGAAAGTAAGTGTTAGACCCACAAGATGTTGTCGCTTAAGGGATAACTCTGTTCAATTAGTTGAAAAAATGAAAAGCATGACCAGCCACATCCAGACACCACAGATGTCAACTAGCACACAACTACTGATATTCAGATTTGTGCCTCATGTAATGCAGCCAGAGAGCAAAATACTTGGAGAGAATAATATTTGAAAGTCCTTTCTCCTTGTCTTCAATAAAATATTCATTATTGATGGTAATTTATTTAATTGCTCATTTTTATATTATATATTGCTATTTTATATTTTATAAAGCTCCCATCAGAGGCATCAGATACTAGACATTTTAGGAAAAAAAAAAAGACTCAAAATGGCTAAAAATGAAAAGGCCCAGGATCTGGCCAGTTAAAAAATACATCAAAGTGGGTTGTGATGATTTGGAGTTTTGAAGGAGAATTATCCACAAAAGAAAAGATTGTGAACAATAAGAGACATGACCAAGAATGAACTGGCCCAGATCGAAGGGCTTCATACCAAGAATTAAAGACTGCATCAGAAGAACTCTGCCAAATATATTCAGGAAGTCCCTTAAATCAATATCCTGAATCAGAACTGACATCAAGGACATCCAACTGCCTAAGAGAAACATAGGGGAGCAGGATGTCTTAAGTGCTAGACTGAGGACAGAATGAGGGTAGCAGATGTTACTAATGCCTTTGCCTCCTTCATGAGGGGAAAACCATATTCTGCAGCTTCCGAGAACACTTGCAGAGCACTTTCCATATTCAAAGCACTAGACAAACATGAATTAAGTAATCCTCACAACATCCAATGCAATAAGCAAAATTGAAGTCCAAGTAGGAGCAAATTAGCCAAATGCTGAATGCTTGTCTTGAGGACAAAGAGAGATAAAAGGACAGCTTCTGGAGTATGTGGAAATGATAACAGTTAATTTGAGGTACTGGTGCAATATGGACTTCCATGCTGAAGCTCCTTAATTCTGGACCTTGCACCTCAAAAAGAAGGGTGCACAAATCTCCCAATTTCCTATAGGCATTTTGCTCAATTCACTGAATTGCCTCAGTTTAATTCTGATTGAACTTGACCCAGTTGCCTCTTACCCAAGCAAAAAATGTCTACAGGTTAATGAGATAGTTGAGACAGCTCAACAGGTAAAGAGACAAGCAGCTGTGTATCACTGGTGATATCTCAGCCCACTACAATCCTTTACAATATCTCCTAGTATTCTCATATATAAGATTATGTAATCATAAAAAAAACTAGGACTGGAAGGGACTTCAAGACATCATTAGTTCATCCCCCTGCACTGAGACAGGATTAAGTATACTTAGACCATCCCTGACAGGTGTCTGTCTAATCTGTTCTTTGAAACCTCTTTAAACCAGCCCTGAACATGTCTGAAGACTTATCAGGTCCTTCCTCAGCCTTCTCTTCTCTAGACTAAACATGCCCAGTTCTTTGGACCATTCCTCATAGGTCATGTTTTCTAAACCTTTGATATTTTTCTCTCTCTCATCTGAACTCTTTCCAGTCTGTTCACATCTTTCTTAAAGAGTGTGCCCAGATGTTGAATATTGGAGGTCAGGGGAATTGTGGCACCCCATAAAGGGAACTCTGGTGATGACATGGCAAGTGTCCATCACCAGCTCTGAGGCCTTTTGTAATAAGAATGAGCTCAACCACTGAAGAGCTGTTTTGAGCACTACTGCCAAATGTTGCAACCTACCCATCAATACCCAGTTTTCAATGGTATAAAAGCTTGCCAGTAGATCACTAGCATCAAGGACAGGATACTTTTTGCCATTGTTCACAGATGACTGTTCCTCGGTGTGGCTATTGCTATGTCATTAAATGGTCTTGATCCAAATGGAAAGATGTTTAAAAAAACAAAACATACTGGATTTGAAAGTCTTTACTTTCTCGGAGATCTTCTCTCAAGTTTCTAATCTTTGCCTTTGGCAGAAGATTATCAAGATGTCAATCTAAATAGGTTCTCTATGACCCCCCCAAAAAGCTCTTTAAAGCAGTGGGCTCACCATGATGCTTTTAGGCTGGGATTTTCAAAGGAGACTTTGGCCTATTCTACACACAATTTTTGTACTGGTTATAACAGTCATTGATTTTTTAAAAACTGAATAGTTATACCAGTACAACCCCTAGGGTGGACACAGTTATACCGGTATAAAAGGTACCTTATACTGGTCTAGCTTATTATTCTTCCCATATGGGAATAGCTATGCTAATATAAAGCACCTTTATACAATTATACATTCATCCATAGTAGGGATTGTACTGGTATAACTATGATAGTTTTAGTTAAACCAGTATAACTTCTGTGGGTAGACAAACCGTAAGAGAATTAGACACCCCACTTTCACTAGAAATTGAGGACCAGATTTGTAATGGTATTTAGGTGCCTAAAGATTCTGATAGATGCCTAGTTGGGTTTTAAAAAACAGATGGGCACCTAAGGAGTTAGGTACCTTTGAAAATGCCCTAGGTTCCTATTTGCATCTTTAGGTGCCTAAATACCTTTGTGAATCTGGCCCTAGGGTCTAGGTTTACAAAAGGACTTAAGCACCTAACTTCCACTTTAGGTACCTAAATCCCAGAATCAGACCCCACTGGTATTCACAAAACCCCTACTCAATTGGCCCAGAATCCTATAGGCACCTAAACTCATTTGATGCATTAAAAGTTCCCAAGCTGCCTACATTTCTGCCTCTGCACATGTGCACTGCCTCACTGAACCAAGTGTCCAGACACCTGAACTCCAGAGCGAGTCATGAATGGGGGAAGACAGGCGTTCCTCCACCTAACTTGTTGGCAAGGCCCAGACAAGCAAACATGCTCAGATCTCACCTACCAGCTTGGGCCCCTATAGGTGAGCTTATACAAAACAGCAGGGTGGGGGTGGGGAAAGAAGAGGACTCACTCACCTGAGATAGTGCTCTGGTACATCTCTTGGTACTCACCTGAGATGTGGGAGACATCCAGTTCTAGACCCCCTTTACCTGAAAGAGTAAGAATTTGAATAGGCATCTGCCACCTCATATGCGTACTCTAACCACTGGAATATAGGATGTTCTGATGTGGGGCTCCTTCAGTCTCATCTATTTAAGCTGTTTCACGGAGGACAAATAATTTAAAAAAAATCATTGGAGCATGAGGACTGGATCTTGGATCTCCCACACGAGTGCTCTAACCACCAGGCTACAGTCTCATTCCCATGTTTTCTCTCGCTCTCTCAGGCCCAATAGTGAAGCTATTGAAGTGTAACTGAATAATGGAAGAATCATGGGGCCAGCGACAGCACAAGCACAAGCCTGACTCTGTGCTCTGTAAAGCACTGACCTGACAGACCCAGAATTTAGTCGTCCTGTTCCTATGGATGTTTTAATTATTTATCCACAGTGGAACAGGTTCAACAGAGGAGACCAAGGGAACCACATCAGAATATTCCATAGCCCTATACACTTAGGACATGTAGAAAACAAGATGCTCTTAAAAAGTTAATAACTATTTTAACTTGTGTAATAGTTAAAATATACCTTTAGTTGCTTTCTAAACTTTCAGAGGTGCTTGTGCTTTAGCAATTCAGTTCCTATTGAATTTAGAGGGAGTTATATATGGTAGTTAAATTCTGTTCAACTTGGGTAATTTTTCCTAACAGTGACACAGGTAGTATCAAGATAATACCAATTATGATGATAAACATTCTTACTGCTAATGGTAAATCAATAAAATGTAATTGGCTTCTATAGCCAAAGCCACTACAAAAGCTGTGTTATTTGACACATAGCACTTTATAGTTTCCTTTATAGCTTTCAGTGTTATAAACAGATTTAAGACCAAGTGAGGTGGGATGAGCCTTATTTTACTAGCTTCAAAACTACATTGTATAAGCCCAAATTATAAAGACATCTGCAGCAGTTGCATAATTAAGGTTGTGTTGAGATTTGCACTTAGGGCAGGATTAAAATCCTTGGTTTACACTTCAATGCTTGATTTTATTCTGCACATTTGGCACAATAATGTTTTATTGATTTGTCTACATAATTTTTTTCAGGAAAATATTTACTATTGTAGAGAAAATGCTTTCAAATGCTCCCTTTTTGCCCACATTTCTTTGGGCTACTCTAGCTAAACAACCTCACTCCTACAATCCTACAAATTCTCCTACTCGGATACATTGGACATAGCATAAGCTACTTCTGAACTTTTAAAAAAAGTCAGTCCTTTGATTCAGGATAGCTGGTTTGAGCTGCACTGAGAGTAGCTGATGGAAATGTCAAGTTCTGCACCTTCTTCTGTTTTTCTGATCATGCCAGCTTGCTCACTAGTCCATTCATCCCAAAGAATGTAGGGAGATAGGCTCGGCAGTAGCAGGCAAAGCTGGCACATTGCCTGGAGCTCTAGGGGCCTAAGGGGTTGCACAGGCCTTTGGGAAGACCAGATATAAAACTGTGCTGTACCATTTAGAAACCCAGCACAGAAGTTACAGCCCAGCAGTAGGATGGACTAAGGAGGCACTTCCCTAGGGGTGTTCTAGTTAGTCTCATGTTGGAGGTTTGAGGCCCCGAGATGCAGATACTATAATTGGCACATTTAAAGAAACCCAATTGTAAACTATGTCCACATTTAAAAAAAATCCTTCTAATCACAATCTTCTTACACATCACGCTTCAACATAACCATCAACTAAAAATCTACAATTTAACGTAAACCTTCTATTTCAGTTCAACTTCCATTTTTAACCTCTCTACGCAGCAAGAGATAAAGGATGGCCATCTTGTGTGAAGGTGGAGGCATGCTATTTTGGGTGAGATAACGAGTAGAAAACAAAATGCTGGGTCTAGGTTGCAAGGGTGATGACTAAATTAGGGATTTTCTGGCTTTTTATGGTTGTAACAGGACATGCTGGCCTATTACATGCAGGCCTTTTACTAATTTCAGCCTAGAAAGAGTTGTAGATCTCAAGGATCATGGAAACTATGGGAACAGAGGCAGGTCTATAAATCATTTCCCTCTTCTGAGTGAGACCTGTGCTGAAGGAGCTGATAAAGAGACCTGAGAACTCTTGGAGGAGGTAGAGGGGTAAAATTGTTCATTTGGTAAAGGATGGCTTGTGAGTCCCCACTCCAAGGGGTGAAGATTTTGGATTTGTAAGAAAGGGTTGTGACGTTGTGCAGTCTATATGGTTTTATAAAAATATGATAATAAGTGAATATAATGTAACTGGGATATGCTTCATGCAAAAGGTCTCTTGTAAGGTATCATTACAAAGCTTATAATCTACTTAGTGTGATCATCCTATTTGTATAAATGTACCACTTGTATCTAAAACTAGAAATCTAAAATATAACTCTGAGGGCCTATTGTAATTATGCAAAGCGTGGGCCATTAATGGTGGTTTGAAATCTTGATGACTCCCATTAACCAGGACCATTGTCTGCAGATGGCTGTATTTTACCTGTAAGTCTTCCTGTGTGCTGGCAAGTGTGTGCTGGCAAGTGGGTAATGAAGTCTTGCAGTGACATGTGATCATGTCACCTGAACTGGAATCCATCTTTAACCTGGTGCTTTTCCAGTGAG
This sequence comes from Malaclemys terrapin pileata, assembly GCF_027887155.1. Taxonomy (NCBI): domain Eukaryota; kingdom Metazoa; phylum Chordata; order Testudines; family Emydidae; genus Malaclemys; species Malaclemys terrapin. The sequence goes on from NC_071509.1 coordinate 27,208,738, forward strand.
GTGGGGTGAAACCCAGAGGGACAAAGGGTTCCCGCAGGATGCAAAAGATATATAAAGGGGTGGAACGGAACAGGAAGAGAGGAGGAGCCATCATGAAGAATCTCCTAGCGACTACCTAAGCTGGAACAAGAGCTGTACCAGGGGAAAGAATTGTGCTCAGGCCTGGAAGGTGTCCAGTCTGAGGAAAAAACGTACTGAAGCCTCTTTAAGGGTCAGATTATCTGTATTTAGTTTGATTAGACATAGATTTGCGCATTTTATTTTATTTTATTTGGTGACTTTGTTCTGTCTGTTACTACTTGGAACCACTTAAATCCTACTGTCTGTATTTAATAAAATCACTTTTTACTTATTAATTTACTCAGAGTATGTTTTAATACCTGAGGGAGCAAACAACTGTGCATATCTCTCTATCAGTGTTATAGAGAGCGAACAATTTATGAGTTTACCATGCTTAAGCTTTATACAGGGTAAAACGGATTTATTTGGGTTTAGACCCCATTGGGAGTTGGGCATCTGAGTGCTAAAGACAAGCACACTTCTGTGAGCTGTTTTCAGGTAAACTTGCAGCTTTGGGGCAAGTAATTCAGACCCTGGGTCTGTGTTGGAGCAGATGGGAGTGTCTGGCGCAGCAAGACAGCGTGCTGGAGTCCTGAGCTGGCAGGGAAAACAGGAGCAGTAGTAGTCTTGGCACATCAGTTGGCAGGTCCCAGGGGGGTTTCTGTGATCCAACCCATCACAAGGGTGTTGACTTGGTAGTTTTGAGAGTTGTGTTAGCTGGAAGGGATGGTGTATTCAATCTGGTAAGGGTAGCAAGGGAGACAATGAAGTAGTGGCAGCAGCACCTGCTTTTAAACTATTTTTCAAATTTCAACTATATTTCTATACTGTTGTGCTGGAAGAACTCAATGGCTGTTATCTTTGATCTGCAGACAGTTGCAGACCTGGTTAAAGCCAATTGGTGTACTAAGCACCCTTGTTTCAGTCTAAGTGGAAGGAGTAATTAATACTCCTTTATGTAGTGATAGCTGGAAACAGTAGGAGGCCCTTGGCCCAGTGTCTTCAGCAGATGGCAAAGCTTGAGCAGGGCTAAGCCATGTGGTGTGAGGGGTTTCCCTGGGATTGGTTACAAGCAGGAGGGCTGGGAAAATGTTTGTCAAGCTGTGTGTTAGATGCAGAAAGCCAGGATGCAGCAATTGAAACAATCAAGCATGGCCCCAAGTGAGGTCAGAGACACAGAGCTCCTGGTGCACAGAACTGACTAGACGGCACATTTGGAAATAGTGAACAAGGAAGGCATGCTGTCTGTTCTTACTATAATCAGGGAAACAGGATTTTGCACATTCTTTGTAACAGGATGGATTGATCTAAATCAAAGTGATTTAAAGTGCTGATTTTATTATTTATGTAACAAGCAGGAAACCTTGATTTAAAACATCAATTTTAATCTTGGTTTATATTTTTACTTTTCCTAAAGAGATGTTGATCCTCCTTAAAACATGCTGATTTGCAATTAAATATAACCTTTACACTAAATTTGGTACTCTTTTTTGCTAACCAGGATATACTATCTATGCATGCTTTTTATACAAGTAATTATTTACCTTAAATTACATTTAATTCAGATTCTTAAATTTTACCTTTTAATTATGTTAGAAAATGGTTAATGATGCATTTCTTATTGAATAGATTAATTTTTTAATTGCAACTCGCGTCAAACAGTATTTGGATGGAAGCTGGAATTCAATTAAAATTCACAAAACTAGTATTTTAAAATAGTTTTATGTAAACTAATAAACAACCTTAAATGTGCGGGATACATAAGGAAAGTAGCAAAACATGTTTTGCATTTAAAACTGGTTTATTTTTAAACAAAGAAAGTTCTGTAGTTGGAGTATTGAACTGATTGCTTCGGGTCACCATGTCCTTCAAGGTTTTAAAACTAGTAGATCCCACCCTCACATATTTTTATTCAGAGTGGTAGCGGAAACAAACTTTCATGCTTTTTCAACCACTTGGTTTCTTATCTTTGAATGAACTAGTCATTGAACTGAACTAGTCAAATAAACTGAAATGAAGACAATATGGTATTCTCTCCGTACCTGCAAAAGAGGCTACTGCGGTAAAAACAGGTTTAGCATTTCAACAAATTCTGGTTCATGTCCTTAGCCAGTGACTTCCACCAATTCAATGGTTTGATTTTCTTTAAAGCTTTGGCAGCAAATATTGGCTTGAATATTTTTTATTTAACTTTAAATTATTTTAATAGATTATACTAAATTGAGGCCTTAATATAGGTTTAATCATTTCAAATTTATATATATTTTTAAAAGAAATGTATTTAAATTTTAAAAATCTAAATAAATAAACCAAATTTTTAAAATTTTTAATCCATACTGCTTTGTAAATAAACAGGATTGTACCAAATAATACACCTCTACCCCGATACAACGCTGTCCTCGGGAGCCAAAAAAATCTTACCACGTTATAGGTGAAACCGCGTTATATCGAACTTGCTTTGATCCACCGGAGTGCTCAGCCCTGCCCCCCCCCCGGAACACTGCTTTACCGCATTATATCTGAATTCATGTTATATCGGGTAGCGTTACATCGGGGTAGAGGTGTATATCTGTCTCATATAATCAATTTCTCCTCCTCACAGAAACAATCCTGCAAGGCCCAGAATATTGGCTAATCACCCAGGCCAATCAGACAACAATATGTGTAGGGGTAGATGTTATTGGGAAGCCTATATTGTTTTTTAATGAAATATTTGTTGGAATATAGATAACGCAACTAAATAAAACTGAGCATTGATATTCTTTTGCACAGTCTTACTCATTGCTTCTGGTGAACTTAGTTATCCCTGGAGAACTGCAAAATCTAAAAACCAGAAGAATATATTGAATGTATTTAGCTAAATCAATGGCTCATAAAATATAGCACTGATTTTTCAGACTAAACAAGAACATAAATTGCCAAGACACACAGTGATAACCCACATTATGAAACTTGATACGCTATCCGTTCATAATAGCCACAGATTGAAGCCTGCACAAATCCTTGCTTTTGGTGGAAATGGTGACTGCTCCAGCTTTTACTCTAATAGCAAGCATTCTCAAGAAATCACTTTGTTACAGTTTACTGTTAGAGTTCCAGATTTCAACCCAGTTTATTAACTGCATAACCACACACTAATATAAATGAACAGGTTTTATAATTGCTGATAGCGCATAGGGCAAGAGTTTTCTGACTGCATACAGAGTATGTATAAACAAATAAACCAGGCTTAATTACTGAATTGGAGCCATGAGATCGGTCATGCAGTCATCCTGAAGCAAGACACAAAAATATAATTCACTTCTGTTAAATAAGGCTTTTATTGCCACCTGGTGGACAATTGCCAGTAACTGATTTGAAAAAAAACACACATGACAATGAGTAAAGATGCATAGACTTGTAAACACAGGGCCAAGTTCATTCTGTGCGAATCTGTGATTTCATTACTGTTACATAAGGGATGAGTTTAGCCCACAATCCATGGAAGAAATTTGCTTGACAATCTAAACCCACAAGGCACAAAGCTATTGATTACATAATGCATTATTGCAAACCCCAAGAACTCAAATCATGAGACTAAAAATATTTTTGGGGGTTCACTTTATTTGCCTTTTAGTTTGAGTATTTAGTATACATTTGGTTCATGATTTCAGGCTTTCCTCTGCAATCATGAGGGCCAAAAGTCCCCCCGGCCCCATAAAAACTCCAGTTCTCACAAGTGCATATCTCCAGGAGCTGGAGCTTTAAGAATAACCTCCAAATATTATGAGACTTGCAATTAAACTCATGAAAGTTGGCAACACTGATGATGGGTGCCTAGGTCTCTTATTCAAAACAGTCCAACATGTTAATTCGTCTATGAATCTACAGCAGTGATTCTCAACCTATTTACTATTGTGGGCTGCATATGTGTTATGTGGGCCGCATCCACACAATATATATACTGCCTGTATGGCCCTGAGGATGTCACATGGGCCGCAGCTGTGTGCTGATTGGGCCACAAACGGCCTGCGAGCCACCGGTTGAGAACCACTGTTCTACAGTAACCAAATCTACTGCAGCAGCCATAGTTTAACATAAACAGGGCCAGTCCTAGATTTTCAAGGTACCCCATCCAGATTCCACTCCCGCTACCCCCATGGCTGCACTCCTCACCTTTACTAAACACAGTGCTTAATTTGTGTTGGACCTGAGCACCTCTCCCAGCACCTCTAAGCATGGCAGTTCATAGCCCCAGCACCTCTGGGTTGCTGCATCAGTTTTGAATGTAAAACATTGCTTGAGCCCTGGCACCTCGTTCATTACAAATTAAGCACTGACTAAACAGCACAACCCTACCCACATCTGCCTCCGGTTTAATTGTTCCGTAGCCCTCCCCTGTCCATTCTGTGAGGATTCTTAGGCCAAAGGGGTGCAGGAGGGTGAGAAAGAGTGAATGCATGCACAAGAAATTTGACTTCTCAGATCATGTTTAAAATCAGGCACAGTTGGAGACAGGAAGAGGAGTTAAGTTCGTAAATTAGCGGCCTGATTCTGCTAAATTTATGCTGAGTGGTATTTATTCACTCAGTCAGATTAATAGATTATAAAGCCAGAAGGAACCATTATGACCATCTAGTCTGACCTCCTGCATAACACAGGCCAAAGAACCTCACCTCGCCTAAATTTCTCCATCAAGCCTGTCGCTTCTGTTTGAGCTAGACCATATCTTTCAGAAAGAGATCAAGTCTGGATTTAAAGACTGAGTGATAGGGAATTCACCACATCCTTAGATAACTTGTTCTGATGGGTTAATTGCCATTGCTGTTTCAAAATGTGAACCTTATTTCTAGTCTGGATTTGTCTAGCTTCAGCTTCCAGATGTTGTATCTTCTCATAACAGAGGCAGGAAGATGGGGAGTTCAGAGGTGCCATTAGAATCTTTGGCCATGCAGTAGTCTGTCTTCAGCTTCTTAATTCACGCTCTGCATTGTTCTCAGTCAATTCTCAGTGCCGCCAGCCACTTGGATATAGCTTTGTAGTTATTTCCACTACATGCATCTGAAGAAGTGGGTATTCACCCACGAAAGCTCATGCTCCTATACGTCTGTTAGTCTATAAGGTGCCACGGGACTCTTTGCTGCCTTTGTAGACTTGTTAATTTCTTGGGTTCTTACTGAAGACGAAAATCTTGCTCGCCTTATATCAGAGGTTAACGAGAATCCAGCTGTGTTCCTCTGGCCTCTTGGCAATGCACTTGATGCAGGACTTCTTAGTGATGGCCACACTAGTACACAAGAGGTTTAGCTGTGTTTCCAGTTGAGCAGTCTGCGTGGTAATGAAGAGTTAAACGCCAAGTAGCTGAATTTGAACCAGGAAGTTGCTTCCAGTTCCTGGAAAGTGAGTGGGAAGTTTTGGGATGGAAGAGCTGGCAAACTCAGCCCCAGAAGATTGTGGGATAGCATTGGCAGACTCTCCAGACCCAAGTCTGGTGACCCGGGCTTCAGCTGCATCCATACTGCAAAATATCCGCATCACAGGACTCAGGCTCTGACCCTCCCTCTAGCAGGGTCCACAGGCCTGAGTCCAGAAGGATTCCTGGCCCAATTCTAATTTCTGTGTGGATGGAAGTGGGGCTTGGTCTTAAAATGGAGTCAGAGATCGGGTCTAGTGTGTTGTGTAGACATACCCTATATCTCTAACAGCATGAGAATTTTTGCCATCATCTACTTAAAAAAACAAAAACAAAAAATCCTGAATGTTACAGAAATAGAAAACTGTCAATCATCATGATCACTTCAGCATTTCCAAGCTGTAAAACAACTTTGGAGGAAACCTGGACAAACTCATGGGTTTGTGTCAATCCTTATAGTTTTCAGATAACAGTAAGAATGAGCTTTGCTTTGTGGATTTTTGGTTTCATTCAGATTATAAATACAAAGTGAATATTAGGATGTGGAGTGTTTTGGCTTACAGAGAATGACCTGATGAAGTTAAATTTACAAGTTTTGCACAAATGGAGACTACTTACCTGTAACTCGAGGTTCTTCAAGATGTGTTGTCCCTATCTGTATTCCAAACATGGTATGCATGCGCTCCATGGTCCTGAGACTGGAGATTTGTAGCAAGTAGTGTCTGTTGGACTGCACCTGCAGCAGGTGCCCTTCTTGTGCTTTGGAATGACGGCATAAAGGATGGCATGGACCTATGTCTCTCCAGTTCCCTCTCTTACCAGGAATCAGAGAAGATCCAAAGCAGAGGGGAAGGAGGGCAGGATAGTCAAATACAAGATGTGTGGTCCATATCTGAAGAACCCCAGGTAACCTCCATTTCTTTTTTGAGTGCTGGTCCCTATGTGTACTCCACAGGTGGGTGATTGGTAAACAGTATTTAAACAAAAGAAGGGTGCAAGATTGCAGCTAGTATAGAGGTCTGTAGTACTGCTGTCCCCATAGCTGCATCTGCAGAAGGGGCCTAAACTTGGGTGTAACTCTTCATAATGGTGGCTGGAACTCCAGGTAGCTGCCTTACAAATGACCTAGGTACCTCTCAAAAAAGATACTGTTGAGGTTGCTTGTGCTCTCAAAAAGAGTGAGCCCCCGCCTTGTCTGGTGGACAAATACATGCCAACTGATTACACAGAATGATGCATCCAGAGATCCACTTAGAGAGTCTCTGGGCAGATGTTTGTCCTTGCAATCGGTCTGCTATAGCAACAAATAGCCTCAATGTTTTCCTAATCAGTTTTGTTCTTTGCAGATAAAAAGCTTAGGCCTGTCTGACGTTGAGGGAATGCAGTCTCTTTTCTTCACTGGAAGCATGAGGTTTTGGGAAGAATATCGGTATGTGAATAGGTTGGTTCATGTGAAACTCAAAAATTACCTTGGGAGGAATGTTTGGGTGAAAATGAAGGGAGGCTTTTTCCCTATGAAATATGGTATACAGCAGGTGAGCCATGAGTGCTCCCAGCTTGCTCACCCGTCTGTCTGATATGATGGCAACAAAGGAGGCAATGTTCATGGAAAGGTATGACATGGAACAACGTGGTCCTCGGTCCAAAGGGTGGTGTGATAAGAACAGAGTACCAGGTTGAGGTACCACTGCAGGGTGGACTACCCGTGGAAAGGTCCTAATGAAACCTTTCAGGAACTGAATCATAGTCAGGTGAGTAAGATAGAATGGGCTTCCATCAGGGGATTAAGGCACTGATTGCTGCCAGATGGACTCACAACAAACTAATAGAAAGTCCTGAGGTCTGGTGATTCTGGTGATAACTGATTATATTGTGTCCAGGTAGAGAAATGCCTCCATTTTGCTAGAGAGCAGAAGAGTTTCCACCAGAAAGTGTTAGCATTGAGGACAGCTTGGACAGCCTCTGAACATGAATGTTCTAGGTCTGATGCCCATCCAAATACCAGGTTGAGATGAAGAGGATCTAGGTTGGGATGTTTGATCCTGCTGTTCTGCTGAGTTAACAAATCTGGAAAGAGAGAGATACTGACAGGAGAATGGGATAACATTTGTAAGAGATCAGAAACCAAAACTGTCTGGGCCAATTTGGTGTAACGAGGATGACCCTGACGTAGTGAATTTTCCACAGAACCTGAGGTAGGAGGAGGATGGGAGAAAAAGTGTACCTCAGATGGTCTGTCTAGGATAACAGAAGGGCATCACACCTAGAGCCTCTGTCTGATGCTGCTCTGGAGCAGGAGAGATTGAATTTCTTGTTTGTTTGGGAAGTGAACAGGTCCCAACATGGTGTTTCCCACTGGGTAAAAATTTTGTTGAAGACAGAATTGTGTATTTCCCATTTGTGGTCTGTGGACAAGTGCCTGCTGATATCGTCTACCAGAGTTCTGAACACTGGTAGGTATGTTGCCAAGAGTGTGATGTGGTTTCTGATGTATCCTGTTCCATAAACTCACTGCCTCTATGCACAGAGGAAGAGATTTTGCTCCGCTCTGTTTTGTCATCATGTCTGATATTATCTGGATGCGATGGAACCAAATAAGGGGGAGGAATGTGTTGCAGACTAGACGACCTGTCATAGAATATCAGGGTTGGAAGAGACATCAGGAGGTCATCTAGTCCAACCCCCTGCTCAAAGGGGGACCAATCCCCAGATAGATTTTTACCCCAGTTCCCTAAATGGCCCCCTCAAGGATTGAACTCACAACCCTGGGTTTAGCAGGCCAATGCTCAAACCACTGAGCTATCCCTTACCTCCTTACCTCCTAGACACTGGTATGCATTTTGGCTTCCCGGGGGACCACGTGATTGTTCATGTGGGCTCCCCACCCTATGAGGGATGCATCCATAATTAGAGTTGCTTCAGAGGTGGGTGGAAGGAAAGGGACTCCTGATCACACCTGTTTCGGTTTTGCCCACTAGAGAGGTTCTGACCTTTTGGGGAATGGTTACCTTGGTATTTATGTTCTCTCTGTCTGGTGAGTAAACAGACCGAAACCAGGTTTGCAGATAATGGAGATAAAGCCTGATGAATGGTGTTATGTATATACGTGAAGCCACATGGACTAGTAGGAAAAGAGATACAAATTGTGATTGTGATACAAAGTCTGAGGGTGAATTGAGTTATCAGGCTGTTCATGGCCTGAAACTTGGCTATAGCAAAGTAGGCTTTCGCTGAGAATGAGTCTAGGGTTGCTCCTATAAAATCTATAGTTTTTGTGGAAGTCAGAATGGACTTTACTTTGTTTACACAAATCTCCAATGATATCAGACGGTGAAGTAAGAATACAGTCACCAACTGGGTCTACTGGCTCAATCTGCCTGTTAGTAGTCAGTCGTCCAGATATGGGAAGACGGTATAGCCATTGCATCTCATCTGGGCCACTACCTCTAAGAAAATCTTTGTGAAGAACCTAGGTGCTGTTGCCAGCCCAAATGGGAATACTCTGAACTGGTAGTGCTCTAGTACTACTACAAATTTGAGAAAATTTGTGTGGGACTGGTGACAATCCACATGAAAGTAAGCATCTTTTACACTGAGAGCCATGAACTACGTGTTCTCTTCTAGGGAAGGAATTATTGCATTATTGCAGGTATCACCCTGCAAAATTTTGCTTTGTGAATAAAGACATTTAGTTGGCGTAGATCCAGAATAGGTCTCCAACCTCCATTTTTCTTGGGAACTATGAAAAATCGGGAGTATAATTAGTTTCCTGGATGTTGGGATGTCACTTGTTCTATGAGCCCTCACTGAAGGAGGGAGTCTACCTCTTGATGAAGGATTTTCTCATAAGAGTGGAACTGGAGGCTGGTTGAGGAAAATATGTTCCTCCCCAGAAAATCAAGGCATTTAATGCCCTTGTCAGTTGAAGTCAACTTGGGATGCTGTCCTAGACCTCTCTGTAGCCTCTTGCACCACTAAGGAGTTGGGGGATGGGTGTGTAAATAAAAACCTTACCCCTTTGGTTGGAACAAAAAAGCATTTTTACAGAGTAGGCGCACAGGAGGAATGGGCATGCCCCACCATCCTGATGGGTTCCAAAATGTCCTAGTTAACTGGGATGGCCACCCTACTAAGGCCAGAGGGTTGCAGGATGTCCAAGAGACTGTGTTGAGTGTCATGGACCTCCTTATGACGGATCTGAAGCTCAGCTGCCACCTTCTGCAAAAGCTCCTGGTACTGCCTGTGGTCATCAGGAGAGAAGGGGATGATGGAGCAATTGCCTCATCTGGTGAGGAGGATGACACACACATTGGGACCAGCAGATCGGGCTCAACTTCCTCCTCTGCAGACTCCGATGGAGGCAGTGTGATTCCTCCATGCATCACAGGTGTCTAGTATATGGAGTCCATGGAGCCCACTAGGGCCAGTTGGAAGGATTGGACAAGGGCGGGGATGTGTGGCCAAGGCTTTGGGTACCAACGGTCCCCTGGGTAGTTGTAACCAGGAGGATGGCAGCTCCAAGACCTCCAGTGTGTTCTGTCTGGACTTGTTTCCCTCAGGGGGAAAGGTTTGTCTGGAACAACAGATTCATCCAGTGAGAAGGTAGATTCCTGTTCTACCGGCAGTGCCACCAGCCCCAGTGGAAGAACGCTCCAGCTTGTGGACATGGTGGGAAAGCATCCTCTCCTCATAGTGGTTTATTCTGGTATTGAAACATCTCTGAGGAGGACTGGCCCAACAGGAGAGGAGACTGATGATAAGGTAAGGCAAAAATGTCCTCTGGTGAGGTAAAGGTTTCAGTCCTTCCCAGAGTTCAGCATTCCCAGAGTCAGGATCAGCTGATTTGGTGCATCCAATGACTTGGTACTCGGAGGATCCTATCTGGAATGTACCAGAACTGTTGAATGGGGGGTCCAACATAGAACTCCCAGTCAGAACCAGCTGATGCTGATCTTTCGGCCTCTGAGATCAAGATGAAGCCAGTACCAGCAGATCCTCTTCCCTTTGCAACTTCCCTTCCTGGACAGAAGATTTATGTGGACTTAATTCCTTAGGATCCATGCGCGAGGACTCACCTGACTTGGACCGACATGGGGAGAGATCATTTTTCTTAGAGGCACATCTGGACAGGGACCTGTCCTTCTGCCTATGATCATGTCCCCCTCCTCTCGTGAGAGGGGTTTCTTATGCATAACTAATATACCTCTGTTCTCGAGCTCGTGCCTCAGCCTGGATCCAATTGGGGTCTCGTGGCCTTCTCTGTGAGATGTTTTCCCAGACACAGCTCTCATTCCTCACAGGTTCAGGGAGGGAAGGAGAAGCAGATGCTGCACTTAGCAGCCATGTGAGCCTCCCCAAGGTAGTGCTGGTGTTTGTTGCTGATTGAGAAGGAACAGGGGCAAGACATATTGTTCTTAAATCGTGGGACTCTGCATATTCCTTCTGCACAAGGAGAAGCTCCACAAGGGTGGGAGGAACTAAACAAACTATACTAGCCATTAAAACACTAAGTCTAAGCTGACTAAAAACTATTTACAATATACATTTACAGATTCTAACACAACAGAGGATTCCGACTTAGGCTATGTGATATTAAGAAGGAACTGGAGAGGCACCAGTGCATGCCACCCTTTATTCCCTTGGTCCAGAGCATGAGGGGAGCAACTGTGCAGGTGCAGACCAACCGACACTACTTGCTACAAGTGTCTAGTCTCAGGCACATGGAGTAAATACGTACTCACGTGTGGAATACGCACGTAGGGGACCAGCATTTGAAGAGCTACTAACTCTTCTGCCACTCAGGCAGAAGTTCTGTGTTTTACATGTGAACCTGATGTAACATTAGGATACAACTTTTTGTATCTTGGCATATTTTCCTGTAACTTATTCCCCTGTGCCCTAGCTTCTAAAAATCAAAATTTAAAAAGGTGGTGGGTTTGAGGGGGAGGGGGAAAGGAAAGAGTGGTGTTGTAAACAGTGTAGACTGTTTGCTTAATAGCACTGTCTTTTAAAGCACATTAGAAGTGTTAAAATATGCTTAAGATGACAGGAGTGATTCGTGACTAGACAGCTGCTGAGAGAGGCATCAATGACCGGGGAGAGAAATTTGAAATGTAAATTACTCAGAGAAAAAAAACTAAATGCCTTTCTTCCTGGGGTTCAGAATTTAAGAATTATTTTAATGACTCCTGAAATGAAATTCAGTTGTTGTGTCCCATGAAGCTGTCAGAATTTCAACCCTCAGACTTGTTTCATAGGGTTTCTCCTTAATAACTTGCCTGATGCGACCACTGTCTCTACTCCTTCTCCCCGGGTAGGAAGAGGTGATTCTAACTGAGAGCTAGTGTTCATCTGTCCATTTGCTGTTTTGTTATCTTAGGAAGTTGTGAGCTGAACTCTGAACCAGGACTTAGTGTTTCATCATGTTTGAGCACAAGCGAGTGCTGTCCTTCATATCAGACTTTAACTGAGGTCCTTCCTGTCTGAGTGGAAGTTAAGATTTGCTCAACAAGAGTAGGGGATAAACCTAGTACCTTAGATTATTAAAATCAGTTCTAATGGTGACTGGCATCCAAACCTTAAAACAATTATCTGACTCTTTTAATGTCAGTTTGAACCTTCTAAGGTCCCAGACAGGTCCTAGCTATTCTGGGGCCCTACGCAGCCCCCTCACAGGATGGGGGGCGCCCAGGCCTCCGGGGGGAGGGCTGGCTTGGAAGGCAGAGGGGAACCACTCCCCAGCACTCACCGGTGGCACGGCTGGGATCCGGTCGCTGCACTTCACACCACCAGTGAGTGCAGGCCCGGCCCTGCTGCAGTCCTCGGGGGCAGGAAGAGGCGGGGCTGGGGTGGAGCAGGGGCGGGGGCTTTGGGGAAGGGGTGGAGTGGGGGCGGGGCTGGGGCAGAGCAGGGGCAGGGGCTTTGGGGAAGGGGTGGAGTGGGGGCAGGGCTGGGGCAGAGCAAGAGTGGGAAGAGGCGGGGCTTGGGCCGAGCAGGGGCGGGGGCCATGGGGAAAGAGGCAAGGCAGGGCAGGAGCTGGAGCAGCACGCAGCTGCGCAGGGCACCAGGAAATTTGGTGCCCCACACAGCTACATACTTTGCGTATGGGTAGGGGCGGCCCTGGTCCCAGATGTGCATCTCTGCCACTAGTAATCCCCTGTTGATAGAATACGGTGGTAAGAAGACTGGCACCTAGTCTACACCAGTACTCCTGTTGCCGGCCCAGAGGGCCCGAGGGGGGGAAACAGGGTTCGTTGCCCGGTGTGTGTCGCACCAATAGACACACCAGGGTGGAGAAGCAAACCAAATTTATTCAAGAGCTCTGAATAGGCACTAGGAAACCAGCATGTCTCAAATCAAGCGCAGCAAATACAAGCAAGTTTCCCATTTTATATTCCAAGCTGTTTGTGTACAAGCCTTTGTTCTGTTCTCCCAACAGCAGTTACAGCAGGCATTACATTGTGGCGTGTTAGAAAAGTTTTCATCCGCATGTTTATCTTTGGCCTTGCAAGCTCTACGTAGTAGGCCTCTCCCTCCCCCTTTCCCCCTCGTTATCACTACTGCTTCTGCTAGTGTGAGCGAAACTTCAGCTGTCTGCTAAAAAAAGCTGACCGTTACATATTCTGCTTCAACATTTAAACATGTAAATGAGGCCCAAATGAGTGAGTTATTAACCTTCGGACTACGGTCCCTCATCTACAATAGAGCTAGTACAGTGTTATCTGAACCAGTTTTAAACATGGTTTAAGAACTCTATTTAGCCTGCCAGAGTTGACATGGCCTAATTCAGGGGCCGGCAACCTTTCAGAAGTGGTGTGCCAAGTCTTCATTTATTCACTCTAATTTAAGGTTTTGCATGCCAGTAATACATTTTAACTTTTTTAGAAGGTCTCTTTCTAAGAGTCTATAATATATAACTCAACTATTGTTGTATGTAAAGTAAATAAGATTTTTAAAATGTTTAAGAAGCTTCATTTAAAATTAAATTAAAATGCAGAGTCTCCAGGACTCGGGCAGTGTGAGTGCCACTGAAAATCAGCTTGTGTGCCGCCTTTGGCACGCGTGCCATAGGTTGCCTACCCTTGGCCTAAATACTAATATAAACAACTAAGCACCCTTTAGAAAGGTTCTGATAACATAGTTTAGACTGCATAAACAGAGGTTTAGTGTAGCAGCCCAATACTAGGACAGGAATCCTTGTAGCTTCCCCAATTTGGTGTTGCAAACTTTACATGCAATGGTATGTAAACATCTTCTAGAATATGCTAGATAGCTGCACGCTGATAGCTCAAAAGCGAGAGTCTTCACCCTGAATTTTTGACTATAATTCACTCTTTTTAACTTTCCCTGACTCTGTTTACAGTATTTCCTTGCTGATTAACACTTAGGGCAGCTCCGCACCCAGACCCAGATATAATAAGAAGGGTGAGTTAAAATAATCACCAAAGAAAGTGGGTTTTTAAATCACCCCTCTTGTTATTCCAGTGCAAATCTTGATGTGGAAAACACTTATTTTGGAATTGAAGTGACTAAAGTTTATTTGTTATTGAGTTTTAGATATAGCAAAATTGACTTTAGCCACTTCTATTCCAAAGTAAGTATCTCCCACCCCAACATACCAAAATCACTAAATTGATTTAGGTAATCAATTTGGTTACATGAGTGCAGATTTGTGTGTAGCCTATCCCTTAGTTGCAATGAGGGTGAGTTATACTTATTGTCTACTTGAAATACATTAACTGAATAGACTTCCACTGAGGTTGGTTTATTCTAGTTTTGTGATTGAAAGGTTATGAAAGGATGTCTGAGCACAAGCTGACCTCCCTTTGATCCCTCTATACTTGCAGGATACATTTTCACATTTAAGATCATTCCCTTCTATCTCAAAGGCATAGAGCTACTTACAAATATTAACTGCAATCACGCTGACTTATCTCTCTGGTTCCAGTCATCTGTTTAATATAGAGTAGAGAAGGTCAGATCTACATTAAAAGAGCCTGAAATAATTTATATCACTATACTGACCCCTGCAGAGCTTAACAAAAAGCAGGCAGATGTGTAGCTCATGAATGCAGATCCTCAGCACTTCATTGTGTGCTTGCATTAACAGGGGCTTTGTAACCTTCAAGGAAAAATTCCCTCACCCCAAGAGAACAAAACTGTCGGCAAATCACAAAACCCCTGTGAATATCAAATACAACACCCTTTCCCCTGTATTTAAACAACATTATGGATGTCTTTTAAAAAAATTAAATACTGAGATGTGATACCATTTAAAGATAGTATTTTTATGCAATAGGTAAAATAATTTTTATCTCCATTCGCTAGGATAGAGATTTAATAAGGAGAGATGGAAATTGACTATTTAGAGACACCAAATTCAATATTAGGTGTCAGTAAGGATTAATGAGTCAGGCTATGGGTCAGAAAACATGAGTCAACGTGTATTAACACACACAAAAATCTATTTGCAGTAGAGTGGAACACAGGTCATTCTAAAATCATTAGTGAATTACATTAAAAGACAGCTACGCTTAAGGCACTTGTACTCTGTTGGCAATTTATTTTCCAAGTGACTCCATTCTCATATTTCAAATCATCCTGTAAAACTCACTTGGTTTGGCTGGCTTTCCAACGCTAACTTTCTCTTCAGCTAACATCATCTACATGTATTCTTGTACTTGACCTTTTGCATTCTAAGCACAACTCCCCAAACAAATCCTGAAGCAAGAAGATATAAAAAATACAAATTATCATTACTCTTCACTGTTGAATTCCTCGGCTCCCTTCCCCTCCTCCTTGTCTATTTTCACTCTGATGTGACTGGGTCTGGCCAGAAAACCAGAATTCCATTTAGCAAGAAATCAGGGTTTTGACATTTGCTTTCATTCTGCATCAGGACACCTAGACTTTTTGAACTTTTTCTCTCTCACGTACCAACCCCCATCCCTAAACAATCTCTCTGTCTCTCTCTATCTCACTAACTCACACCCACACCCATCCACGGTGGTTAACACATTTGCCTAGGATGTGGAAGACCTAGGTTCAAGTCCCTGCCCAACCTGAATTGAGGTGGAAACCACAAAATGAATAGGCAGGTTAGTGCCCTATCAGACTCAATCTAGCCCATTCTGGAAGTGGTCTCTTATTTTGACCAGAAATTCTACCCTGGACCTGAGAAATCTTCCCAATGAAATTTGTGTCAAAACCAAAATGTTGCCATGAAAAGTTTTGGTTTTGACAAATTACTGTTTTCCAGTGAAAAACGCCCAACTAGTTTTCAGGAAATTAGATTGTAAACTTCACAGGACAGGGAGCTGTTCTTTCAAGGGCCAGGCAGACCTATTAGTAACAACAGTGCATACAGTTCCCCATATGCACACACAAAGGGTTGTAATCATAGAACTTTACCCTTGGTTCTTACATAATTAAATCCAGATATTATCCAAAAGACACACTAACATCATTAGAAGTCTAAGCACTACCACTATCTAAAGTTCTCTTAATTATTGTGCAGAAATTAAAGAAAACGGGTAACTAAATCATGGGCAATTAGTAACACATATCAGAAACAACAAGTGATTCAAGTACACAACATAGACTGAATGGCAATGCCAAACTGCAGGATACTGTTTATAATAAATAATTAGTAGGTACTTTCTTTACACCACATTAGGTCATATCATTCCAAGAAATATTGGTTTAAAAAACCTAGCCAAAGTACTTACACTGATAATAGCATAGCAGCAGTGCCTGATGCTTATGCGCGTGGCTAGGCATGTGAGCAGCAGTTATATGAATTTTCTGCTTGTAGAAACACTGTCCCCACAAAGCTAGCAGAATAATTATTTTATAGTTTCCACCTCAAAGTGAAGATGCAGCTGCTGCTCTCTGATTTGGCTTTTTTCTCCTCAGAGGCAGGATCATTTTAGTAGCACCACCTTTCCTATTCAGAAATGCTCCTTTCATGCGGATTGCGTAATTTGTCTCATAGGATTCTTTCCATATTTTAAGGAAACACTATCCCTTTCAAAGCATTCTTCCAGCGAGAGACCCTGCTGTAAAAGACACTGAATAGCACTTGTTATGGCACATTTAGGGTGACAAGATTTTTTAAATGCAAAACCAGAATGCATCACCATAGCGGGGGTGGGGAAGCATACACACACCAATGAGGAAAAGGAAGCATGCAGGATGCTCCCCTTCCTCCACCAGCTTGTCCCTCTCCATTGCTCAACCCCTTTCTCAAAGTCCCTTGAAACCAGAAGTATAGCTATTGGGCCTCAGTGCTGCTACAGTAATTCCTGCTGCCACTGTGACTCTTCCTCCATCTTCTGTTACTGCGAGGCCCAACTGTGTCTGTGTTGAGAGTGTGCTGTTTTTCTCTACTTCCTTACTGAAAATGCTATGCTACTATGTAGTGGGTTATGAGGAGCCTCAAACAGCACTCCATAATTCATAGCCTGACAGCAAGTCTGAATTGAGTCTTTGTGCATTTGGGCAGGGACAGGGTCGCAGAGGGGACTGCAGAAAAGGGGGAAGAGTGTGTCTTCAGCTTGCCCTTTGTGCAATGTGGTGCTCACTCTATGCGCATGCAGCAGTGCTCAAGGCTGTTGTTTCCTCTAAGACAGTGGTTCTCAGCCAGGGGTCCAGGGCCCCTTGGGGATCTGCGAGTAGGTTTCAGGGGGTCTGTCAAAATAAACCAGAGAGCAGGATTGGTGTTGGACTTGGTGGGGCCCAGGAAAGAAAGCCGAAGCCCAACTCTGCCAGGTGGGGCTGAAGCCACAGCCTGAACAACAAAGCTTCGGCAGGGGAACAGCAATGTCATCATTTACTGATGAGAAGATACAGATCTCCTTCACTGCCATAGAACACTGGCAGCAATTCCTCGGATTACTAACGAGGCCTTTTGGTCTTAACTTTCATGCAATCAGTTGTTTTAGGAGTTTTTTTCTGGTTTGACACGTGGCGCTGTGTCAAAATGATGCAGTCTTAAATGGAAATATCTAAATATTTTCCACACAAGCGTGGTACCAAAGCCTAACAAGAAGCAAGGTTATCACATTGGCTAGGGGACATCAGTGCTGAGAGCTATCGTCCCATGCACAAATCCAGAAGCTCCTTATAAAGAATCAACAGTATGCCCTCTAGTTTATAAGATTCTCCAGACACCGAAAAAACTTCAAAAGAAACAAGATTAGTGGAAGTCATTTAAATTTCAAAGGCTTTAATATCTGTAAAGACGTTTTGGCACAAAGCCTGAAAACACACTTAAATGGTTTGTAAACTTGCTTGGCCTGTAACACTTGTTTGACTGCAGCAACCCAGTCTGTGAGGCAGAACCAAAGAGATACAGAAAATGAAAACCACCAGCCAAACACTAATGCCTTTGGACAACCTCCTTCGAGTATATTAATCCCAATAATTTGCCAACATTTTCCATTAATTTACCAACAAACATGACAGTCTGTTGGTGGACTGACCACGTACCATAGTGCAGCTCTGCTTGTCTTAATAGTACCTTTAGCAACAATGCAAGAGCCATCTAGAATAAATGGAATTATACTGTTGAAATAGCTACCAACAATTTTCATTGCACTTTTCTGAATTAGTAAAGATGCCACACACTGAACAATTAAGATGTTACGTAAAATAACTTCCCTTTATTCAAATTAAATTAGCATTTCTTTACTTTGATCTACATTCTACAGATAAAACTTCTGTGCAAAATATTTTATAAAATACTAGAAAAGGCTTTTATTGTAAAAATAAAGTTTCTAGATATACAATTACTTTGCACTACTGACAAATATTGTACAGTATTTGACAATCAGTTTTAATATGTCACATTAAATATAAGAAGTTATATAAACCAATGATCTTACTGATAAGCATTCCATTATTGGTACGTCAGCCTCTTGTGATTGGAACACTATTCTCTTCCTACACCTTACCCTAACAAACCTCAGTACTGGTTTTGCTTACACGCTCTATTCACCTTTGTGCACTTTAATAATGAAACTGGGCCTTGGAACAACTCAAGTTCCATTGCAGGATAGAGCATGCACAGTTAAATGAGAGGTAGTGAGCACTAGCTGGAATACGTGGTCTTAGTCTGGTAAATTAAAACAATTTCCCTAAAAGGTTGTGAATCGGTAACATGAACCCTCATTGATCCAACTCGCTTTCATTCTGCAAGGTCTTCATAGCTAAGCCCCACAGGGTCATACTGGAAAAGAATGGTCCTTCATTACTCCTATATGCAGCAGAAGATGCACGATTGCCCAGGGGGTCACCACAATGACCATCCAAGGTTGTCATTGATGAACGAATCATAGAAATATTATCAGATTGTAGGGGTTCTTCTGCAGGTGATACATCTACCTCTGTGTAAGTGAAAGATGGCTGAGGAGTTTGTTGTGTCTGAGGTTTTGGGAGTTCAGCGGAATCCAGACTCAATTTCTGTTGGATTGTAGACTCATGGTGTTGAATCATTGACCGCAACTTGCAATAAGATCCTGCAGAACTATCAAATTCATTAGCTGAATTTCCAGCTGGACGAACAGGAAATTTAACAGATACTGGTAACAAAGTAACAGACATTTCTTGGGCAAACGAGTCGGAACCCTGAGATTTCTCAAGATCAGAAGTTTCAATTGCCTGAGTAAATTCCTCTAGTGTATTTGGTCCCTCATCACTGGACTTACAGTGCATTTTCTTGTGCCGCCGCAGAACAGCAGAACGAGTGAAGCATTTGTTACAAGTCTCGCAGGTATAGGGCTTTTCTCCTGTATGAGTCCGTACATGTCTGCGTAGGTCACCAGATCCTGCAAAACATTTTCCTGAGAGACAGAAGTAATACTTTTAGATTTTGTTCCTCTCAATATGAGTGTCATGAACATGTTTGATTAGAGGGAATATCAACAGCTAAAACTACAGATCAACTCCTAATGTGTCACATTCTCTGTCTAGAACAGTCTTAGATTTGTTCCTTCTATTTTTAAAACTCAATTATTTGTACTTTTCTTCTTCTTGACCCGACTTGCTCGCCTGTATTTCCATATCCTTCCGTTTTCAGTCTATAGTATCAGAAATACCCACTAGCACTGGAATGCTGTGACAAGCATTAGTAGCAACCACTTTTTTCAGTTTGTCTCTGTCTTTGCTGAACTGAATCCCTTTGATCCCTACAGTAACAGTCTGAGGAACATGGCATGTTGATGACATTTCAAAATGCATTTTTCATAAAAGAACTGCACCACCTCAAATACACCTTACAATAATTCCCTTAGTACAGAGGTACTATTCTCAGATACTACAGGGATAGGTACGGTTATAAAAACTTAGCTGCATGGATAATGTAAACGTAAAACACATTTTGGCTATAGAATAATTTTCAGTGTTGCAATTTTATTATTGCTAGGAGCATTCAGGTACCATGAAAAACTATCAACTTCTTAAGATGCAGTATTTATATATTTTCCGAATAAACAGAAGCCAGAGGTAAAATAACTCTTATAAAACTATAGACAGCAATATAGTAAATGACTTAATTAGGACAAAGATACCAATGTCATAGTGCACCAGGAAAAAAGGGTGTTTCTAATTTCTAAAATTGCTATTTTAATTGTACATAGCGATTCTGAGATTTTCCATTCTTCAAAATAGTACAATTTGATTTTACACGGTTTTTCCATATTAATGATTGTTTTAATGCTGTATTTTATGTGGACCGGTACTATGAAAATAAAATATGTTATTTGAAAGCTTAGGAAATTGCAATTGATCTACTAGACATTCAGTTGACTATATTCTTTTTTTTTGGCATTACACTTTTAAATACAACTGTTTAGATTAATCTCTACTTTTACAAAGCTCAGACTTTTCTGCATAGCCAATAATGCTACACTATCATTGAGTCAGCGGGTGTTGAATTTTTGCATATGGTGGGCCATTTTTGCTCTCAGTCTAGATTTCACACCATCTCTGTGGAAACCAGATGAACTCGCTATCAGAAAAAACTAATCAGAACAATATCAAAAAGGGACAAGTTTAAAGTAAGCCTATTTTAATGTGATGGGAGAAACTGCTTGTTTACACTTTCTCTAATTTGTATCTTCTGTTTCTTTCCTCTGACTGGGTGAAAGGCTTTACAGTAGTTAAGACTCACCTTGTTTCCTCAAGACCCCCATGCCAAGACATACTGCAGTAAGGTGTTTTTATCCTATGTGTTTGCTATCCCTCTGTAATGTTGGTGTTCTTTGAACATTTGAACATGACTGAACTTACACCAAAAGCAACAATAGTCACAGGCAGATAATTAAATACCATTGTAGGATGCTGAGAGGTGCTTGGGGTGTGAGAAATTAGATGATCAATAAAACCTCTGTAAACTCACAAGCAAAGATAAATCGCCATCAAAGACAGCAGCTTTGCAGACTACCTGGAAGTGGGATCCATCCGATAAAATTTGAGAACTAATATTTTCAGCTATGAGATGTTGACCCAGTTATGCTTTATAATTCAAAAGAGCTTCCCTTTACAAATGAAAGTGAAGGACTAAAGGTTGCTTCCAGCTTTCACTAGGATTCAGTGAGATCTCATTTGAATGTTGCAACCAAATGTTTAGGACAAAAGCACTAAGGCTGCTATTTCAACATACTTCTTTTGGAGGGAGCATGTCCTGGTGATAACCAGAAAGTCAATCAAACTTATGAAACAGCTATGATCAATATTGCTGTTGAAAACCAGCCTATAGGGTCTAGAAACAGATTCACCACTTTAAACAACATTCATTCTTCCAGATTCCTTTCTGTATTCTCCATTCAAAATTCACTTGTGATCTCATTTGTGCTCAGCCTAGCACTGTTTTAGGCTTAAAGAAAAAATAACTACTGCATAGGTGATAATACCAGGGCACTTTGTTGAAAAAGTTAACATTTATGCCATCAATAAAGTTAAAGTCCTATGTCTGAGATGGTGTAAATGAGTAATAAACCAAGCTGAAAATTATTTTAACCATCAGCTATGCCAAATAGAAGAGATCCAGGAAAGGATATTTCAATCCAGTTTTACTTTGTCTATTTCCAAGTCATTCAGTGAATAAGGTGAATTTCCACTAGTTTTCAAAAATAAATATGTATGTATTGTAAGCCTTACTTACCACATGCTGAACAGCTGTATGGTCTCTCTCCTGTGTGCCTAATTCTGTGCTTTACTAACTTCCGTTGCATGTTAAATGACTTTCCACACTCATCGCAGGTGAATACTTTATCTGCTGTATGGGTCTTTTTGTGTTCCTTTAAGTTACTAAAGTTACTAAACCCTGGAAGAATGTAACAGACACTAAGATTAAGAAGACTACTCACATTTCAATCATAAACCCTACAGACAGAAAAAATTAATTCTAGCATACCTCTACCACAGATATCACACAAATGAGGTTTTTCTCCAGAGTGAATAATAATGTGACGCTGTACATCACCAGAAGCAGCAAACCTGGAACAGAATTTGGAAACTCAGTTAAAGTGCTTCTACATACCTACTACTCTCCATAGCTGTATATCATATAGGGAGCAGCTGTTATGAATGCTTCATCAACCTAGCAAGTTCTAGAACGGTTAGAAGACTGTAGTTTGAAATATTAAAAACTCCTAACACTAGATGCTATTAAGGGGACATTGTCAGGTTCAAAATATTTTTTAAACAAACATAATGCCTTAAATTTCAAACATCTATTTTTAACAATCAAATTTGCCTTTAATACTATTTCTTTAATTTTTGTATTTTGCTCAGCTTGAACAAAAATAGACAAGCCAGTTACAAGTTTGTGTATTTTCTGTCATGTGCTGAATGCAGCAATATTTGTATTGTAAAGACGTCAATGAAATATTTAAAAAACTCAAATAAAAATAATAAAGACCTATCTATTGATCATAGTTTTTGTACAATTTAACAAAACCCTAATCATTCTGGGTCTAAATCATGACGATGTATAGCTTTAAAGGAAAAAGAACAGAACTGTGCATACTTTATGAGTCAAAGTTTCCAAAAGTTGTGTTAAGTTAAATAGTTTAATTTGACATTGGATATTTTTAATTAATTAAAAAGTTGCCAGTGAACAGAAATCCAAATAAGACCATAAAGACTCACTATTAATTTATGGGCTTATTTGGATTTCTATTAATTGGCAACTTATATATTTATGTATATATATGGCACTAAAAATAAATTTGCATAAAGTAATTTAACCCATCATTCTGCACTTGCTTTTAATAAGCAATTCCTAATGTTAATATCTTGTCATTTACCAATATCCAATAAAGGCAGAAGTACACAAAGAGTGATGGGCAATAAAAGACAATAAAAGCCTATGGTGGTGTAAATCAACACAGTCTACTCATGTTTCTAAACCTTCGCCTGTGGGTTGTTATTAGGGTTAAGAAAGTTTTATTAATACAATCTTAAAGCACTGACATATAACTGTATAGGAGATTAACAATTGTACTAACCTTTTCCCACAGATTTCACAAATATATGGTTTTTCACCAGAGTGCCGACGTAAATGAGTCTGTAGGTTACCTGCCTGAAAAGATGGGAATAAAAGGTTTAAAGAGGCCAGCACTAGCTAGTTGGTGTCTGTAGATGAAGAGGTGTAAAGAACAGAATCCAGAAACTGGCTTTCAGTTCCTAATTTTAAAATGGTTAAGGTTATGCACCATTTGGAGAATGAAGTATTATGCTGATAAAATATTGTTGTCTACACTAATAGCCACCTATCTATCTATGCACCTATAAATTGACAACAGCAAATTGTGAAACAGAAAAAAGAGCAAATTAAAAAAAAAGAAAACAGAAGCCCAGATTCAAACAATCTGGAAACAAGCTACATCTGAAAGACTGATCCTATTAAGTGTAAAAACCTAGAACAACATCCAGGATTACAGTCATGGGGAGATGATTACTTACCAGTAATTAGATTTGTCTTAGTCTCCTTCTCTTCCCTATCCTATAAATAAAACACCACTACATCATGATGTATGACTTCACCTACCAGGAGGCAAAGAAAAATGGTCAGTCATCATCTACATATAATGTACTCAAGTCTGAGTACTTCAAAAGCCACAAATATTTACCCCCCAACAAAAGGAGAAAGTAGGATAAGGAAGAGGAGAAGACTATGAACAAAATGAATTACTGGTAAGTAATTTTTCCTTGTACATCTTCCCTCTCCCCTGTCCTGCAAAAGTAATGCTGGCATATCAAGCAAGACAGATAAGAAGCCCAGAAGCATGAAGCACACTTCTTCCTAATAATTCTTTGGCCTAGGCTTAACCTAAAACTTAGGTCGACCTAACTACATCAGCCAGGGGTGGAAAAAATTCATACCCCTGAGCAACACAGTTAAGCTGACCTAACTCCTGGCATAGAACCATTAGGTCAAGAGAAGACTTTTTGGAGGGATGGATTAACTACAGCAATGGAAAAACCCCTTATATGCTGGAGTGAGTGTCTGCACTGCAATGCTACAGCACCAAACCTGCAGGGCCATAGCTGTGCCGCTGTAGCTGTAGTGTAGACATAGCCTTAGTAGCGAAGATCAGTGATGGCTCTGAATAGGTAATCAACTGAGACTCCAACTGTATATGCAAGACATAGACATGTTGGAGGGAGGAGTCCCAAACATTGTCCAGGAACGTTTTACCTGATCCCACGCTCACATGTTAACACTTGGCAGCCTTTTTGCAATTCTAGAACCGTTAAGGAAAGCAACTGCTTTGGCTTTATTTAAATACAGCTTGAGTAGGAAATGTAAGATACATCTCTCTTATTAAGTGTACAGAGATTCTGGATAATGACCTTTATTCAGTGACCTCCCTTGATAAGGAAAGATCAGAGAAACAGACCACAAGGGACACACTTCTGACTCTCTCCTTGAAATCCTCATAGGCAATGATAGCAACCCTTGACAACCAAAGTTTATGGATATAACGAAAGGTGGTGAAAGGAACTATCAGGGGATGAAACAACAAAGAAAAGAATGAGAGATGAAACTGATTGCAAAGAATCCAGACAGATGAAAAATGACCCTGGACTGCACCCTGAAACAGCTTGCTTTTAACCATTTCAAAGTCTTTCAGAAATAAATCAGATTGACCCTTATACTCTCGGACAAAGAGTCAGAAGGCTGAAATCTATAACAGGAAAGGGAACTAGGACAGGTGTTCTGGAGACTCACAGAGCCTATGAGCAGATCTCTGGAGGTCTGAGAACAATGGGCCAGCTCAACTAAGATAACCTCTCCTTTGTATAACCTGACCGTGTAGAACAGGGGTTTGGGAGGAGGGAGATTCTCCATGCAGAGGCA
The DNA here is from genome assembly GCF_027887155.1 of Malaclemys terrapin pileata. NCBI lineage: Eukaryota > Metazoa > Chordata > Testudines > Emydidae > Malaclemys > Malaclemys terrapin. The sequence goes on from NC_071509.1 coordinate 27,233,556, forward strand.
CAACCTAGGAAGCTTGAAGTACACACATCACAGAAAGGGCAGAACCTCTGTCTCTGTTGTACCACAGAGAAAACAGGAATATAGGGATTATCTGCACTTGAAAGTCATTTCAGATTAAGGTAGAGTGTGAATTTAAAGCGCAATAGCTATTCTGGAATAGTTTCCCATTTGGACATTCTTATTCTAGAATAACAGTTTCCACGGGGAGCTATTGCAGAATAGCTATTCTGGTTAATTTCCCTATGCAAATAAATCCATAATCCTTGATCCCGTCCCCTAAGGATGCCAGGACAATGAACTTATTATTAGCAGTTCTGATACCTTTCTTACAGTGTTAACTTGAAGCCTGGAAGAGGAGGATAGAAGTACAGTAGAACACCAGAGTTATGAACAGACCGGTCAACCACACACTTCATTTGGAACCGAAAGTACACAATCAGGCAGCAGCAGAGACCAAAAAAAAAAAAAAGAAAAGAAAAGCAAATACAGTACAGTACTGTATTAAATGTAAACTACTAAAAAAGTAAAGGGAAAGTTTAAAAAAAATTTGACAAGGTAAGGAAACTGTTTCTGTGTTTGTTTCATTTAAATTAAGATGGTTTAAAGCAGCATTTTCTTTCTGCATACCAAAGTTTCAGAGCTGTATTAAGTGAATGTTCAGTTGTAAACTTTTGAAAGAACCATAACGTTTTGTTCAGAGTTACGAACAACCTCCATTTCCGAGGTGTCCATAACTCTGAGGTTCTACTGTATATCATTGTCCTATTACCTTTGGCCTGATCCCTGGGCTCTGCAAAGGAATCATATTGACTGGCTAGGAAGATGATGGATAGGCTGAGGCTGTGCATTTCAGTGAAAGGAAGAGATATTAAAGATAGTGGGATTGGATTTCTAAGCCTGACTGATCCTGGTTGGATTTCACACATTAACTTAGAAGAAGAAAAGGACCATTGATTTGATCCTTTTACAAATCTTTGTGACCAAAACAATCTCAGGCTCAAGTGGCATGTCTTAAGGAGCAGGCACTCACACAAAACGTCCTGAAAGAGACGCTGCCGAAAAAGGTACACAAGAGACCTGCAACGTTATCCTTGATTGCAGAGAAGAGGTGTGGCAAAAAATCATGCAGGAAAACAGCTGGTATACTGGTAGTGAGGGGAAGACACATGCTGAGAGGCAAAGGGGCCCTTTCTTCTCTCCAAAAGTCAAGGTTAGTGTAAAGTAGGTTCCTTTTGCTCATCTTCTTCCTATATCCAATCTCAATTTTTACTACTTTAATCTTCCATTTATTTCTAAGTACAAAAAACAATACTAATCCAGCATCCGCTATGCACTTGGAACTGCCATCGACATCAATGGGAGTCCTGGACAGATGCAAGACTAGGCCAAAAGCACAGCAGATGAAGGCTAGAGAGAACAGTGCTGTAGTCTCCCATGCTTATAGGCTGTGACAGCAAAGAAAACAGAGGAAAGTGGGAGGAACTAGTCATTATAAAGGAAGAAGTCAATTTTCTTTACGCCTTACTTCTTGGTAGGTGGAGTCTTACAACATGTGGTTGTGGTATTCTATTTGCAGAATGGAGAGAGGAGAGAGATATGATAAGAGAACTGATACTTGGAATTTCACTATTTCACCCTTCATTTGCCAATATTCATCAGTACATTAAGCCAAGAACAACAGAATTTTAAACGCTGCTTTTGTAAGTCACAACACTAACATAAGGAAAGAATAGGGAGGGAGGTAAATTCCACTTTATAAACAAGAAACTAGTTGTAGCAATTGGATTGCATTGTGGACTTTATATTTTGCAAACATGCATACCCTGTATTATAATTCGTCTATCAGCACCTTCAGGAGATTAAGATAGGGGAGAAAAACTGTTTAAGAGTCGTTAAAAAGAGAAATTACAGTTTGCAGTACCTTTTATTAACAGATAGAAAATTAAAATAATTCATTAAAAACAAAGTCTGTTACATGAAAAAGTCTTAAGTTTGTCATAGCTGTGATACATACTTTACTGTTTCCTCTCCCCTCCCACAAATCCCCCTTCAATAACTTAAATCAGCCTTGCAAAATGCTACTCCACTTGCCCGAAGCAAGAAATGTTTTATGGTCAAATAAACCAACCTTTTCTTATTCTCATCCACAGGAAGGGCAGCAATACGTTCTTGCACCTAGGCTATACCTAGCTGCTTTTAATGGTTATACCCATTGTGATACTTAGAATTTCAGTCTTCAACAAAAAACAACAACGTTTTCTCTATGGCTAATATGAACTCAAAGCTGTCCAAAATGACTGGACAAGCACAATTGAACACTGAATATAGGGCCGAACCTCACACTTCAATTATTAAATCTATCCCAGTATAAAACATGCACTTGACTGTTTCTCTCTCTTTCCCCCCTCCCGCTCACCCCTCTCTTGTAAAGTATAAGTATTCTGATAAAAATACAGGTCATCTTATGACCAAATAAAAGATGGAATACAGTAAGACTGTGAGTACAGATAATAAATTACAATGAAAAGGTGGAGTCCTAAATTTTCAGAAGTGGTCTCCAATATTGCTGATGCAGTTTTAGGGACAAAACGAACTGCATCCTTTTAACAGCCTACCTGATTGTACCTGTAAGTCAAGTAGTTAGGTGCCTGATGTGTGCAAATGCAAGTGAATTTAACAGTACCTGCAACTTTGCAATTTAAATATTGGAGGTCAAGTTGAGGCGCAGCTAAAATTCAGGGTCGGAGGATCAGGAAAAAAAATCTGACTTATTTCCTAAGTAAATTTAAACTGGATTATTGTGTCAGGCTTTGGAACCATCTGAATTTCAGTTAAAAAGAAATTAAACTGATTGTATTTATGCAATTATCAGCTAATCAATGTTTCGTATTTGGACCTCTGGAGAGGTCTGCATTGCTACGTTTTGGAAGCATGTATAGGAAGACTACAGGGTATGCAACAAATTACATATCTGACCAAGAGGTATTTGCTTTAGAGCAGTGGTTCTCAACCTGTGGCCTAATCAACACAGAGCTGAAGCCTGTGTGACATCCTCAGGCCCAAACAGGTAGCACTGGATGCAGCCCACATAACATATTGTGGGCCACATGTGCGGCCCATGATGGTAAATAGGTTGAGAACCACTGCTTTAGAGTATGTAAAAATAATAATATACAAGACTGACTCCGCTGTTCCTCCACTCAAATTGTATTCCTAGATGAGATACATATATATTTTAGGCCCCACATTGTTATAATTTGGTAGTGAATGTACACTAGATTTTAAATATGCGGAGGACTTTTTTTTTAAAAATCTGCATAACTCAGAACCCAATTGCTGAGAAAAAAAGGATGAAAATTAAAGACAGATTGAGGGAGAGGTGATAGAACTGCTACATAAAAGTAAAAGAAAAAAGACAGAAAACATCTTTAAGAAATCTAAAAAACTGTAATTTGTATTTTCAAAAGCCACCACAGGTGGCTAAATCCTAAATTTAGGATTATAACATTGGACAAGGCCATGTCATTTATATCACCGCAAACAGAACTAAGTTTACTTTTAGAATCAAAACACGGATGCATTTAGTTTAACTGTAAGTATCATAAAATAAAATATTCCCACCTGTGAGAAGTGTTTCCCACAAATGTTACATTCAAAAGGTTTCTCACCTAAAAGGAGAAAAGACAGAACATAGCATATCTAATAGTTTCAACAGAATACAGATGTTCTAAATTGGTATACTTCCCTCTAAAAGATATAATTTAGATACAACTTAAAGCCAAAATTACTTACCAAAGTAATTTAAAGAGAAAATTAAATAGGTATTGTGTTTCTGTCATTTACCTCTTAAAGGAGAATCTCTTTGAAATATAATTTATATTTCACAAACAAATACTAGCAAAAAAAATGGACAGGAATAGAAACATTCTTAACAGTTACACTTTCTTCCTTGCAGGATAGGGGTGAGAATGAGAATTATAAATGCTTGAAGGAAATGTGGTAACTCTGTCAAATTAAGACAAAATTAAAAAGAGCACATCAGTTTTACACTTTTACACACACACACACACACACACACACACACACTCACAAAACCACCCTGACCTATAGACTGAAGCTAATAATTCACAGAGATATTGAATGTGAGGTCTTGTACTCTCCCTTTACAAGATTCTGTTCACTTGACGTATCAGCTCTGATTGGTCAGAGACCCTGGAAGCAATCTACAGCTAGTGACTTCTCACTAAAAATAAACTGTATTTAACTGCCTTTACTTTTGCCATCTAACCCTTCATACTTAGTTATCCTTTATAATAGGATCTGACAACTGACTTGAGCATTTTGGTCAATAAAGAGTTTAGTTATTTCTCAACCAGGTATAAACTGGTATTTCAGTCTTTCTCGATATTTTTTTGTGTAAGAAACTTGACAAATAGGGAAATTTGCCCAATACACTATACTTTTTGATATTATACTGATATTTAGCCACATTCTTCTGTTTTCTAGTCCAGAATCCTCGTTATCAGTTTGAATCAATGTATACTCTTTTCCACCTATTCCCTAAGGACATTTAGCCACTAAACAGTTCTTGCACAGCACAGTTCTCCCTTTTAATGGGTTTCCTAATTTTAGATTATGGGTAATTTTCAAGACTGCATCCATCATTTAGGAGCCTAAATCCCATTTTCAAAGTGACATGGGCCAGATTATTAAAGATATTTAGCTGCCTAAGGATGGACATAAGCATTTAGGGTTACACTTTTAGGTGCCTAGAAAATCACTGTGATTCACAAAGCCTGGGTTAGGTGACTAGGCTCTCTATACAATGAATGGAGATCAGTGCCTCAGAATGGGATTCACAATAGGCAGCATGCTAGGCAGCTCCTCCCCCAAGCTAGCCAATGGGAGATGGCAAGAGGAGGAGTGTGTGCTAAACCCTGCCAGTCTCACAGAAATAGGCACCTAAGACTGGGCTGCTGGGAATAGGGTGACCAGATATCCCAATTTTATAGGGACAGTCCCGATTTTTGGGTCTTTTTCTTATATAGGCTCCTATTACCCCCCACCCCCGTCCCGATTTTTCACATTTGCTGTCTGGTCACCCTAGCTGGGAAGCTCTTCCCTTTGCTTGGGATTCTCAGATGCAAACCCTCTCTTGGGATTAGGTGCTTATAATGTTTTAGCAAGAAGCTCAGAGAGGGGAGGACCACATCCCTCATTATTTTTAGCTCAGTGGACAGAGTACTCACCTGGGATGTAGGAGAGCCTGCTTCAAGTCCCCTCCTCCACCTGAGGAAGAGAAGGGATTTGAACAGAGTTCTGCCACCTTTCAGGTCAGTGCCGTAACCACTGGGCTACAGGATATTCTGATATACAGCCCCCTCAGTCTCAACTGTTGAACCTCTTCCATTGTGGATAAATAATAAAAGCATCATTGAGGGAAAATAGGGGAAAGAGAGAATGAATATGACTATGTATCTTAGTGGTTACAGCATTCACCTGTGAGACCCAGGAACCAGTCCCCCTGTGCCAATGACTTTTTAAAATTATTTTACACAGTTTCAGCAGGAGAACTTGAGGCAGCCACATATCAGAATATCCCATAGACCTGAGAAGTAATAGATCCCCATTTAAATTCCTTCTTCCCCTCAGGTGGGGGGGGGGTCCTCACACCCCAGTGAATACCCTAATCACTGGGCTAAAATTATGAGGGAGGTCCTCCCTCTACCCCACGGCTGTTTTGTGTAAGCTCACCTATAGAGTCCCGATCTAGTAGGTGAGTTCTGAGCACATTTAGCAGATTGGACTCTGCAGGCAAATCCGGGGGATGAATGCCTATCTTCCATTGGTTTGAGACTAGCCATGGGGCTCAGGCATCCAAATGCCTGGAGTGAGGCAATAGCACACATGCTCAAAAGCATAAACACAGGTGTCTATGAAACTCTTAACAGACAAAATTAGACACTGAGCAAGTTTAGGCGCCTCAGGTTTAGATGGCAACTGGGCAGGGGTTTGAAAGTTCCAGTGAGGCCTGATTCTGGGATTCAAGCAACTAAAATGGCAGTCACCCAAGTCCTTTTGTGAATCTCACCCTTTCTGGGATTTTCAGAAGTGCCCAGGAACCTAACTTCCACTGATTTCAATGGGAGTTAGTCATCTTGTCACTTTTGAAAATCCCGCTAAGCACCTAAACATCTTTAAAGGTCCAGCCCTTCAGTACCAGGGAACCGAAGACTCATTGAAAGTCAGAGTACTAAGGCACTTTTGAAACTTTTACCCTATACCTGGTTTCTGAATCATTACTAAAGTGGAAAAATAGTCTGTTAACCTTGTCTATCACTTCCCTAATTTTGCAGAACATCAATCATATTGTCTGTGACCCTGAGAACCCCTCAGTGGCAACTGGCAAAGGGTTCACTGTTCTGTAGCAATAGCCCAGGACAGGCCTGACAAACTCACTACACCCAACAAATTGATTTCATAGTATTTATCCAAAGAGGGTCAAGTGAGGTATCTAATTAAAGTTTATGCCATACTGATCTTCCTAATTGTTGAGAGACGTATGTATGGAGGACACACACACAAGAAAATATATTTTAAAGTTTGAGTCACAGCAGGGTTGACAAGCAGATTTTGATCAGACAAAGGATGTATGTTCACTCATCTGCCTTGGCTCACATGTAAAATAAGCACTGTATGCCAACACAATGGAAGCCAATTTGCATACCACATCAACATGAGGATGTGAATGCAACATGGAGCCAGTGCATCAGGAATGAACCACAGGGGTCATCCTGACTCTGGGGACAAAATAATGCATATTGGGGATATAGAAGGCAAAAGGACCCTTTTTGTCCTTCACAGAGGAAGTTAAAAGGACAGCATGTTTTGCATTTATTAAAGGGAAATCCTAACTATGTTGGTTGGAGATTGTGTGAGCTTGCTTAGAGTGAGATTAACTATGTTAGACAAGAGTATTAGCCTGTTGAAAGTTTAGACTCTAGGAAGCAAAAAAGTTATACTTTTTGTTTTATATGTAACCATTCTGTTTCCATTTGTTATCCTTACTCACTAGCTCTTAATTCTTACCCTTTGATAATAAACTTATTATTTTCATTATAACTATATCTCAGTGTTGTGATGTTATATTTGAGCTGATCTGCAGTTGAAGCAAACAAGCTGATATGTGCACTGTTCCTTAGGGGGTAGCTTACCTGGTAATTTCCGTGAGTGTCAAATGGTTAAGAGCTGGACACTGCAGGGGAATGCTTCAAGTGGATTTGGGGATTGGGGTGCACCTACCGTAAACCTACAAGGCAAAGTAAGGGCTGGGAGAGCCCTGAAGAGATTGTTTGGGTGGCTCACGACTGGTAGTTTCAAGGGAATTGATGTCCAGTTAAGTACAAGCAAATCTTCCGATCACTTTGAATACCCTGCTTCTAACACCCAAAAAAGCTACACTGATTGTTAGCAGAGCTGCTGTATCTGACCTTGGTTGTCAGAAGGGCACTAAGAAACTACCTTTCTCCCTAGATACCCAGACTATAGAGGGATTTGTAGATTAATGTACCAAAACCTAATGCCCTGAGTTGTACACACAAACAAATAGGAAGCAACCCATTACATGGAGCACAGGTGTAGTACGTTCAACAGAATTCACACCACTAAGTAGATTGAGTCATAGAATACACATGACATAGGAATATACTTAATAGGGCAAGCAAACAGAAACTATCAAATTCTCTTCTCTCCACACCCTGGTGAGTGCCCTCTTCCTTTGCCTTCTGTTTAGTATCCTCCTACTGCTTTGGCTACCCACATGTCCTTGCTTTGTCTGTCTCAATTTCCTATTCCTATATCCCATACCCAGCACCCCATTCCACTCCATTAACAGTTAAATGGGACAGAGCATTGAAGAATTACATGATGTACTTCCCACCTCCTCTCCCTCTTTTTAAAATTACATAACAGGAGAATGCTGCACAAGTCGGATGATGCCATCCCACCCAGTAGCTATTTGAATTGACTATGAAAATACAACAGTCTCCAGAAGAATATTACATGGAAGCATAAGCACAATTCTGCTATCTGCTGTTGTATTAGTTTCTTGGGTTATTTTTAAAAACAAGAATTGGAGCAAGGTTTCTGAAAACAACATGGAATTCCTGTGCACAACTTCAAGTCCCACTCATGAATTAGCAGTGTGCAGGACAGCAACACAAGAACAGACAGTCTAATGGGATTGGTCTTGTTACATTTTATATAGTCAAGCTGAAGATGTGTGCAGCTCAAACCTTGTAGTTCAAAATAGTATAGACTAGCCTGACTGGAGTTGGATTGTGTGTGAATACATGGATTTCAAACAGGAGTAGGCCAGTAGCACCATACAGATTGCATATAATGAATCTAAATAACTATGTAAACTTATTATTGCAACCCTGTCCTCCTTGGATCTCCCCCTGTTCAGTGTTCCTCCCTGCAATGTGTCTAAAATGGAAGTGTAAGATGTCAACCAGAGACCATGTTTTATTTGCTCTATAAAGAGCATAGGTCTCGCTGAATAAATAATAGTACACCTCTACCCCGATATAACGCTGTCCTCGGGAGCCAAAAAAATCTTACCGCGTAATAGGTGAGACTGCGTATATCAAACTTGCTTTGATCCACCGGACTGCGCAGCCCCGCCCGCCCAGAGCGCTGCTTTACTGCGTTATATCCAAATTCATGTTATATTGGGTCGCGTTATATTGGGGTAGAGGCGTATATGATATGGAGTGCTGAATTTACAATATACATTTTTCCACAAACAATTTAAAGTGGTTTAGTAGATTGGTATGCAATGTATTTTTTCTGCCCAGAGAAACCTATAAAGAATTAAAATCTAGTCCTTGGGCAACATCATTTTAAAAAAATACTGATGTGCAAGTTGTAACATGAACATCCAGAAAACCTCACAAATACTGAATGAGACCTTTTGGAGGAGACCCTATGATGGAGAAAGTTCAAATTTCTTGCTTCTGGAAAGGCTGCTCACTAACAATTTATGGAAATCTAAATTCCCATTACTAAAGACCATGATTTAGAAAAGAAATGAATGCATGTTAAAACAAGGGCCACATTCTCTTTGACTTTTGTGCAGAAAATGCATATTCACTTGTCAGATGATATTTTATTTGGTGAGATAAACCCTTATGCATTTGTATATTATGTCATTGGCTATTGGAATATAAAGGAAAAGGAGGGCAGAAAACATCCATTAGGTTAGTCCCCACGAAAGACACCATGGTAAATGATGGAAATTAATGGTATTGCCTGAATAGCTAAGCCAGTGGTCACCAACCCGTCGATAGCGATCGACTGGTCGATCCATGCCCCTGCAGCGGGGGGGTGGAGGGAGCAGGGGTCTCCACACACTGCTCCTGCCTGCAAGCACCAGCCCCGCAGCTCCAATTGGCCGGAAATGGGGAACTGCGGGGGCAGTGCATGCAGAGCGGGGCAGCCCGCAGAGCCACGTGCCTTCCCCATGGGCCACAGAGGTGCATTGGCCCCTTCTGGTGTGTGGGGGTGTGGATGTGGGAGGGTGTCTTGGCTCGTGATGGGGAGGAGGTGCCGATGTGCCTAAGTAGGGCTGGGGCAGGCAGGGAGCCTGCCTTAGTCCTGCTGTGCCACTGACTGGGAGCTGCCCAAGATAAGTGCCCCCCCTCCCAGAGCCAGCACCCCAGCCCTGAGCCCCCTCCCAGAGCCAGCACACCATACTGCCTCCTGCACCCCAACCCCCTGCCCTAGGCCTGACCCCCCTCCCTGAGCCAGCACCCCATACCCCCTCCAGGACCACAACACTCTGCCCCAGCCCAGAGCCCCCTCCTGCACCCATACTCCCCCCTCAAGCACACACCCTGCACCATCTCCTGCACCCCAACACTCTGCCCCAGCCTGGCGCTCACTCCTGCATCCAAACTCCCTCCCAGAGCTTGCACCCCTGACCCCTTCCTGCACCCCAACCCCCTGCCCCAGGCTCAGCCTGGAGCCCCCTCCCACACTGCAAACCCCTTGGTCCCTCCCGGACCCCAACCCCCTGCCCTAGCCTGGTGAAAGTGAGTGAGGGTGGGGGTGAGCGAGCAACAGGAGAGAGGGGGATGGAGTGAGAGGGCCGGGGCTTCAGAGAAGGGGAGAGGCAGATCCTGGGTTGCTCTAAAATTCAAGAAGTGATCTTGGGCATAAAAAGGTTGGAGACCACTGAGCTAAGCTATAGTTTTATAAAAGATTTTTTGAATGAATTTACTGTCGTTCTACAACTTTATTTGTTGGGGACATTAAACATTTAGAGTGATGAGTTAAAAAGTTAGAGTGGATTTATTTTTCACTGTGACAAATAGTAAGCTGTGTTTTCTGTTTTTAGAAATCACTCTGCTCGATTTTAAAATGAAATTATCTGAATGAATTTTAGAAGTGTACAGTCAAATTATTCAAACTCTCTCATTTTCTTTACAAAGTACATATGTCTACTAGGACCACAGTATCCACTAGAAATCTTGATAAACACTATAACTATCTACCACAGTGCCTTTGGCACGGTGCAAAGCAGAGGAAAATTTCTTACCTCATATGATTTACAATGGTCTCAATTCAGAGTGAAATACTACAGAAAAAGGTAAGTCTGTTGGAAATTACAGATTCTTTAACTACAAGTTTTCCCTCACCCACATCCATTTGTACTGACTTTTCTCCATACATCTATGCTTTGGTGGGGGTTATACACTTTGGTATTGAGCGCAAAAGGTGTCTCCTTTAAAAGTGAGAAAAAATATGACATTTACATTAAAATATTACAAAGTGTGCTTTTGAAGAAAACCTTAGAAAATTTAGTTGAGAGAAAGGAGAATAAATTAAACCTAAAAGCTTTTCTCTATTCACTTAAAATATTCCTGTAACTGTCCTTTTCCCTACATCGCTTGCCACAGAAAGTACATTTTTGAAAGTGAATCCCTATGTAACAACTGTCTTTGAACCAGGAGGAGGCCTGGATGTCCTTTTTATCTCGTTATTAAATATTTGGTCTGCAAGCAGTAAATAATTGTACCTGTATGAGACCTTTTATGGAGCTCCAAATTGCTTGGATGTTTAAAAGCCTTTCCACATAATTCACAAGTATATTGCCTCTGTGACTGAAGAATCTGTGATTGCTCATCTTGTTCTGAAGGACCTTGAGATCTTTCCATTTCAACAGTTTGTTCAAAACTCTCTGAACTCACAAGATCTTCAGTTTCTTTTCCTTCAACAGCATTAATATTTGTCATCTCCATGGTACTTTCATTTACAGATTCAATTACCCTTGTTATACTGTTGTCATCTCTCTTAGGTTCAGACAATTGTTCTGCAGACTTCTGTGATCTCAGAAAATTCAGTTTTTTAAGGTGTATTGCCTTTTTCAACCGCATCTGTTTGGTAGGCTGCAAGGATGTGCTTTCCAAATCTTGGTCTGGAGCAGAATCATTCAAGGATTGAACCAGAAAGTTCGAGGGTAAGTGGTCAGAGGATTCCAAAATACATTCAGATTGATTGACAGTACAAGAATTGCTCTCTACCGTACTTAGTTCAGTAGATGTATTGAAAGCAAAGGACTGTTCTGTTATTCTCTCATGGTTGGAACATGCATTCTGCTTGTAGAACTGCTTGCTATAAAAGTTGCGCAGTTTATAATAGTAATTTGGCTGTTTAAATGGGAGCTCTGTGCAATTACCATCTAAGGAGTCTTGTGTCTGTTTCTGTACATCACCTGAGGAAGTATGAAGATTAATAGATTGTGATCCGTGGGAATGGTGGTCATCCAACACTTTACTCGCTTGTGCATCTGATGAGCATTCATGCAGTAAGTTAGTACCGTAACTTTCATTCACACAGTTAGTCTCTGTAGCCAAAGTACTTTGCAAGGAGAACACACTATTGCAAGGCATGCTGGCAGGAGACTCTACAGCTGTGGAGGATTTTAAAAAAGTGTGGCAAATGTTCAGCACATTTTGCACTTGCAGACATTGTGCAATATCCAACATAGCTTGTACATTGTCCTGGCTAAGATCAAGGTGTGAAGTGTACATGAAGTCCAAGATCTGGCCTATGCCACCTACATTTTTAATGTCCAAGTGAAAGACATCATTCTTCTGGCCTGGAGAATTCTGAAACAGGGTCCTGATGAAATAAAGCATAACCCTTTATTATATACAAGCACATACACTGCTAGTCTGAAGAGCTTTTTTATAAAATATCTATCAAACACAATATCCTAACCCAATGTGAATCAATAACTCAATATGCAGTATGCAGCTGAGAGACAGTTGCTCTGGTACTTACTGATAAGACTTTTGAAACTGCTCATAATTAGCCTAACTCTGCTTCCTTTGAAGCAAATGGCAGTTTTACTGTTGACATCAACAGGAGCAGCTATGCCACCGCTAAGTGCTTTTGAAAATCTCACCCTACACTTGTAATTTCCTATCTTACGTGCTGTAAATATCAACCTTAATGTTGTGTTAGTGGACTGTTTGTGCAGAAGCGGATAGATTGAGAAGGGGGCTACCCCTTCCCTCCTGGCAAAGGGAATGGGGACCAAGAGAGGAAGCTCTACATTTAATTAATCAAAATGAAAATAAAGATGGGACCCCACAGTTTGGAAAAATCAAGGTGCTCCCCCTTCCAGCAACTAAGCCTTTCCTTCAGGCTCTGCCAGTGAACCTGACTGGGGCTCATCCTTCTTAGAGCTCTGCCTAACAAGTAGGTTTAAGTGGCTGGTAAAATTTTCAAGCTGTGGCCATATCCATAAAATAAAAACACTTTATATGCATACTACCGAAGCCTACTGTAATTCTGTTTTTATTTTATTTGGGCTAGGATGTTGAAAGGATCCTAAAGCAATTGGGCACCTAACTCCCTTAAATTCAAACTTGATGGCCAAAAATCTTTGGGCATGAGTCCAAAATACAGTTTATTATTGACAGTGCTTAAGATACTATAACAGGCGGAGAAGCATTTGAATGTCAATTTTCCTTCCCCTCATAAAGTAACTATAAACTACCTTCTCCCCTCATAAAGTCACTATAAACTATCTTATATATATATTATTGGTAGCACAAGCTTTAGAGATGGTGCGAGAAGAAACAGAGTTAAAAAAAAACAAAAAAAGAACTATTCACTGACAGGCAAGGACAATTTTGTTGCCCAGCATCCCAAGACAAGTGAATAGTAGATGCTGCTTGCTGCAAGGGCTACTGATACACTTTACAAAGTTTCAGATGCACTGACTAGCACATCAAGAGATTTCAGTGTGTGACTCTGTTCCAGATACAGATTCAGAAAAGCTAAAAGAAGAAAACTGTCCTCCTGCTCAGTTTCCTTTTAAGCACCAAGCAGCAAAAGGGGATGATCTGGTTGTCTGACTCATTAAATCTCTCACCTGGCTCTGCTCACCATATTGCAAACCCATACTGCACTTTGGAAGGTGTAAATTAGCTGTTACCACTCAAGAAAGAGATCTTCGAGTCACTGTGGATAGTTCTCTGAAAACATCCATTCAATGTGCAGCGGCAGTCAAAAAAAGCAAACAGAATGTTGGGAATCATTAAGAAAGGGACAGATAATAAGACAGAAAATATATTGCCTCTATATAAATCCATGGTATGCCCACATCTTGAATACTGTGTGCAGATGTGGTCGCCCCATCTCAGAAAAAGATACATTGGAATTGGAAAAGGGCAACAAAAATTATTAGAGGTATGGAACGGCTTCCATATGAGGAGAGATTAATAAGACTGGGACTTTTCAGCTTGGTAAAGAGATGACTAAGGAGGGATATGATTGAGGTCTATAAAATCATGATTGGTGTGGAGAAAGTAAATAAGGAAGCGTTATTTACGCCTTCTCCTAACACAAGAACTAGGGGTCACCAAATGAAATTAATAGACAGCAGGTTTAAAACAAACAAAAGGAAGTATTTCTTCACACAACGCACAATCAACCTGTGGAAATCTTTGCCAGAGGATATTGTGAAGGCCAAAACTATAACAGGGTTCAAAGAAGAACTAGATAAATTCATGAAGGATAGGTTCATGAGTGGCTATTTGCCAGGATGGGCAGGGACGTGTCCCTAGCCTCTGTTTGCCAGAAGCTGGGAATGAGCGACAGGGAATGGATCACTTGATGATTACCTGTTCATTCCCTCCGGGGCACCTGGCATTGGCCACTGTCGGAAGACAGGATAGTGGGCTAGATGGACTTTTGGTCTGACCCAGTATGACTGTTCTTATGAAGGAGCGTGCATTACTATTACTATTTATTTGTACTGCAGTATTGGCAACAGCTCTAACCAGAGACTGGGGGCCCCACTGTGCTAGGCACTGTAAGTATGTAATGAAGAGAGGATCTCAAAACGCTTACCGGCTAAATATGTACAATTACAACATAAATTAGGCAGACCATATTTTCTAATTAGACCAAATGTGAGATATAGATTATCTCTGGACAAATGATCCAAGGACCCCATAATTTTTAATTCCAGCCTGTGATTAGGCATTACTACTTTGTAACTAGCATAAAAATTCTCTCCTCAGAGATTAAGACATCAGTTATATAGTATCCTGTTTATTCAATAAAAATATTTTCCCAACCACATACCTGAAATACTGACTGAAAGCAGCTAATACATTTTTATGTGCTTTGAAGCAGACGCCTTTTACTACCAACATGCAATCACAGAGAAGGCCTTGAATGCGCTGTTCATGTAGCTGCTGGAGAAGATGACAACTATGGCTAGCAACAGTGTCCATGCTAGAATACCAGTTGATTATCTACAATACAATAAGATAAAAATACTCTTGGAATTAAGTTTTAAATTAAATATTGTATTTGCAGAACAAATTTAAAATATTAAAAATTAATGTATTGCTACTATTTTCCCTACCTCGCAAGGGAAACAGAGCTAATGTAGATGTCTAATATATTTGGGCCATTTAAAGATAAATGAAAAAACCTTTGGTGATTAATGGCTTTAGCAGTACAGACACAGAAAGTTTTATTAAAGTCAATATTTTCTATTACAATGAGATTTTGCACAAACATCTAGTAATGGAGATGCCGCAAATAAACTGAACTTTGTAACCATACATTTTCCTTATTCACTTAAATATGTATTAGGCTTTAGCAAGCAGAACACAGAACATCCACAAACTTAACAGCAAGTTGGCATTTTGTATTGGAAAAGCTCAGTTTCTTAATTCTCTAAACACAGAATAGAAAATCCTGGAAAGACCAAACATATTTATATCATGCTCATTGCTAGAGCATTGAGCACATTTCACTTATAGTTCTCAGAGAAGTAAAATATAACAGTATTAGAGAAATTCAGGACTCTCATTTGTACTGGGAGAAAAGTTTACATCATATTTAAAGTCTCTTCAAGCTGTTCACAAGAGTGACCTGGAACAGAAAACATCTAACATTTGTTCCCAAATGAACAACTGTATATAATCTATGCTTTAACTTAATTTTTGCCCACGGGAAAGGAGAGGGAATCTCCCCCTTTCACATCCTTTAAAAGTAGGAGAGGAGAAAGAATCCAATCTTTTAGGGGCTTCTCTTCACTACTGGATCTAGCAGTGAAAATTAATTGGGTCACCCACCAAAAGAAATTTGCATATGCACCACATCCTACAATTAAATTAGTTATCCATCACATTATCAGGACTACTACAGGGCACTATCCTGGGACCATTTTGACACGTCTCCTTTTAATGCATCCTAATTACATGCAGCTTCTTATCTGCTATTACAAGGATGGCCAAACTTACTGACCCTCCAAGCCACATACAATAATCTTCAGAAGTTTGAGAGATGTGCATGCCTGCTGGGGCTCAGGGCTACAGCCCTGCAGCGGAGTGGTGGGACTAGGGTCTTCTGCCCTGCGGGTGGGTGGGGGCGGGGTATGTGTTGGAGCTTCAGCCCCATGGGAAGCACCTCCCAGGGCTCAGGGCTTCAGTCCCACTTCTTCTGAAGCCTCCAGCCCCAGCAGGTGTGCTCCAGGGGGCTGAAGCCTTCAGCCTTGGCAGGCGCCTCCCACAGGACTGAAGCCCCTAAACCCCCCTCCGTGTTGGGCAAAAGCCCCTAGCCCCACCAAAGGGCAGAAACCCAGAGCTCCCCTTCTCCCCCAGTTTGGTAGGCAGAGAAAGGGGGACGGCATGAGGGGCTACGCAAGCAGCATTTTAACTGTAAAAGAGATGCAGTTTGGCCACCCCTGTGATATTAAGAGGTATTATTTCATTGCACCTTTTGTTAAAATTCCTATCAGAGATTCACCAAGTCACTAAAACTTACAAATGGTTCACTGAAAACCCCTTAAGCCTATAATAGTTCTTAAAACCTCTTCCTGCTCCAAAGGATTTTATAGTTTATTAAAGCAATCTGTGACCTTGGTGTGTGTGTGTTTCAAGGACAGTAAGCGCAAGTGCCTCACTCCCCTGGGGGAAGGGAACCCAAAGGTGCTGCAAGCCACTGCCTTATCAGGAATAATTTCAGCAGCACACTAGGCTCTTTATTTTTCTTTTAAATGTTCATTAAAAGTCTCCATGAAGTCTGAACGTGGAAGGAAACAACCTCAGGTGTAACACAGGGGAAGGCAGACAGGGAAAGGGTTTGCTCCAATGTTAGCAGATAAGGAATGTAAGTGGGTCACTATCATCATGTGAATTCCCACTTTAGCACTAGCTATAGGGTTAACATGAGTGTGTAGAAGTGAGGACGGGTCTTGTCTAATGTTAGTGAGTGTGGGGAGGAGGATATACAAGGTTTATGCTAACCCCAACATTACCCCTAGCTACAAGTATACTATAAGGGGAAAGATGTCAGTTGTCTAATGTTAGTGAGTGAGTTAGTAGAGAGATATGCAGTGCTGGTTGTGCTAACCCCCAGGTTAACCCTACTTACTGGGCTAACATGAGTATGGTGGGTGTGGTCTAATGTTGAAGGGTGGAAGAGGGGGGCACGCAGGGGTTATACCAGGGGTAGACAATCTATGGCACGCGAGCTGATTTTCAGTGGCACTCACACTGCCCGGGTCCTGGCCACCAGTCCGGGGGGCTCTGCATTTTAATTAAATTTTAAATGAAGCTTCTTAAACATTTTTAAAATGTTATTTACTTTACATACAACAATAGTTTAGTTATATATTATAGACTTAGAGAAAGAGACCTTCTAAAAACATTAAAATGTATTACTGGCACATGAAACCTTAAATTAGAGTGAATAAATGAAGACTCGGCACACCACTTCTGCAAGGTTGCCGACCCCTGGGTTATACTAAGCTCCACATTAGCCCTCACCACACGTATAACGTGGAGGACGTTTGCCCACCAACATAGACTGAGAACAATATATACACATGCTACATACCCCCAAGTCAGCCCTAGTTACGGATATAACGTGAGGGACAAGTGTAATGTTAGGGACGGAGGAGGGAACATACAGGGGTTATACTAATCCCCAGGTCAGCCCCCTAGTTACAGATATGTGGGGCTGGTTTAATATTGGGGAGTGAGAAAAGGAATACATAGGGGTCATAATACCTCCCCCCCCCCCCAAGTCAGCCCCATTTACAGATATAACGTCGGGGGCTGGCGCAATATTGGAGGGTGCGGGACGGGTTATACTGACCCCAATATTGCCCCCAGCTACAGGTATAACACAGGGGCAGGGGGGACGCTACTCCAGCGTTGACGGGTACGGGCAGAGGCAGACTCCAGACGCTAACTGCCGAATCACTGACCCTGAAGAGTGAGGCCGGCGGGGCCTGGCCCCGGTACCGGAGCAGGGCTCCCAGCACTGGAGGGGGAATCTGCTCCTTTCCCTAGGGGGCCGCTCTAAGGCCTCCTCCCTCCCAACCTTCCTACCGGCTCCGGCGCCTTCTCTCCTCCATCACCGCGGCCACCCCATGCCGGCTTGATCCCGAACGAGCCACTACCCGTCCCGTCCCGGCACTTCCGGTGAAAGCACTTCCGCTTCCCTGCAGAGGGACAGAGGAGAGGACTCGCGGTGGTACGCGAACCGGGGGGGAAGACGGTAGTGAGAACACCGAGGCGCATGTGCAGCAGGGGAAGGGGAACATGGTGACACCATCCGGAGCGCAGGCGCAGTTGGGGCCGAGCCGTACCGCTTGCTCCGCGGCGGCCGGGTGGAGGGAGGCGAGGTGGCAGCGGCAGCACGTGCCGGGTGCGGGATTGGCCGTTGGAGGCTGTGGCGCAGCATTTAAAGTGAGTGGAGGGGGATTTTTCAGGCCTGCGCGGTTCGGAGTGCCGCAGGCTCCTAGGCCGCGGTCTGAGGGGCGCTTCCCGGGCTGGGAAGTAGCTGCGAGCACCGCGTCAGGCCGGGGCCTCTCCCGCATGGAGGCCGGGTGGGGCAGGCCGAGCCCCGCCTGTGAGGGTGTGGAGGGGTCGGTGGCGCCGCGGGAGAGCCCAGGGGAGAGCGGGCAATAATGGCAGGGACTGGGAGACGCGCCTGTTGTCAGCTCGCGGCGCGCTCCGCCGGGGGACCTGCCCCGCGTTCCCGCCGCCGGGCTACATCTGCCGTGACCCATTCCCCCTTCCCCTGCCTGCGCTATGCGATGGATACTGGACGGGCGGTTTATACAGGGCCCCCCCCCCCCCAACCCGTCCTGCCCCAGAGAGCCCCCAAGCCTGAACGAGGGAAACACAGGGGCTAACCCGGCCAGCAGGGAGCAGAGTTACAGTGGCTGATAGACGCTAGCCAGCCGTGGGAGCGCTGCTGGAGCTGCGAGTTGAGCGCAGATAGCATGCGGCGAGGAGGAGATGGGCGGGCGGTAATGTTCAAGAGCAAGGCCTGGCGTAGGCTTGAAACGGGTTGGCCTAACTACCTCGGGGCAAGTCTACACTACAGCGTTACGTAGGCGCAGCAGCGCGTCTGGTGAAGACGCGCTATACCGATGCGGGAGAGGTCTTCCCTCAGCATCATTACGCCTCCATCTCCGCAAGAAGCGGAAGGTACATAGATGGGAAAGTGTCTCCTGCCAAAGTAGCACCGGAGTGGACAGTGTGAAAGTTGCACCGCTGGAGGGGTGGGGTGGAGCTCTTCACACTGCTGAATGATGTAACTTGTATCAATTCAGGCTGTAGTGTAGACCTGCTCTCAAGGTGTGAAAAATTTTGTGCCTGAACGCTGCAGTAGGTCAACCTAACCCCCAGTGTAGAGGCAGCTAGGTCAACAGGCTTCTTCCTTTGAT
Organism: Malaclemys terrapin pileata; assembly: GCF_027887155.1. Taxonomy (NCBI): domain Eukaryota; kingdom Metazoa; phylum Chordata; order Testudines; family Emydidae; genus Malaclemys; species Malaclemys terrapin. The sequence continues at coordinate 27,252,832 of NC_071509.1, forward strand.
CTAGCTACCACCTGTAAGAGAGGTGAAATAACTACATTGACAAACCCTTTGTGTTGATGTAGGAAGCATCAGTGCCTCAGCACTGTAGCTGTGCTGCTGTGGCATAGACATGGCCTAAGTGAAAGAAATGGGTTCTACAAGGGGATCTGAAGAAGACCAAGGATGACTGGCATGAGATACCCCTTAATAAGAGCCAAATATGGGAGCAGGTTTTAAAAAAGGCGTGAAGGCAAGACTGGGAGGAGAAACAAAAGGAGAACTAAAATGAGAAAAGCGAGATGGAGAGCAAGAGATGGTTATTTAGGCAGAGGGATAAAGCTTTAAATTTTGAGTGAAAAGAGTTTGATCTTTATGCAAAATGTGACCAGGAATCCCTGATAACATCAGGAAGTCAAAAGTGCTAGGAGAAGATTGTTTTTATCAGTACAAAGTTGCATAGAATAGACTCCGTGACGCTCCGCTGTTCAGATTGGAGGAGGTTAAATTAATCCAGGTGAGAGATAATACCATGGTGTCTGAACTAGGATTTTGGCAGCAGAGACAAAAAGGAAGGGCATATTTCAGAAATGTTACAAAGAGAGAACAGCAAGATTTGGCAAGCATTTTAATGTGAGGAGAGAAGGAAAGGCAGGAATCAAAGGTAATCCACGTTTGTGACGTGCAGTTTTCTATTTAAAAACATCAGAATAATTGTTTGAGTTGTATATACAGAGAGATAAGTTTGCAATTAAAAATGAATGTTACATAGAAGCGCAATTAACTTGTGAATCTTGTTCACATTTAAGTCTGTTAGATCCACGTGCACTTAATAATTCACGTTTTTTTAGTTATAACATGAATTGCATAATTTTTTTTGTAGAGTTCGATTTGAAAAAGAAGCAGATGTAAGCACCTTTTGAGAAGAAACTATTTCAATCACTTCACCAAAATGGTAGTTTTTACCTGCAGTGCATGTGGAGAATCTGTGAAGAAAGGGCAAGTTGAAAAACATGTAAACATTTGCAGAAACTGCCAGTGCCTTTCTTGCATGGATTGTGGCAAAGATTTCTGGTACGTCAATGATGTTTGTGTAGTAGAGCTTGACAGATAAACTTGCACACTTAGTAGTGACCATAGAAAAGCTTCCTAGGATATGTTGGAGTTACATTATTTTGTGAGGTATTCAGTTTTTCATTTAAAACCAAAAAAACCCAAACCAACAACTCTAGCTGTAAGGTTGCGCAAATACCCTTTCAAGTGTGAACCAATGTGCTGTCCTGAGTTGGCAGTTGGTAGACCAGTGATTTTCAAACGGCAGGTTGCAACCCAGTACTGAGTCACGGAATGTAAAGCACTGGGTTATGGCAGCTCTGGTCAGCACCACCGACCGGGCCGTTAAAAGTCCCATTGGTGGTGCTGCCCAGCTAAGGCAGACTAGTCCATACCTCTTCTGACACCACGCTGCGCCCGGAAGCGGCCAGCAGCAGGTCCAGCTCCTAGGCGGAGGGGCTCCAAGCACTGCCCCTGCCCTGAGCACAGGCGCTGCACTGGGAGAGGGCGGTGCCTGCAGACAGCCGTGCGGTGCCGCTTGCACGCCTCCACCTAGGAGCTGGACCTGCTGCTGGCCGCTTCCAGGGCGCAGTACAGTCTGCGGTGCCAGGACAGGCAGGAAGCCTGCCTTAGCACCCTGCTGCGCTGCTGACCAGTAGCTGCCCAAGGTAAACCTGAGCCCCCCTTGCCGCAACCCAGATCCCTGTCCTGCACTCCAAACCCCTCATTCCTGGCCCCATCCCGGAGCCAACATCCCCAGCCCTGACCCCCCTCCTGCACACCAAACCCCTCATCCTTGGCTCCAGCCTGCACCCCAATCCTCTACCCCAGCCCTGAGCCCCTCCCACACTCCAAACCCCTCATCCCCAGCTCCGTTGGGTTGCGGGCATCAGCAGTTTTCTTCAACTGGGTTGCCAGAAAAAAAGTTTGAAAACCACTGTGGTAGGCCATTCCAGTGGTTCTACTGTATAGCTTCTCCAAAGTAGTAGCAGAGTGAGAAGATTAATTTCACAGTTGCTCTTCAGAGCCTTAGGTGCTTAGATGCTTCAGAGCATCCATGAAACCGACAAGAAATCATGCTAAAAACATATAAGCAGCAACAGGTTCTAATTGTGAGGTAAGAGGGCCTAAAAATGAAGAGGGCCTAACTTCTCTGCAGGTTGAAGTGGGTTACTTATCATACTATTGCTCCCTCATCTTTGGTATTGTTTATTTGCTTTCCTTTTGTTAGTAACTTAAGTGTTATGGCATGTAGGTGCCTGCCAAAACTTTTCAATCCCTGTTAAATGGTGTAAACATCAAAGTTACCATTGTTACTCTTTGCAGCTATGAATTATAGTACTTTGAGCTTTTGATTATGGCAAAAATGTTGCTGATTGCTGCAGAATCAGTGTGACTGTGGAATACTTTTTGCCAAAATTGTAGCAGCTCTGCCTGTAACTACCCAAATTCTTCAAAAAAGCCCCACTCTACAGTCTACCTTCCCAAATGTAAAAGTAGAAATTAGTTTTATCTAAATTAACAGGCAATAAAATATTGTAGGTACAGACCAGTAGGTTCTCTTAGTGGTGGAATTTGCTTTTCCATTATCCGTTCTATTTTTCAGTTATAAATAACTTGATCCGAAACATGTCCCTAGACAGAACTTGGTAAACAATCTCTAAATCCAGGAACAAGTTTCTTTTAGAAGCGTATCTGGCTTTTCCATTTTAGCACTAGTATCTGCTACAAAATTCAGGCCCCATTCAACTTTGCTGAAGGGGAAGAATGGTCCAGTGGTTAGGGCATTAACCTAGGACTTGAACTGAAGCCAGGTCTCCCTTGCTCCTCCAGACTTCCTATGACAGGTTTCAGAGTATCAGCCGTGTTAGTCTGTATCCGCAAAAAGAACAGGAGTACTTGTGGCACCTTAGCGACTTCGGATGCATCCGAAGAAGTGGGCTGTAGCCCACGAAAGCTTATGCTCTAATAAATTTGTTAGTTGCTAAGGTGCCACAAGTACTCCTGTTCTTTTTGCAGAATTCCTATGTAAACTTGGCCAAGTCACTTAGCCTGTCTCTGTTCGCAGTCTGTAAAACAAGGATAAATAGTACGTCACACCCTCACAAGAGTGTTGTGAGGATTAATACATTAAACATTGTGAGGCACTCAGATACTATGGTAATGGGAGCCATATAGCTACTTTAGATTTGAGCAATGAGTGGTGCTCTATAAATGGCTTTTAAACTGTGCCGAAGAGCTTTTCCACATATGAGCATAGGTAAATGTTACGTATAACAATGTATATATGTAATTATAGATGTATACTACTTTACTTTATATTTATTAAAGACCTAATTCTGCATTCTTTGCAAATCTTAACATCCATTGAAGTCAAGTGATCTTTATCAGGCCCTAGACTGGCAGGAATTCAAGCAGTCCTCAAATATGCATGTACTGTACTTTACTCATGTGAATAGTTCCACTGACTTCAATGGGGCCACTAACACAAGCAGAAGTTTACACATTTGTAAAAGTTCATAGGATTGGAAGATAAATTTGTATTGTACAATTATAACTCAAGTTTCCCTGCTTATGAAGGTTGCCTTGTTTGAGAGACTGACTGTGACCTGTTAATAGTTTTGTTAATTGAAATGGAACATGGTTTACAGATTTTAAGTGTGGCTTGTTCATATTTAAGGGGTGATGATTATAAGAGCCATGTGAAATGTATAAGTGAAGATCAGAAATATGGTGGCAAGGGTTATGAAGCCAAAACTAACAAAGGAGATGTTAAACAACAGGAGTGGATCCAGGTAACACTTTTAAAAATATATATTTAATGTTCTTTCTGATAACTCAACTTTATTTCAGAAAAGCTTGTATTCTAAAAACATAAATATGAATTCATATTGGGAAAATAAATGTACAGATGTTTTATTTTAAATAGCAATACATGTTCTGAAAAATGGCCTGAAGTGAAGAGAAGAGCAGACAAGCCTGACACTCTAACATTAATGCACCTCACCAGCTGAGGCATCAGAAATTCAGGTTCTGTCCTTGCTCCTGTGCTGGATATTGTAAATGTTAACATGCTCTTCTCCTGCAGGGAGTATGTCCATCTATTGTGACCCTGCTTACCTTTTAGGGGGTTGAATTTGATTATTTATCTAGTGGGGTGGTTGCTGTAAGTTGTGGAAAAGGAGAAAAAAGTGACAACCAAAAATTGGTGAGAGGATTCTTGAGGTTTCTAAGAGGGGGTTTTAGAGATCTCTTTATCTCAGCCTTGAGAATGAATGCATGAAGTAGAGAATTGTAAGTATGTATTTATTTATATAAATAATCCCACTGACTCTTTCTTATAAAAAATGTGACAGTATTGTAATCAGTAATACAGGTATTGAACTGGATTTGTAACCTTGTTTCTTCCACCTATATAGCAACATCATTGACAATTGTCACTTGAATTGCTTCAAAAATTATCATCAACAGTAAACTAAGGGCTTGTCTATGCAAACATTTAATTCGCAGCAATGTGAAGTGTGAATCTACTCAACAGTAACCTGCTGTGCACTAAGGGTACGTCTACATTGCACCTGGGAGTATGCTTCCCAGCAGGGGCAGATGAACCTGTGCACTAACTCTACTTGAGCTAGCGTGCTAAAAATAGCAGCATGGCTGCAGCAGCTCAGGCTAGCTACCCAAGTACAGTATCAGGGGGGTAGCCGTGTTAGTCTGAATCTGTAAAAAGCAACAGAGGGTCCTTTGGCACCTTTAAGACTAACAGAAGTATTGGGAGCATAAGCTTTCGTGGGTAAAAACCTCACTTCTTCAGATGCAAGTCTGAAGGTTCTTACCCATGAAAGCTTATGCTCCCAATACTTCTGTTAGTCTTAAAGGTGCCACAGGACCCTCTGTTGCTTTTTACCCAAGTACAGTCACACCTGACCTGCTAGCTATATACTCAGGCGGCTAGCCTGAGCTGCTTCCCTTCCCAGAGTGGCCACACTGCTGTTTTTGTGCTCTGAGGAAGCACACAGCCCTCTACAATGTAGACATCACATAGCCTAAGTATTTGTGTGGACCCTGCTGACATGTACTAACAGTTCCTTAGTATGCTCTGATCTCCCCTGCTTTGCAATAGGAGTAGATCAAAGCACACTAAGAAACTGTGAGCAGGCTCCACACAGGCACTTAGTGTGTGGCAGGCTAGTGCAGGGTACATTCACACCCCAGCTTGTTGCAAACTGTTTGTGTAGACAAGCCTTAAAGCCACTATCCTACAGAGCACTGAAACCAGTATGTAACTTTAAGTATTTAAATAATCCCATTGACTTGAATGGGATTACAGATATCATTGAAGTTATTCGTGTATTTGAGTGAATAGCTAGAACAGGGCCTGAATTTGTATGGATGGTGGTGTGAAGATGGGCACTAGATTATAAAAAGTACGTACTTTTTTTAAGTTACCAAAAAGCAGCATAGTTTCATAGTGCCTCCCCATTTATCTGGTGGTCCTGAGAGATGCACAAAACCTTTGGGGGGGAAAAACCCTTGAGCTGTCCAGTGTCTATTGGTTATGCTTTTTAATTTGGAAACCCACTGTGCAAGTTTGTCAAAGACAACTGCTCCCCTTCTTTTAAAAGACTGTGAAATTCTGGAGTGATTTATGAAGAGACAACCAGCTGGCATTCTCTTCTAGTACAACTCACAGGGTATAACCAAACTTTAGTGTAACAAAGTTCTCCGGTGTTATGCTACTTGTCCTACTTTTAGATATTTTAAATTCGAGATCATCGCTGAGCTGATTTCCCCCACGCCCCCCTTTACCAGTGCATGATCTGAAAACGAAGATAAACTATATAGTGTGTAGATTTAGTATATAAGTAGTGGAATAGCTTACCTTGGCCAGGCTATTTCTGAATTTCATTTTTCAAACTCCGTGCATCAGTTGTGTTTCAGCTTAGCTGTAAAGTGTGTAAATGATTCATATAATCACTTTCTATGATTTTTTTTCCCAGTGAATTTTAAACAAAAACTCAAGAATTGGTGTTTCTCATGCACTTTTTGTAATACTATCGCACTTTCAGAATTCCCTGTATAATCTGTCTAAATATAAAGCTGGCAAATACTAGACTGTACGCTAAATGGTTTGCAGATGTTATGTATTCAAGGTACTCTGTATTTCTGATCTCATCTTGCATCTGACTTCGCTAGTTAACTCTGCTCCTTTGAGAAGTTATTCGGTTTCTTTCTTACAGAAGATTCATGAAGTAATAAAGAAGCCAAACATTAGCCCCAAAGTGAGAAACATCTTGGAGCAAATGCACACCTATGACAATATTCCAAGAAAAAAGGTCAAATTTCAGGTATGATTTTCGAGACAAGTACTGGATTTGAAATTAGGACTAAGGGATTATACGCTCATATGTGCCACTAACTTGTGTTACCTGAGACAAGTTGCTTAACCTGTCTGTACATCTGTATAATTGGCAGGTGGGGGAGAATAACTGTCTGCCTGAGACTTGCTTAATATTTGTAGAGCATTGATCTTTGGATGAAAAGCCTTCTGTTTATGTAGTTTTTTATCTAAATTATTATAAGTCAGACATGTTGGAGAATTTGTTGGGTTTGGAGCCCTGCAAGTGCAAATTCCCCCTCTGTAAGTCTCTCCCCTCAAACTACACACTTTAATATTTCTCCATTTGCTGTTTCTGCCAACTTACACATCCCCAAACACACCTCAAAACATTGAGTGATCTTTCTGCTAGACATTGCTCCTTCCAGAAACCTTCATTGCTGTTCAGGGCTCTAACTTGTATTCCTCCAAATAACACCTTATTGAGCTGCCACTAGACAACTATGCCAGGTTCCACATATTTTATATAGCATCCATAAAGAATAACAGACATGTCTGGGATAAGTGAGCATGTTTTTCCTACTCCATACCTCAGTTTGTGTGGCTGATAATGGACAATACATATATTTGTATAGTGGACCACAAGCTAAATATGAGTCAACAGTGTGATGCCATTGCAAAATAAGCAAACGTGATTCTGGGATGCATTAACAGGTGTGTTGTTAGACTTCTCGTGTCTTGCTTTCTTCCACTCTACTCTGCGCTGGTTAGGCCTCAGCTGGAGTATTGTGTCCAGTTCTGGGCACTGCATTTCAAGAAAGATGTGGAGAAATTGGAGAGGGTCCAGAGAAGAGCAACAAGAATGCTTAAAGGTCTTGAGAACATGACCTATGAAGGAAGGCTGAAAGAATTGGGTTTGTTTAGTTTGGAAAAGAGAAGACTGAGAGGGGACATGATAGCAGTTTTCAGGTATCTAAAACGGTGTCATAAGGAGGTGGGAGAAGACTTGTTCATCTTAGCCTCTAAGGATAGAACAAGAAGCAATGGGCTTAAACTGCAGCAAGGGAGGTTTAGGTTGGACATTAGGAAAAAGTTCCTAACTGTCAGGGTGGTTAAACACTGGAATAAATTGCCTAGGGAGGTTGTGGAATCTCCATCTCTGGAGATATTTAAGAGCAGGTTAGATAAATGTCTATCAGGGATGGTCTAGACAGTATTTGGTCCTGCCATGAGGGCAGGGGACTGGACTCGATGACCTCTCAAGGCCACTCTCGAGGTCCCTTCCAGTGCTAGAGTCTATGAATTCAGGTTCAGGAAACAGAAGCTGTGGTGAAACTACTTGAGCTACCACAGCAGAAGTGAACATTCAAGTAGCTTTCTGAGGAATCAGTGATTTCAGGTGAAGTGAATGGTATTGCCTGGGAACTTGCAACGTAATATACCAAAGCTATAGAGATCAAAAACTTGAACAGTGCGATGTCACTTCAGTAGTCCTTTCCTGGAACAAATGAAATAGTACATTGCAATGAGGAAACCTTTATGGCCACACCATTAAAGCCTTTTTTAAAATCTGCTTCTGCTGATTTTTCAGAATATAAAAGAAATTTGCTGCTGCACTTTCCTCTTCCTGAGACAGCTCCAACAGTTTTCTAAACAGATACATGTGAAACTTATTTGCATTTTAATAATCTGTGACAAACTAAGGAAATGACCTTGGAGTGTGCTCACTTGTCCAATATTTTATATGTCTTCAGTGAGCCTGAATGTTATCCCTCACTTAATAAACAATTACAGGGTTTAAAGGGATGTTAGCACAATTGGCAGTCTCTACTCAGAAGAAGCCTGGAACTAATTCATGACCTGGACAAGAATTTTGTGCAGCTATTGATGTGCTCAGTTAGAGGCATGGATGGCATGTGGCATATTATAATAGATACAAGTAATATGCAAAATAAATTAGAGCAGTAGCACAAAGGGGAGAATGAACCTTTAGCCTGCCGACCACTGTATCAGCTGACTGACTCCTAGATTTCATCAGTACATGGCCATATGGTGTTGGAATTATTAAATAATTTGAAATTATTAATATGGGAAATCACCAAACACCAATTTAACCATAAATTATTTTATTAAATCCAAAGGCCAAATAGTACTTTATGCAGTTGCTCCAAATACGCCTAAAAAGCCTAAGTAACGGGCAGTTTGCTTCATCCAAATAGTAACAAAACATTTATAAGTATTTGATCCAGATACTTACAAATGGGCTAAACCCAGGGGTGCTCAAACCCCATATTGGTTGGCTCCAGCATAGTCAGGCAGGTATTAGCAATGAACCCTTAGTGTTGACTTTTTTTTATACCCTTTAACAAATGTCATTGCCATTTACTGACTTCAGCTAAAAACCAATTGGAGACAATTTACCCATATTTCTAGTTTTAATCCAGATAAGATTTACAACTTTCTTCCCCTCCTTGCTGTCCAACAGTTTTCTCATTGCACCTGGGTTCACACTGGTGTGTGGGTTGGGGAAGGGCCGTGTTGGCTCATTTTAAGATAGATTCTTCGTTTGTTTTGTTTTTAATGATCTGCAGTCACCCCTATCAGTCAGAGGCCGCCTTTTCACTTATCCCATTAGTTATTCTTTAAACCATACGTTCTCCCTACTTTAAGGCCAAAAGGAATATAACTCATTATTTTGAAAGCCTTTCTTCTAACTTGCTAGTCATGGCCTTTCTTTACAACACACACACATTTCCTTAACCAAACTTCAGTTAATTTTAATTCTTTAATTTTATACTTATCCTACATATGGTTAAAAAGTTAAAATTGAATGCCTGTCACTTCTCATTTCTACTATTCTTTTTCTGCACAGAATTGGATGGTGAACAGCTTTAATGTTGACAATAGTGCTCTGCAGGACCAGGTGTGGGATATCTTTTCTGAAGCAACCAGCAACGTAAGTCAAATGAAAGCCACAAAATCTTTCAGTAAGAATACAACAATAGGGCAACAGGGTGGAGAACCTTCAAGACCCCTATTGGAGACACTAAGTACTGTATATTAGGGAAGAGTCATTTCTGGTGTCCAAAGAAAAGATGGAGAGTACGAGACCAAATTTTTTCTAATCTATGGTGCAATGTATTGCTGATACAGCATAGATGGGGTATGCGCAACAACCTCTGAAGATAAGCTATAGGCAGTGATCGCATCATGGTAGTAGGAAGGTATGCGTAACTTCTTATCCCAGATTGCTTTTTCTAATAAGGAACAGAAATTCCACTTTCTGATCATTACTACCCCAATCTGACATCTGTGTCCGATAATATTTTTGCACATCTTTTTTCCATTGTAATGGTAAGTATGTATATTGTTTCATTTACCCACCCACTGGAGTGTTTTATTAACTCATTTTATAAGTGCAACTTTAAAATTGGATTTTTCTATTGAAAAAGAATAGTTTCTATTAAATATAAATGTTATCTAATGCATTTTAAGATTGATTAATTCTGTTCCCAGAGGCACAGCTTCATTAAGATGAATTTAAGGTTAAGAATATCAATAATTTAAGGGTAAAACATCATAGGTATGTTTCAACTGTTCCCCAGTCAAGTGTTCCAAACCTAGGAAATTCAGAGTTAAGGTTACACTTAAGAGATCCAAACATATTAAGAAATGCACCGTTAAGACAACCAAGCAACTCTAACTCTGACCTGTAGTGATGTCATGCAATTACTGTCAGAGTACGATTAAGACATTTTTACTGTTCCCAGTTATTCATATAATTTTTTTTCCCTTTGTGGCCTCACTGCAGGGCAGTAGTAAGTTTGTTACTCAAAGTGTAAATGCTGTAAGTTTGGATAGTATGTGCTCGTGTTTTCATACAAAACGCAATGGTGAATCCATGCTTTAAGTCAGGGGTCAGCAACCTTTCAGATGTGGTGTGCCGAGTCTTCATTTATTCACTCTAATTTAAGGTTTCGTGTGCCAGTAATACATTTTAACGTTTTTATAGGGTCTCTTTCTAGAATATATAACTAAACTATTGTTGCATGTAAAGTAAATAAGGTTTTTAAAATGTTTAAGAAGCTTCACTTAAAATTTAAATTAGAATGCAGAGCCCCCCGGACCGGTGGCCAGGACCCGGGCAATGTGAGTTCCACTGAAAATCCGCTTGTGTGCCGCCTTTGGCACGCGTGCCATAGGTTGCCTACCCCTGCTTTAAGTACAAAATGGAACTCAGTCTTGCTTATGGAGTTGTAACCAGCAACTCTCAACAATTTTTTAAAAGACTTTTATCTCTTTCTTCTCTGATGTTCCCTACTGCTGCTTGCCTGAGCTTCACAGCACTCCCTGGAAATTTTGCTGTTGCGATGAAAAAATTAAGTTTATCATGTTGGAACGTCTAAAATAATGAATAAACTAATATATATTGCAAATGGCCACTTCATTCTTCTAAAAACAAAATTAAGTGAATAACAAATGACCAGCATGCATGTGTTGTAAATTTTATCATTTCAGATGGGGCAGTTAGAGTAAGGCATGTCTTTTAGTCTTCAACTAAGATGCATGATCTCCACCAAGTAATGCTATCCTCAATAATTGATTGTGTGTGTGTGTGTGTTTTTTATTCAGAGCATAACATTTCTCTTCCTCCCCCCCATGAATAATGCAGTAGATCTGGGTGGCATTACCAAATGAAGTATGTGAAAGACATTTTTATTACAATATTATTTTCTTTTAACAAAAGGGGCCAAGCAAAAAAGAACTAGAGAAACCATTGCAGAAAATAGGAAGCCAGCCTGTAAAAAGTGAAGTAAACCCATTGTCTACAGAAAAAAACGAAATGACTGCTGATAAACTTGAGAGGAAAAAGAGTAAAAGAGAGCGAAAAGAAGAAAGACAAAAGAACAAAAAGACAGAGAAAAAAGAAGTGAAATTAGAAAGCAAACGAGAGAACTCAGAAAATAAAAAAGGCAAAAAGCCTAAGAAAGAAAAGGAAGGTACTGAGGATGAAAATGAGGAAACTTCCAAAAGCAATAATGCAGAAAGGAAGAAGAAGAAAAAGCATGAGAGGAATAATACAGCTCAGGTGGAAATAAATGGAAATGGTAATCATAATGAAGAAGAAAAACAAACACATATAAAGAAACAAAAACGTAAACATGCAGAAGGTATATATCTAGCTCACATTCCATGCAGATTTTAGTGAAGACTGTTTTCTTTTTGGCATCATGGAAACTCAGTAACCTGCTTTGGTAGAATCTTTACCACACCTATAATTCATAAGTTTGGGGGGGGGGGGGGTGTTTTGTTTCTTGTTTTGTTTTAATTTCAAAATCAGGAAAAATCTTACAGCAAACTCCAATGCCAAGAATAGAAACTTTTTAGTTATGGGTTTTGTTTTGTTTTGTGTGTGTTAAATTTTTTTTAATATTTCCTCCTCATTTATCTCTTATTTCACACACTCCCCTTCTCTAGAAGAACCTTACACCAGAACAAAAAGAATGAAATATATAAAAACATCTGCAGCCACAGAAACTGAAAAAAGTGAGGATGCAGCCATGGAAACTGAAGAAATTGGGGATGTAGATAAAGGTATCTTCAAACTTAAAATGGAAGTTTAGATGTGTATATTTTAGTAAGATAGTTATTTGCTTATGAAATCAGTCATTAAGTGCTGCTATTCATTTGGGGCAAAACTCTGAGCAAAGGGCTGCCCCAGGAGAAGACTGTGAACCAGATTGTGACTAAGGGCTTGTCTTCACAGTGTTGCATAGCTGGGAGATGCTGTCTGGTCAACTTAGCTTACCCTTCTGGGGGAGCACCATAGTCAACCGGATAGCACTCCGCCATCGATTTAGCGGGTCTTCACTAGACCTGCTAAATCGACACCCGCTGCATCGATTGCAACCGCATCAATCTCCCCGTTGTTGAAGACAAGCCCTCAGTCTGTTTCATACCTTGCTCCATGGGAAGTAATCTCTGCAAACCTGATACCTGGTGCAGACTATTTCCCCGGGTTGGTTTGTTCAGCTTTGCTGGCTACTATCCACAGCACCCACTTCCACCCACCTTCTAGGAATGGGCAACAGCCCCACAGAGGCTGCTCTCTCTTGTGTTCCTACATACTATATGGGTAGCCAGTGCAGGGAAGTAAGAGGGGGTGGCATGTCTTGCACCCGCTTAGTCCTTTGCATGACATGATAGCTGGTCACAAATTGGCCTTATTTCTATTTTTAGCTAGTTGTATTTGGCATCCGGGATATGTATAATTAAGCTTTTATTGAGCCCATGTAATTTTGGGGATATAGTTTTCACATTTAGAAGCAATACTAATTAACTTAGGAAGCCGTTAGTATTATGTGTTAAATTTGCCACCTGTGTTTTTAAAAAAAGGAAGGGGGGGGGGAACCCACCTCAATTTCCTATTTGTGTGTCACATAGGAGCTGAGATAAACTAGATAAAAGTGCTTTGAGAGCTACTGGTGAAAAGCAGGATATAATATTTATTTTAAGGGCTCAGCTTCTCCCTTTCCCAGGATGGTGTATTGTCATTTGTTCTTCCTTCATGCAAAGGTAGCTGAGCTGGTGTGCTAATGCAACAGCACCCACTTTGGTCAGACGGAGCATTGCACAGAATCTGCTTCGTCTGGCAGGGCAGTCAGTTAGCATCTCTTGCTTAAGGCCTGGTTGGCTCTAGAAAATTAAATGGGTTTAACTGTTGCTCAGGGGTGTGAAAAATCCACATCCCTGAGAGAGAGAGAGCTAAGCCAACCTAACCTCCAGTATAGACATCACTAGATCAATGGAAGAATTCTTCTGTCAATCTAGCTGTTGCCTTTTGGGGAGGTGGATTACCTATGCTGATGGGAGAACCCCTCCCATTGGCATAAGTAATGGCTATACTGAAGTGCTGCAGCTGTGCCGCTGTAGCATTTCAAGTGTAGACATGGCCTGAGTTTGTATGGCTAGCCCATTCTGAACTATGAAGGGTGTTAGTTTCAGTCCTGCTTGGGTTTATGGGTTTCCTTCTTTATCCTTGGCAGAGTTTGCTGGTCCCTGTCCTCAGCAGATCTGGAAACTCCTTTTGGCTCTTAAGTCTGAGGGACTGGTAAGGGAACCCAGCCCCACCCACTCTACTGGGTTCCAGCTCAGGCTCCTTAAACCAGGCATGAGGAATCAGGCCTCAGCAACTCCTCCTGCTGTGCTGAACTTCCTACCTCCCTAGGTTCTGTAGGCTTCTACAGCCTGTATATCCGGCCATCCGTTCTCTGGGTGGCTTCACACCAGCTTTCCAGCAGGACTTTCCTTCTCCAGCTTGCTTGCCCCTCTGCTTTCCAGCTCTTTTTTTTTATTCTCACAGCTGCTGTGAGGCTGCCAACCAGCACTGGCTGGTGATTGCTGCATTAGCTTCTTAGTTGCCAGGCCAGCATGGGGTCTGTACACCCCATTACAGTAACTAACCTGAGGAACAACTTGCTTGATCCTTGTGCCAGGGTGGTGATGCTGCTGTGGGTGCAATAATAAGGCAAGGATAAAGGAACTGGACAATGGTTCTGTGATTAGTTTTAGCTAGAACATGTGATGAAAAGATGACTTAGAAATATAGAAGATATGTAATACCATTATGTTTTTAACAATATTATAGGTAAATTCAATTGGAAGGGAACTATCAAAGCTGTTCTGAAGCAAGCCCCAAACAATGAAATTTCAATAAAAAAACTAAGAAAAAAGGTACAGTAGAGTCTTCATTTTTAAAACCCCTTTTAGTTTGTGAAATAGGTAATTTAAAAGAAAACTATCCTACATAGACAGACTTTTATATAGTCATATGCAGTTGAATGTGAACTAGTTAATTAGTAAATTGTATAAAGATTCAAAAATGCGTGATTAAGGAGTTTATCCTGTGACTTTTTTTTAAATTGGAGATTCCCCCAATCCAGCAAAACACCACCTAAGGACATACTTAAGTTTACAGTTTCAGCTTTGAGTTGTAAGTATTAATAGATTTCTTGCTGGATTTTAATTATTCAATATTATTGAATTGAGACATAATGTGTGTGCATTTTAGTGTGGAATGTTTAAGTAAAGAAGTGGAAATAATTCCTGTTAACTTGAACTATTTATTTTTTGTTTGTGTAGGTTTTAGCCCAGTATCATGCAGTAGTTGGTGAACATCATCATAAATCACAAGAGGATCTTCTAGTCCTATTTAATAAGAAAGTGAACAATAATCCCAAATTCAAGGTTTTAAAGGACAAAGTTAAACTCATGAAATAGAAAATGAGTGTTTTCTTAATGATCAAGTTTTACAGTTGCAGACTGTCCAAATTCTCCTATCACGTATGCAAACACAGCTTTCACTGATTCAGTAGACGTTGAGTATGTATCACAGCATAATTTAGCTGTAATTCTATTCCTGGATTCCCTACTCCTTTTCTTCCCTACACTTATATGTACAACTGAAATTTGGGAATGGTTGCATATGTTTTCAGAAATTTTGATTTTTACAGAAAATATATTTTTGGTAGAACTTTTAACAAACAATGGAAAATTTGTTGCCCATTCTATTAAAATCCTTTTCATGTTACTGAATTTATGCAGGTGTGAATTTGCTTATTAAGACCCAGGTTGTATTGCACCTTTGCAGGAAGCAGTACAGCTGCAAACTTGATGATGTATTAATACAACACATACTGAAAATATTTTATGTGCGAAACAAAAATGTTTTGGTCCAAAGCTAATGGTATATGCTGCAGATCATACATGCTAATATTTTAGCATCCTGTTTTGTCATAAAAGGAATAATTGAGATTTGTCTGTGTCAACGTTTAATTTCCTAATGCACACTAAATGAAAATACATACCTTTATACACACAGAGTTAAATCTGTTCAGATTTCATTACCATAAATATTTGGTTAGAAGCCAAGTAAAGCGTGGGTGTTCGTTTTGTTTTTTTTGTTTTGTGAGGGCTATTGCCTCAATTGGAAATTTGACAATAAAATACTGATTTTGCTCACCTCCGTGCCCGCCCACTTGGCTCATCCACTCCCCCCCACATCCCTCCCCGGCTCTCCTACTCACCCCCCGCCGCTCGCTCGCCTCCTCAGCCCCTCCCCCCCCCGCCACTGCCAGCTCACCTGCCTGTCCACCGCCAGCTCGCCTGCTCCCCCGCCTTCAGCTCACCTACCTGCCCACCGCTGGCCTTCTGCCGCTGCCCCCTGCCGCTGGCTCACCCTCACTCCCCAGCCTGCCCGCCCACCAGCCAGCCATTGGCTAGCCCCACCCCGTTGCTTGCCTACTCTAGAGGAATGTGTTCTATTGCTCCCCGAGGAGCAAGGAGTTCATCTGGTAGGTGAGGATACTGTTGAGAGTGGTCCCTGAAGGCAGACGGGGGGAGTGGGGGAGAGGTTTGGAGGAGGTAGCATGACAAACTTGATTGTATAGCTGTGGTGGATGATGATCAGCACCCATTTGTCTGTCTGTTATTGTACTTGGTGCTAAGCGACCAAAGGGAGTGTAGGGGTCGCGAGGTCTTAGGCTCTGTGGTTGGTGGTTCTCAAGCTTGTGCGAACAATACCTCTTGGTCTCAGGCTGGGCTTGACGTGAGGAAGACAGTGAGGGGAGACAAGGGAAGTGAGATCTTCAATTTTTTTTTTTGGTGTTTTCATGAGGTTCATAAGGTGATTGAATTGAGGAGTTCTGTATCTGTGGATGGATGATGGGCAGTGGAATTTGTTTCAGGGCAGGAGTCTCTATGCCCAGTGAGCGGAGGGGAGCTCTAGAGTCTTTTGCTTGAAAAGATGGGATTCATCAAAGAGGAGGTCCTTGATGGTGTTCTGGATCTGGACCTCCCTAGGAAAACCAAAAGCATGAAGTCAGGATTCCCTATGCATCATGATAGCTATGGCCATGGCCCTGGAGGAAGTATCAGCTGTATCTACCACCGACTGTAGGACAGTTCTGGTTATAAGGTTCCCTTCCTCAACGAGTGCCTGGAAGCGGGCACAATCTTCTGGTAGGGCATCAGTGACTTTCTTGAACTTAGTGTAATTCAGGAGGTCATATTTAGCCAATAGGGCTGGATAATTCGCTATCCTGAATTGTAAGTGGAGGAAAAGAAGGCTTTCCTTCCTAAGAGATTGAAGCGTTTCCCATCCTTGTCCTCAGGAGTGGATGGAGGGTGTTGCTGCTTGGTCCACTCTGCAGCAGCCTGAACCACCAGCAAGTTCAGAGCAGGATGGGAGAAGAGGAATTCTGATCCCTTGGTCGGGACATAGTATTGTTTCTCTGCTTCGTTGGTAATTGCAGAACACGTGGCAGGGATATGTCACAGCTCTGGCTGGCTCCAATATGACATTAATTGGAGTGCTACTCTTGCCGATGCCAAGGTGTGTAAGAAATACAGGAGATTATGCTGCGAGTCTTGAATCTATTTCAATGTAATCTGGAGTTCTCCTACAACTCTTCCTAGCAGCTCCTGGAACAGTCTGAAGTCACCTGGTGGGGAGGGGGATGATGTAGTTACCACTCTGGTGAGGAAGAGGGGAGGAAGATGGGAAGGTCGGGACTGGGGTGTGTCTTCATCTGCTATTAGATCCGTGAACCTGCTCGATGGATCCCTTGGAGGGGAAGCAGATGGTGATTCTCTTGTGGATCGGGTGGATTCTGTGTCCAGGGACCCCAATATGGCCAGTAAACTAGATCTGCCAGTTCTAGAAGTGGTACTATCAGAGCTGATGGAACAGAGTCTAGTACCTGCAAAGAGGTCAAGAGACCCCGTACCATAGGCAAATTCCATGGAGGGGCTATGATCTCCCTGGAAGTGGAGGAGCCAGATAGCGGGAAGGGACTCTTGGTTTGGTAAGGCAAAGACCTCTTGAGATTCAGCCACGGATCTGGATCTTCCTGCTGTGAGGGGCACTCTTTCCTCCATCGGCACCGTGCTGAGAACTTCCCCGGTATGGGCAGTTCTTGTGCCTTGTGGGGTGCCAGTGAAGGTGGTACCAGTGGTTCAGTACCCGAGACAGTTGGATCCCATAGTTTCTGGGTCTTCTTCTCATGTCTGTTGTACTTGGAATGTGCTCTGTCCCTGTAGGCTGAGCTAATGCAGGGAGTGTCCATTTTCTTGGATTTAGAGGAAGAATTAGCCTCGTGCTTATTCGCCCCAAACTTCCCAAGTAGGCCCCACCATGAGGTCAGTGGGGTGGTTGCACCGGAATTAGACATAGTAGTGGGAGGTATGTTCCTTGCTGAATCAGACTGAGGTACAGGAGGGGGTACCCTGGCCTGGGTCTGAGTTTGGTCTCATGGCCATCTCCACAAGATACTTGCAGAGATGAAGAACTCTTCCCTTCTTGGATTTGTCTGGGAAATACAGCACCTAGCTGAAGTGTGAGCTTCTCCCAGGCAGTAGAGACGGTATTGATGGTCATCACTGACTGAGAAGGATCGCAAGCATGACGCACAGAGTTTGAAACGCGGGGTCCTTGGCATAGTTCTGGGCATTTTTACCAAGTGATATTACATCTTAGATTACTAAATATTTATTTTTAAATGTATTTTTCACCATATATGCTATGATTATTTATACGTGGCTTGAAACAGTTAAAATAGACTAGTTTGTCTTCATTCAATTTCCCTTTGTTGTTCTCTGGCATTTGCTCAATGTTGAAACTTACCAGAAAGAATTCTTGAAACTTGTTTCTATTGTGACATGAGGCCACAATAGGGAAAAGTTTGAGAATCACTGCAGGGGAGTGTTTATAAAAACATTTTGCTCCCTTGTCTTTTTAAACCAACACAGTCATGAGGTTTCTTGTAACCTTTGATTTTCTTTTTCAAAAAATCTAAATATTGGGCTGCCAGCTTCTCTTTATAACAAGCTAACATGGAGCACTAAGGTAACAGGAAACTACTGTAGTGAGAAGCTCAAATGTCTCCTTATGCTATATCAGTAAGGCTATGTTTTAGTCACGGGAATTTTTAGTAAAAGTCATCAGCAGGTCATGGGCCGTAAACAAAAATTCACGGCCTATGACCTGTCCATGACTTGTACTAAATACCCCTGACTAAATCTTGGGAGGGGGTGCGGTCCAGGGGTGCCACGCGTGCTAGGGAGGGCAGTCCAGGGGACACCGCAGGTACAAGGAGGAGGTGGGGGCATGCAGCCTAGGACCTCCACTGATGCTGGGGGATAACGGGGAGTGATGTGTGGCCTGGAATCCCGGCTGGTGCTGGGCAGGGCTGGCAGGCTCCCTTCCTGGCTCCACATGTCCCCGGAAGCAGCAACATCCCCCTCCCTCAGCTTCTAGGAGGAGGCGCAGTCAGGCAGCTCTGCACTCTCTCTACCCGAGCTCCCATTGGCTGGGAACCACAGCCAATGGAGCTGCAGAGGCAGCGCCTTCAGGGTGAGGCAGCATGCAGAGCTTCCTGGCCACACCTTTGCCTAGGAGCTGGGGGGTGGGGAGGGGAGAGGTCACCGCTTCCAGAGAGCCCCCCCTGAAGTAAGCGCCCTCCAGAGCCCTCACTCCCTCCTGCACCCCCAAGCCCTGAGCCCCCTCCCACACCCAATCTCCTGCTGCTGCTGAGGGAGGGGGCCACAGTGGCCCAAGACTGCCCCAGCAGTGGCCAGTGCAGCTGGCCCAGGGGCTGCCTGAGCTGTTCAGGTGGCCCCCAGACCAGCCACACCGGCTGCTGCAGAAGTAACGGAGATCCCAGAAAGTCATGGAATCTGTGACTTCCATGATAAACTTGCAGCCTTATATATCATATATTGAACAGCACAATCTGTCTTCATTATTAAAGATTATTTTAATTATTACTGTTAGTTTTTGGAAAGGAAAATAATACTATTGAAATTCTAATCTCAAATCCTAGGTATTTCTTTGCAAACAGTTTTTGTTTTGTGTTTTTCCTTTAAATCAAGCAGGGGGAGGGAGTTTGTAAATGAAATATACAGGCATTTAGGTAGGCAGTTTAATTATTGAAAGGAAAAAGCTTCAAAGGATGCACATATATTTCTTCTCAGCACTGAGTTATACTGCAATATTAGTGTAGTTCATTTTTTCCTTCCCCCATTGAAAAATGATCCTCCTACCTGGTCCTGTAATCTGATTGCTTCAGTCTAATATATTCAGACCCTAACATGACGAGTGATTATACCTGATAACCACTGAATACAGAGTCTCAATGCATCATTTCATTCAGACACTTGTTAAGCTGCAACACTCTCCCTTATGAAGGAAATCAGAGAGCAAATATTAACTTAGTGTAAGATAAGCAAAAAAAGGCATATTCTATATATTGAGCTTTACTCACAGGTTACCAGATCTCACAATGTATTCATCATTTATCCCTTTCTTCTCCCAATTAAGCTTTCAAGAAAAACAAGAACAAGTCCTCTAACTTTCTTTTCTGCTCTGTCAGCCAAGGAAAGCATATTATGTTTCTTATTAGTACTTTTACAGGAAGCGTTACTTTATATTGAATTCTAAATTTCACTTGGGCTAGAAGAAGTCTTAGTAGCTTCTTTCTGTGCAATTGAGAAAGTATCTTACTGCTTTTATATGCTGATAGAGTTGAATTGAAGCATCTCAAAAGTGTTTGCTTAAATTAGGTCATTTTAAAATATATTTTTTTCAAGACTAGGTCATGGAGCTTAATAGCTTTTCCAGCAAACATACATTCTCATTTTATTTTACTTTTTGTGTAAAGGTAATGTTATAAATTAAAACAAAACAAAAAACCCTGCAGCATTTGTGCTATAAACGTGCTGTTAGATTATGAACAGAATTATTTTTCCTGTGGTTTCTTTTTATTTAAGTAGACTTTTAACTGATTTGTCCTCAAATATATATTTGTGCTTTCACCCCTCTTTGTCTTATTGACTTTTTTGGTACTAAACCCCTCTATTACTGATCAGCTGATTTCTAAAGGCAGAGGGTTCTCCTCCTAAATTAGAGCTGGTATATAGCTAAACCATTGAATTGCTATGAGCTAAATTCTGCTCATTTGAGCATATGAAACATCACTGATTTCCTGGAGGAGTCCTTGTGGTAGTTTTTAAACTAACTTGGAGACTTTAGATGTGGCTATATTTAAGCCCATATGCCAGTCTTGCTTCAGTGTAGACTTCAAGAAATATAGACGATCATGAAAAATCATATACCTATATACCAGCCAGTTCAAATACATTAGTCTTCTCATACATTTGGGAAAAATATATTATCATTGAAAGTACACCACCACAAGTCCCATATGAGATCTAAATAAATTAGAAGTTTCAATTTAAACCCAACTAAATTTTGAAATAGTTAGGCAACTTGAAAAAGCGAAGTCTTAAACTTACATATCTGTTAAATGCCTTTGATAACCTCAAATGTTCAAAAAATAGCCTATTCTGCCTTGCAAAGCAAATAAAATGAAAGGACATCTGACAAAGACAAAAGGGATAAAAATAATACTTTAAAATACATCCTGCCTTAACTATGAAATTTACATGTTTTCTCATGAGTTACTAAATCGCTAAAATCACTGGATGAAATTCAGCTCTGATGCGGTTTGCCTACACTGGAAAAATGAATTGTGTGTTAAAACATGTTAACGGACATATTGTAATTAACGCACTTTTAAATACACTACTTAGTCATAGTGTAGATAAAGACAGTCCTGCTATGGCTAACCATGACCAGCTAATAAGTTCCAAGCCTTTTATAGCAAACACATTTTTACCGTGTTTCTTTAAAATAACTATACCACTCATTTTTCATAGGTAGACAAGACCTTGGTTGTAACTGATACATGTATCTCGCTCCCAGTGCTGGACCTAAATAGCTAGACATGGCATTCAGGAGATGCGTAGAAGGAAGGCTAAGAGGACCCCTCAGCAGAGGCTATGCAGCCCATTGGCTTCTGGTAAACTTAAGTGGGTTCTTGTAAATTTAAATCTATATAGCCAAAGTTCCCCATAGCCAATGGCTCATTGTGCTGACAGAGTTAAGGTATATCAGTTTCATAGCCAACAATACAAAAGGGAGTGGTGTAGCCAGCTTCACATCCAACTGCCTTTGACTGCCCTAACAAAGGATCAGGTACCCATTTTGAAGCTGGGTGAACTGGAGACTGCAGAAATTAGACTAGACTGTCAACCTAATCAGTGACTGATGCACTGTGGGATGGTAGTGGCAAAACTACTTGCATCATTAGGGTTATTACACCAGTAATCTCCCTTCACATAGATACTGCACCAGTGGAATTGGGTATGGTGAAAGACCAATGGTGGTGAGCTTTGTTTACAGCAAGTCTACTCCAAACAGAGATTTGAATACTCACAAACCAGTGGGAGCAATTTTGTGTGGAAGGGGTGAGGTATGTTAAAGGAGTGCAGAGCTGTCTCTAGGGTACGAGGAATCAGGGTGACCGCACCAGACCCTACTCTTTGGGGGGCCCCATACTTCATGAGAAGGTGGGTGGGGAGGTGAAGCGGGAGGCAGATGGGCAAGCAGGGTGAGGAGGTGAATGGGGAGGCAAGCAGAAGATGGGCAAGGAGCCCCCCCATCAACCTCCCCCTAGCGCCTCCTGCCCGCCAGTGGGCCCCACCGATCAGCACCTCCCCCTCTTTCGCAGCACATACCGCTTGCTGTGGCTCCACTGTTTCGCAGTGTCAGGAGGCACTGAGGGGAAAGGGGAAGGGCGAGGTGGGGAAGGGAAGAGGCAGGGTGGAGGCAGAGCAGGGGTGGGAAGAAGCAGGGTGGGGGTGGGGCCTTTGGGGAAGGGGTGGGAAGAGGTGGGGCAGGGGTATAGTGGGGGTGGGGCCTGGGCAGAGCCAGGGAGAGCACCTCCTGGCAGATTAGAAACTTGGTACCTATGTACCGGGCCCCACCCCACACAGGGACAGCCCTGCAAGAGTGCTATGGGTACCAACCTATGGTCAGTACACGAATTTTCTCTAGCGTACCCCATGGAAAGAAGACATTTGTTTTACATTTGGAGGGGTTTTATGCAACCTGGAGGACAAGTAATGTAACCTTTTCTTAAAAGGATCTGTGTTTCTGCCAAATTTGAATTTGCAGGGTCTGATCTTCAACTATTTTGCACCTTATCATTTACACCTGTGCAAACCATTTTAATTTGAAAGCCGCATTTAACACTCATTTTGTGCTTTCTTTGCAGAGATGTAAACATAAGGTGCAAAGCACTGGAGAATCAGGCCTTGCAAGTTTCTTCAGTGGAAAATGAGAGAGACAATCTCCTATTTGCTAGGGAAAGTTTGCTCCTTGCCACTGGCAAGTAGACTTGTCAACTAGTCTATAAGATAATTCTACTATAGGCCTCTTCAGAGTGCTGGAGATAAATAAACATGGGAACATAACCCTTAAAAATAGACAACATCCCCTCCATAAAGCTATTAAGGGTCTAGTCCTGATGGTTGCTTCTGGCACCTTGCAGTAGTCCTAAGGGTGCTCCTAACACACTACAAACTTGATGAACAGTCTGCCTGAACTTTCTAAACACAGCTCACTCCTATCTTGAATTTTCTGAGGGTTATCAAACTATCTGACCTGATTTTATGTGCTTTGTCTCTCTTTCATCTCAAATATATCATGTTGAGGTAGAACACTTCCCTTGATCCATTTTCTCACAAGTTTCCTGGAAAGAATTGATGTGAGTTTAAAAACAGAAATCCTACCACTTTAGGGATTAGTATGCTTTTATTTTTGGTAAACCAATACTTTGATTACACGCATTCCTAAGCATACTTCTGACTTCACTTGCATAGCAACCAATTTTTCTTACCTTTGGCTAGAGGCAAAAACAACTGAAATATTTTGTCCAGTGGTTAGGGTGACAGCCTGAGGCTCCAGAGACACAAGTTCAGTTCTCTGCTCTACCACAGACTTATTCTGTGATGGGAAAGTCACTTAGGGCTAGATTCACAAAAGTAGTTAAATCTGGGATGTAGGCACCTAATCCCAGTTTTGGGCTCCAGTGCAAGCCACAAAACTTCTCCCAAACTCTTAGGTGCCCACACTCACTGTGCACCTAATTTTAGGGTAAAAGTTCCCTAGGCACCTATTTTTCTTCCTCTGCGCATACATCACTGTAGGTGTCCAGATTCCTATTTTCAACCTAAGCCCCAGAGCAATTCATGAACTAGGATTGTTCCTGTGATTTTCTAGGAGCCTAAAAGTTAGGCATTGCAACGCTCAGCTTCACACCACCTAAATCCCTTTGTGAATCTAGCCCTTAGTCTCTCTGTACCTCAGTTCCCCATCTGTAAAAAATGGGGGGGGGGGGGAATAGAACTTCCTACCACAGAGGGATGCTGTGAAGATAAATTCATTAAAAGTTACTATAATGAGGGTCATATAAGAACGTGAGATGGGTGGAAACACTGTTTAGGGAGGAAGTGGCTTTAACTTAGTCTTTTGTAAAACTGGGAACATAAAATATCATGTGTCATTTGATACAGAAGAGTTGCTATTGTATACAGCTATGCTAGCATAATCCATCATATGTATTGCAAATATAAGGTGGCAGGTTCCTAGCCATTTATTTACTATCACCTTCATCCTTACTGGTGATTTAATGCTGTGCCCGTGAGTGCAGACAATCTATTTAGGATGTTGGGGGGAGAAAAAGTCTAGGCTGTGATTTTATACTATGTCAGAGATGAACTGTGCACTAAGCAGACAAATTTATTGGTGGCTTCAAAAAATGCCTGCCTTATTTCTGCTAAGAACAGAAGCATATTTGGGCCATGTCTACACTACCAATTTGTGTCAACAAAAGTGATGTCCACACACAAAAGTGATGTCAACACCCAAAAGTTGACATAATAAAAATCTCTATTTCATATTCGCACTTGCTCCCTCTGTCAGCAGATCTTATCCACAGTGTGGGCACCATCATCAAACTGTGTGAGCAGTGCACTGTGGGTACCTATCCCACAGTCCTTCTGTTGGTAGGTGTGGTGGGATGACAGAGTGGATAGTGGCACATCTTGGGACAGTGCTAAATGTCTCATGATGCATTACTTTGTGTCCCAGCGCTCCATTGGTTTCCAGCTTTCTTTCACGACATTTTTGCAATGGCCCTTCTTTGCTGTGCACCCCGGCATCTTTATGAGAGAGGATGGATTCTACACTGCTTTCCTATGCTCTGTTAACTGTCATGAAGACATCGCAGTTAATTGTGAAGTTCCTAACTGAAAACTTGTAGGCACCCGACATTCTGTGTGATTTGGATAGGAGCAACTTTAGATTGCTTTTGGCATTCACAAAGCAGGTGCATAGGGTAGACCGTCACTTTTGGGCTTGTGAAACAAGCACTGAATGGTGGGATTGTATCGTCGTGCAGGTGTAGGATGACGAGCAGTGGCTACAGAACTTTTGGATGTGGAAAGCCGCCTTCCTGGAACTGTGTGTGAAGCTTGCCCCAGCACTGCGGCACAAGGACACCAGATTGAGAGCTGCCCTCTTGGTAGAAAAGCGTGTGGCAATTGCGGTGTGGAAGCTGGCAACTCCAGACTGCTACCATTCGGTCACAAATCAATTTGCAGTGAGGAAGTCGACCATTGGAGCTGCGTTAATGCAAGTGTGCAGGGCAATAAATCGCATCCTGCTATGAAGGACCCATGACTCTGGGAAATGTGTGTGAAATAGTGGACAGCTTTGCAGAAATGGGTTTCCCTAACTGGAGGTGTGATAGATGGCACAAATATTCCAATTTTGGCACCAGACCACCTTCTGACGGAGTACATCAATAGGAAGGGGTACTTCTCCATGGTGTTGCGGGTGCTTGTGGATCACCGTGGGCATTTCACTGAGAAGTTGCATAACACACCATCTTCAGGAACACTGGCCTGTACAGAAAGCTGAAAGCAGGGACTTCCTTTCCTAACCAGAAGATTAGAGTGGAGGGGTGTTGAAATGCCCATAGTGATCCCGGGCGGCCCTGCGTACCACTTACAGCCGTGGCTCATGAAACCTTACACGGGACACCTGGACAGCTGTAAGGAGTGGTTCAACAACAGGCTCAGTAGGTGCTGGATGACAGTTGAATGTGCCTTTGGCAGTATAAAGGCATGCTTGCAATGCATTTATGGCAGGTTGGACCTCACTGAGGATAATATTCCTATGGTCATAGCTGCATGCTGTATGTTGCATAATCTCTGTGAAGCTGAGGGTGAAAGGTTTGCTCAGGGGTGGAGTGCTGAGGCAGACCGGTTGGCAGATACCAGGGCTGTCAAAGGAGCCCAGAGGGGGTTATTTGAATCAGGGAGGCTTTGAGGCAGCACGTTGACAATGATCACTAGTAATATATCTCTGTCGGAGTTGCTTCAATGTTACATTACATGTAGCTTTCCTAGGGGGCAATGGTGACACTTGGGGCCTTATATTCCTGTAATAAAGTGATTAAAATGCCTGTGCATGTATTTGCAGTGCCTGCAATCTCTCCTTGTAGAAAAAAAATAAAGATATTTACCATTATAAAAATTTGCTTTTATTGCACAAGAAATAGCACACACAAACACACACATGCTTGGCGGGAAAGGAAGAACCAGGGAAGGGCAGACTTTCACAGCTGGTGTAGGTCCAGCTATCATTGTGAAAGTTGTCAGAGGAGATGGAGTGAAGAGGAAACTGAGAAATCTGGAAGGTGGGAAGGAATGTGTGGGCGGAGTTTGGGGGGAGGGCATGGAAAAGAGTTCTGAATGTGCTGTAGTGGAGGTCAGGCACTGATCTGCTCAGTTTGCAGAATTACTAAGGACTTCAGCATCTGTGTTTGCTCCTCCATTACTTCAGTCATTTGCTCAGTAGCATCCTTAACAAATGCGTGATTCTCTTTTCTGTCCTGCCGTTCGACTTCCCAGCACTCCTTTCATTCCCTTTTCTCTGCATTGGAGCACTGCAGTACCTCGCGGAACATGTCCTCTTTGCTGTGTCTTGGGCGCTTTCTTATCTGGTGGAGACGCTTGGCCGGAGTGTGTGGGGTGTTGCTGAAGGCCACATCTGGTGAAGCACAGGAGACAATGCACAGAAGCAGGATTGTTAAATTCACACACAGCATTGAAACATTTCTTTTAAACACACCTTTTGCAACATTGCCGTCACTGTCTCACTCATCCTAGCCAGGCACACATCTCTGCGAACACCAAAGCATGGTGAGTGTTGGGGGGGGGGGTGCACCACATGGGGAAAAGAGCACACACTCTTCGTGGTGCAGCATTCTAGGGAACAAATTCCAAAATTCTCCAACACTTTTCCATAGATGGGGGTAATTTTAGCAGACATCTCACTGCTAAGGGTAAGCAGGGAAATGAGGATATATCTACTCCATTCTTGTGGCTTCCGCCCTGCTCCCTATGCTACTCACCTATGTGCCACTTTGGTCCCTGCACAAGTGATTGCCGAATGGCACGGGAAAGTTTCCTACAATGGGTGAAGGAACAAAGCTGCTCTGCCACTGATCCTTCGGTAGAGGATTACCGAGTACCTCCAGGAAACTTTCCTGGCGATGTCTCTGGAGGATTCCCCATGAGATCTCGGCATGCATCAACACCCCATTCAGGGCCGGCTCTAACTTCTTTGCCACCCCAGGCAAAAAAGAAGAGCGCTGCCCCGCCATACCCCCCCCCCCGCGAGCGCCGCGCAGCTGAACCCCCCCCCCCCAGCGCCGCACAGCCAAAATCCCCGTCCCCCCAGCACCACGTGCCCAAAGCCCCGCCCCCGAGCAGCACGCAAGCCCCCACCTCCCCTAGCGCTGCACTGCCCGAAGCCCTGCCCCCTCCAAGCGCTGCGCCGCACCAGCCCCCCATCCGAGCACTGTGCCAACCTCCACCCCCCCCATCTGAGCACCGCGCTGCCCGAAGCCCCACCCCCCCGAGCGCCGCACCGCGGAAACAAAAAAGCCCTCCAGCGCTGCCCCTGTGAACCAAAAAAAAATAAAAATAAAAACCCGAGTGCTGCCCCAAGGTGCTGCCCCAAGCATGTGCTTGGTGGGCTGGTGCCTGGAGCTGGCCCTGATCCCATTCCACCATATTGATTACCTACACAGGGAAATGTCCAGCTCACAGAAACACAGCCAACCTCCCACATTTCTATGCCTGGAACCCACCACTGCACTACACAAGCCACAGCCATTTACCAGGAGTCTCATCTCCTGCTTCTTGCTTGCTGGAGAGCAACTGCTGAGACTGGCTAGACACCTGTGGAGTAGAGAACAATTCCTGGCTGCCAGGCTGCCACTGGGTGACCCTGTGAAGAGCTGCACATTCTCATCCAACTCCACCTCTTCATCAAAAACTTTGTCCTCTGAGTTAGGTCCTCTTTCTGCCAACTCTGTGCCCTCTGAAGTATCCACAGGGCTGCTGATGGAGATGGGGTCACCACTGAGGATAACATCCAGCTCCTTATAGAACTGGCAGGCCTTAGGCAAAGCACCTGAGTGACAGTTTGCCTCCCTCACCTTACAGTACACCTGGCCCCCTCCAGGATTGAACTCACAATGCTGGCTTTAGCAGGCTAATGCTCAAACCACTGAGCTATGCCTGCCTGCCTCCCTCCCTCCCTTGCAAAGTACCTTGGGATCTTCATCTTCTTCCTGGATAGTGAAGAGATAGGCAGAAATACACTTGGGATTGTTCTTTCCCCACCTGCTTAGGATGTAAAGAATAGCATTATTGGCAAGAAGAAAAGGGAAACTGATATCTCTATTCTATATAGGTTTTTATACCGCGCTTATTGTGGTATCTGAGTGCCTTCCAGTAGTGCATTAAGTGATGTGACTACACATCTGTCACATGTTGTTTGTTCTCTCATCCTCTCCCCCAGAAGAAGTATATACAGTGGAGTGTCTTGTTTTAGCAGTTTATTTTTATACAAATATGTACCTATTGCAGTGTGTTTATATGAGAGAAAGCAAGGTTAAAAAAATGTGCCTTGCACTTGGTGCATAAAGTGGTGAGATTTGTGAAGGTCCTTAATTTCCGTGGGAGTTTATTCCACTGTCTTGGACTGTCCGCAGAGAAAGTTTTTTGTCCTGCACAGACGAGATTTACTCTTATTGTTGAGAGTTCCACTGTGCCAGAGAAGCACAGTTTGTTGACCCCAGTCTTTGTCCTTAAGTTTTAGACAATCTGTTAGATATCCTGGGCCCCAGGCAATGGAGCACTTTGAAGATAAGTACTGAGATCTTGAACTTGATTTGAGATTCTATGGCCAGTGTAAAGAGGAAAGGACAGGTCTTGGTATGTTCATGGTAGCCTGTGTTGCTAAGGAGACATGCTTCAACATACTGTACTAGTTAGAGTTCCCTGAGTGCAGAAAGCTTCATGTCCAGCTATATTGTATCACTGTCACCCAGCCAAGAAGTGATGAATGCATGAATAACTGAGGCCAGGTCATCTGAATAAGCCAGGATGGGACAGAGTTGGTAGAAAGCCTTATCATAATTGAGAGTGAGAAGGGAACAGAGGTTCATAAACTGCCCTGTTGGAAGAACAATTCATTGGACAATTTTTCACTGTCAGCTCTTCCTCTTTTGGCCTTCAATATTTTTGGAAAAGAAAATATCCAAAGAGCAAGCCAAATCTATACTCCAGTATCTGCCCCTACCTGCAGTTTTACATTTCTAACTTTCCCTTTCTCTTTGACATCAGGACATCCCCGCATTTTATTAAGCTAAGGCCTGGTTTACATTTAAAATTTAGGTCAATATAACTACGTTACTCAGAGGTGTGAAAAATCCGTATCTCTGAGTGACGTATCTATAGTGACCTAACTCCTGATGTAGGTGCAACTAGGCTGCCAGAAGAATGCCTCTCCTGATGCAGTCTGTCTACACTGTGGGGTTATGCTGGCATAGCTATCGTTTTGTAGCTAAGCTAGTACAGTATAGGCTTTGCAGTGTACACATGGCCTATGCATGTCAATAAATTAAATTCTCATCTTTCCTCTAAAGCCCTCTCTTCTGATCCTGACAGCATGCAGGAGAAATCTGTTTTAAAGCATTTAAATCACTGTGAAATTAGTAACAACATGAGTGAAAAATAGTGCTGCAATTTCAATGTACTGCACATGGTATTCAGAGCTTCACAATAGATTTTCCTTCTATTCTTCCCAGTGACATGTTCTAATGCTAGCTCTTAAAATGTGGATATTAATGTTATGCTAAGGGCTGCATTAAAATGCCCTTCATTCAAGATCAACGTAAGAAACAATTAAGCTCCATTATGGAATAGATAGCTGAAACAATAGGAGCCCCCAAAACACAAAGGCCATGCGGAGCTGGTCATACACTGATCTATGTGGAGGGAGGGGTTTTACTGGTTATTGTTTGTTGGAGCTGAGCATGGGAGAGAGGGTGAGAGTGTAGACACATGCATAAACACCACTACAGAAGAAAGAAGGCAGCAAGGTAGCACCAGACACAACCACAGAAGCATATGTAGCAGGACACTGAGAAAAAGTTGAGAGAATTTTTGGGCTAAGTGCTGGCTGGAAAGGGGCTTGGAACTGTGAGCAAACAAAAGGTCTCCTGTTGTTTGATTCCAACTGTATTCTGGGAGGGAGGACATTGTATATTCTTTGTAAATAAAGAGGATTGCATCAAAGAAATATCTGACTCCACACCAATTTCTCCTCATAACAGAAACCATCCTCAAGACTCCAAAAACTGGCTAACCCCTGAGGTCAAAAAGAAGAACATTAATATATTATTGACAAAAAATGAAGGGCACTTATAGGGTTGATTTCTGCCCCTCTGTTACCCTTTGATTCTTGGTGATGAATAAATGAGACAGTCTTTCAGGGAGGGAGCAAAAGGCTCATGGGTGTGCACCATACTCACACATTTAAAGAGCAGGTTAGACAAACACCTGTCAGGGATGATCTAGCTAATACTTAGTCCTGCCATGAGTGCGAGGGACTGGACTAGATGACCTGTTGAAGTCCCTTTCAGTCCTATGATTCTATGTAAGGGGATTAATGGTTTGGGTTTTGGTGGGAGAAAATTCTCCTCCTGACTCCTCTTTCTTAGCAGGCAAAGTAAGTGCTCTGCAGCCAATATCTACTTCAAAATTATCCTGCCTCAGACTCATAAATCACTTGCTAGTGCAAAGGCTTTTATAAATTTTCAGAGGCACGCCATTGAACTCCAGGCTTTTACTGATTTACAGAAACTCTCCCTCTTTTCACTTTATTTCATTAGAAAAACTGTTGGTTATTTCAATTTCCTTCTCTTACACCATAAAGTACACACCTGCTTTTTTCTCGCTGTTGCAGTTCCCAGCTCATAGTTTCTAGCTTTGCTTTGTTTACATTGTTGACCATTGGAGAGGCAACAGATTTTGGGAGTTTGCAGTGGGGTAAATTTCCTCTAGGAAGAGAAATGGGTGACAGAGTCTGGGTATTTTCTAGTGTTCATTGTTTATTGTTTATTTACAAAAACAAGTCCTACTTACTATGAACAAAAGGTAACAACTGCAGAAACTGCACACAGACAAAAAAGTGCCTTGACTGTACTTTTCATTCACATTGTAATCATGGTGTCTAATCCACACCTAACTCTGTGTCTTTCTTTTGCACATTTTTTTTTTTTGTACATTTCAGATTGTTTCCTGAAATGGGCACACACAAACAGGGGCAATTACCCCTGAGCATTCAAAAATCAGAAAACAGACCAAGAAGAAATGTTTGAAATCAAATCTCATGATTAAGCTAAAGTTGAGATATTTGAGTCTGTGTGATTTTTGAATGTATAGGGTTGGCAATACTACTGTGCAAATAAGAAAACAATACAATGGACAAAAAGAGTCTCAATAACCGTGTGTAGATATAGATAAATTTATTAACAGAACTATATGATGGGATCGCCTGCAACAGCAGGGCCTGGACTTGATGACCCAGGAAGTCCCTGCCAGCCCTGCATCCTTTGTTCCTAATTCACTTGTAGGAACCCCAGCTAAAATACCAGTGAATTCAGCTCTGTTGCCGAGGAACAGCTCCTTCTTCTCTCCCTCTTGATCTTTGTCTTTTTTATGTTTAGCACAAAAAACATTCAGTTCCTTTCTCCTTCTTGTGCCCTTGACTGCTTTTGTCCATCATGTCAGTAGCCTATAAAAGCATGACCAAACAGGATGTCAAAGCAGTGACTGATGAACTGTGGGATGATAGGAAAAGAGTTATTTGCAATGTTGAGGTTATTGCACCCGAGCTTGCTTTCTTGTTATCCTGGTCCACAGCAAAATGTCTCCAGCCAAACAGAAGCAGCAAAAGTGTGAATTTTAGTCCCTCCTCAACCTCATTTACCTCAGTTAGAAGAAAATTTCAATTTCTGTTCTGTCTACATTGTATTGTTTAACCAAATTTGTAACCAGTTAACAAAATGGCTTACATCCACACAACAGGATTAACTCACAATTAGAAACTACATGCAGGGTTGTAGCTGTGTTGGTCCCAGGATATTAGAGAGACAAGGTGGGTAAGGTGGTATCTTTTATTGGCCACTCTGAGTATATTTCCGAAACCTGAAGAAGAGCTCTGTGTAAGCTCAAAAGCTTGTCTCCCTCACTAACAGAAGTTAGTCCCACCTTGTCTCTCCAATTAATAACTGTGACAGTTAAGTGTTAATCAGTCTTGCCAGTTGCCAGGGGCGGCAGGTTTGTATAATTTTTGGTGGTGCCCAGAATGGGTCCAAGTCCTGCCCATCCCCCACACTTGCCTAAGGCTCTGGGAGGGAGTTTGGGTGCAGGAGGTGGTTTGGGGTGCAGGCTCTGGGAGGAAGTTTGGGTGTGGGAGGGGTGTGGGCTCTGGGATGGAGTTTGGGTGCTGGGTGTAGGCTCTGGGCTGGGGCAGTGGGTTGGGGTGCGGGAGGAGGTGCGGGGCATGGGGCTGGGCCAGGAATGAGGAGTTTAGGGTGCAGCAGGCAGGCTGCCCCGGGGCTGGAGCAGGGGGCCAGCCCCTCCCCGGCACGACACTCACTCAAGCCCTCCAGGCTGCTTGCTCAGGAAGTCCAGCCAGGATAAACCCCCACTCCGGAGTCGACTCGGAGTCACCTGCTGGGGTGGGGGAGGGAGGGGGGCTGCCATGCACCTCCTCCCTCTGCAGGCACAGCAGCCACCTCAGCCTACCCCTGGCACTGCTCCCTTGTAGCCGGCAGCGGACAGCGAGGGAGCGGCAGGGCAGCCACCTGCTGCCCAAGGCAGGCAGGGACGCTTGGGGGAGGGGCACGTGGGGGCAGCAGGCAGGGCCGGGGGATGCTCTGGGGGAGGACCGCGGGGGCGGGAGGCGGAGTCAGGGGAGAGACCCGGCCCTGAACTTTGGTGGAGCTGTGCCCCCTGGGCCCTGAATTTGCTGGAGCCTGGGCACCATGGACCCATACAACTCACCGCCCCTGCTAGTTGCCTATATTGCCACACGGTTGTTTTCCTGTCGGAGAAAAACAGAGTTCTCACTATTTGTTTAGGTATAGCAAGTCAGATGCTTTATTAACTCTCACAATTGCGCAGAGGGAGAGAGCTAAGCAGGTCTCTCAACAGGTAAACAATTACAGCAAGCATTTATACCTTTTGTTACAGACAATAATGAGCAACAGTTGCATTTTGTTTATACATAGGCCATTTTGATATTTCATTTCCTCACTTGTTTTGACTCTTGTCAACATACAATATTTTCTATACTTTATCTACACAAGGTCTTCTACACCTTATCTATACCAGGTCATAATGACTTCTTACACAGTTCTTTCTCACCCGCCTCACACATTCTTCGCTTCTACAAATCTCGCGTTATCAGGGTTACAGTTAGCCTGACTCTTGCTAACGAACTGTCATGTATTGCATCCCCTTCCTGTCAGTTCTTTCTCTGCTTCCACAACCTCCCGTTTTGTACTACTAGTACAACAAACATTTTTAAATCTCTATTTGCATTAAATCTCGGAATTCAGATTCTACATTAGATGCTTCAACTTTAGGGGTTTTGATTGGATGTAATGACAATGCATGATGAGCATGGACATGAAAGGTATTATTATTATTACGTTCTTTACAACAACAATAACATACTCTTGCACAACACAAGCAATAACATTCTCATAGCGATAATATGATGGGGTTATTGTACAATTTTAGTCATATAACACAATACATCATACTTAGTACATAAGGTGGATACTCTATAAGCTGTCTGAAAGGCATACTTTTTAACTTGATACAATATTTTGAAGCATGTGAATTTGCCCTTGTACTTCAGAGATTTTTTGAACTTCTGGTAACAGTGAAAGCAAATTTTGAAATCGATTAGGTACTAAACTAGTCTAATTAAAGGGTATTTGGAACCTAAGGACTACTTGCAAAATTCTATCTGCAGGCCAGTAAATAATATGATTGCCTGCAGTGGTAATGAGATTAAAATGTATGTCTTGCAATGTGGTGGGTTTAACATACACACAGCTATTATTAGCTTAAAAAATAAGTGTCTTGTTAGGGTAGTTCCTTGTCCCCTACCCTCCCAGCAAACGTAGTCATGAAGAGTAACAACTTTTTCTGGCTTCAGTTTACGGATACACTGAAGCTGTGGGGGTTGTAACGGCCAAAATGTCCATCGACTTCTTAACTCCATTTAAATGTCAGATGTAATCCCAGGAGCACTGACTAAAAATCGATTGGGCATACCAGGAGGTCTAATTTTCCAGATGTCTTGGTGAATTATTTAATTTTACATGCATTTTTTTTATGGACTTGGCAGGATTCGGTATGTGGGAGCCCACACTTCCTGAACCGGTCTATATGCTTGGAAGGAGCACTGAGAGCGTCCACACTTTCACTCAGAAAGTTTCCAAGTATGTCTTTATGGCTACAGATCAGATGGTACTTTTGATGTGTCTGTAAGGGCAGTGGGCCAAGCCTGGTGCTTTAGATTATTCTGAATGGCCATTAGCTGGTCATTCAAGAAATCCTGAATTTTTGAGCATGCTAGATTCCACTGCAATGCCTTTCCAGCCTAAGTGATATTTAATACCATTTTTGTTAGCAACTGTATTAGACTTTAGATTTAGACATCACATTTTTTTGATTTATTTAAACACTTTTTGTATTCCAAGTTGAATAAAAACAAGTATCTGCTTTTTTGATTTAACCCTTCTATTTAATTTTGAACTAGACTGTCTTATGAAAATATTAAACCCAACAATTCTGGCCACAAGACAAACACTACAAGACAGGACAAAGAACACAAAAATAATTCTTATTGTACTAGTAAATGCATGGTACATTGAATGCTGTTCAGCTGGCATCCGTTTTCTCTGATGATCTGAAAGACAAAAGAACAGAGGTCTACCCCTTCTGGGTAGTCAGTCATTGCTTAAAATATTTCTTTTATATACACACATACTCTTGTTGATTTTAGACAAAACAGAGGAATTACTTCATATTTCTTTGTATTTGTTTCATAGGCAGCCCAGGTTTCAGTGGCTTCTACTTTATTAGTTAGAAAATTGCATTAATACAGATGCTTTCTGGCTTGCTTCCAGATCTAAAGCTATCCACAGCTTAAAAATTTTTACTTAAGAAGTTACAATTAACTTTTTTAGACTTTTGATTGCCTTTTACTTTTAACTTTTGCTTTCAAACACCCAGTGATCTGAAAAAGACAACACTATTTATATTGGTAGGTTTGCATTTCTTTTACTTCTGCTACAATATACACTGCACATGTTCTGGGGAAAATGCACATCCTTTCTACAATTCAATTTCTACAACACTAGCCACATCAATTTCTACACAAGGTGTAACTGTTTCTTTTGTGCTTACAAAATCTCTATGCACCCCTAGTAAAGTGACAGCTCGACCACACAGAGCCAGGGGCACTGTCCTTCTCTCTCTTTTTACTAGATCTTTTATTTGCTATTTTGTTATTCAAAAACAAATTTAAATTTTTTATCTTTCCTGAACACTGGGTAAAAGCCATTTACTTAACATATAATTCAAAGGGCTATTTTTAGAGGGTTTTACCAGAGACCCACCCATCTGCCTGCTGATACTCTAACAGAGAATTACACAGAGAACAGAGGGAATTATGGCCTAATAGGATCCTATTACAGGAATTTCTACTAATACTGACCGCTACAGGGGACGGGACAGAAGGATCCCAATTCAACCTCAGAGCTTCATTGCACGCGATGGCTTCCACTCTGAGGAATTACAAATGAGAGGCTCAGTTCCGTCCACACACCTAACACCTAAATGTATAAGACAGAAATTCATTAACCGGAGTCTCCATTAACTGTCACCAAAATATCGGGTCCACCTAGCTGAGAGCCAATAACAGCCAGACAGGGATAAGGAAGAGTTGCTTTATTCAGCAGAAGAAAGGAGAGCCTTGCACCTTGGTACAAAGACTCTGTCTTACACACATTTTACTATTTCAATTATTATCTTGGGGATTTGAAATCCCCATGCTTATAATTACTTACTCCTTTCTTTCCACTATGCCCTTAAAGTTTCTAACCTGTTCTCTAATCTCTCTATCTATTGCCTGCTCGCTTGGGCCCGATCTTGCTTTTCTTGCTGAACCGTCCCTTCTATGGGCACCAGCTTTTTCACTACCAATTTAGATAGGAGGGTGGGCTTCTCAACTAGCCCCCACCCTTCTTGGTCTCTTCTCTTAAACATTCTTACTCACAAGGCTACTCGAGTCTTCTCTCGTGAGGCTTGCCACTTGGGCAAAACGCATGACCCATTGGCATTTAACTATTCAATTTTCTCTTGTGGCAAACACACTGCTCTTACAGCATATGCAAACACAAATGGTTAAATTCTGACAAGTCCCTGAAGGACCGGTACTTGCTTAGCCAGTGCTTTCTTTTCTGCCT
The DNA here is from genome assembly GCF_027887155.1 of Malaclemys terrapin pileata. Lineage (NCBI taxonomy): Eukaryota > Metazoa > Chordata > Testudines > Emydidae > Malaclemys > Malaclemys terrapin. The sequence continues at coordinate 27,289,075 of NC_071509.1, forward strand.
GGAAGTCTTGTTTCAAGGCTTGCAACTTGCCCTGGGCGTAGGTTTGAGTTGCTGCCTGGTTCATGATCTATTCTTTTAATTGCTTAATTCTAGTTATTAAGTACACAACTCTTCTCTTTTTTTTAACTTTTCTATTGCCCAGTCGTAGCAAGACTGGGGTAGATCCACCTGATACCCTTCCCGGTCAACCGGGGTGGAAAGAGGAATGCTAAATCCCTCTCCGGTTCTCAGCCTTACTGCGGCTGAGAGTAGGCACACTTTCATACTCACACACGTACGTCCAGACTGGCCAGGTCTGTGTATAACGTTCAGAGAAGGTGCTGTGCAATCTCCAACTTGCTTCTTCTCTTGGGAGGGCAGTTTTTTTACACCCTGAGGTCTTCTGGGGCGTCTTTTCAGTGATTCCAGTCCAGGCCGGCTGCCTGTGGCTTTTTTAGCTTCCTCAAACCACGCCAGCTCCAGGGTCGCAAAGGCAGACTGTTGGATCTCACTGGACAGTTAAGCTTTGCAAATGTAATTTTAGCACTGTAACTTGTATTGCCTTTGGTTTGACTATGTCTATATTTTTTCACAGTCAGCTGGGGCCGAAAGCAGTTTTTCTTTGTACTTAGCCTGGTCTGCATTGATTCTTGACCTTGAACACAGATTAACTTTCTTTTTATCTCTGGACCAAGCTGAATTTCAAATTAACCTGTTTCTTTCCTCAATAGACAGATTGCTCCCATTGTGTGTCAGAGGCTTTTTGGTGATTAAAAGCTCTTCTGAGATGTATGATCTTATTTAGATTGAAGGTACCTTTTAGTGGGCATTGTTTAGATGAATTTTCACGCGTGTAATGATTTCAGTTCTCTAAATACTTGCAGGTTTTAGTACCATAATGTACGTACATGAAATAAGCTGGGGTACCCTTAGTGGGTGAGAGGGAATCCTTAGACTGTCTCCTACCCATTTTCCAATCACACACACAGGGAGGAGGATGCCCTGTCCGCGCTAGCGGCACATAAACTAAGGATCTCTTCCTACAGGGTATTCACACAGGAGAGACTAACGAGGATGGCCACGACCCTCCTACACCTCCCTTCAGCAAAGAGCTTCGGCTAGTCTCAGAGAGATGGCGCCGCTTACCCTGTTGCATCCAGTGAGATGATCAGACTGTCAGTGGCTCACACGGAGAGGAAAAGGGGAGGGAAGATGGGTTCACACACTCCTAGACCCAGGTAGCCTCCTCGCCAGACGATGCCAGGCCGAGTTAGCCCACCGTGGGTCGGATCTCCTAAAAGATCCTCTAGTTACCGGGCTTGCGTTAGAGTAGTTCTGGTCACGAGCCAAAAGACTTCGCAGAGTACTCTGGGCGTCTTCCGGTAACACTCAATTCACACTGGTGTACACACACACACACACACACACACACACACACACACACACCAAGGCCTTATTCCAGGTACTATTCCCAAGTACCTTGATGCATCACTCGAGGCGGTAACAACCCCTCAACACAGGTGCAAACCCTATACACCTAGCATATGCATACAGGGGGCGGCAAACAATTTCCTTATTACGCCGCTCAGCATCTGACTTTGCTGCACAGTCAATAAGTTCGGATTGCGTGAGCCTAACGGGGCAGACGGCCCCACGGACAGTCCTCCTCCGACACCCCAATAGAGATTTCAAAAGGTCTCTTACCTCTACTGTGGCGCCATGGGGTTCGAAGGGGAACGATCCGTAGCAGCTGCCAGTGCCTCAGTGGGCGTTGCCATCCCGGACGAGCCCCCAAATTGTTGGAGAAAAACAGAGTTCTCACTATTTGTTTGGTATAGCAAGTCAGATGCTTTATTAACTCTCACAATTGCGCAGAGGGAGAGAGTTAAGCAGGTCTCTCAACAGGTAAACAATTACAGCAAGCATTTATACCTTTTGTTACAGACAATAATGAGCAACAGTTGCATTTTGTTTATACATAGGCCATTTTGATATTTCATTTCCTCACTTGTTTTGACTCTTGCCAACATACAATATTTTCTATACCTTATCTACACAAGGTCTTCTACACCTTATCTATACCAGGTCATAATGACTTCTTACACAGTTCTTTCTCACCCGCCTCACACATTCTTCGCTTCTACAAATCTCGCGTTATCAGGGTTACAGTTAGCCTGACTCTTGCTAATGAACGGTCATGTATTGCATCCCCTTCCTGTCAGTTCTTTCTCTGCTTCCACATTCCTCTAGTCATACCATAACACAGTTGTTCTCTAGTGCAGACAACGCCCTGAACCATGTTTGTGTAACAAAGTTGGCTGATCATTCTGCTTCCCAACTCTTTTAGCAATAGGATATCTCCAAGTGCATTGCCTTGCTATTTTTGGTATGACTCTGTGTGCATTGTCCTCTGAAACAGTAGAATTTTGACAGTAGACACTAATGCACAAAATGATTCAGCAAAATGGTAGATGTGGAATATAAACACAATTGACACAAGATTGTACTGTGGGAAAAGCTGCTCGGTAGACACAATTTAGCTGTGTTTGTTGTAACCAGAGCAGGTGTGGGTGTTGCAACCTAATTACAAAAACATCTTAGCCCAAAAGATGTAGTCAATTGTTTTGCAAAGTATAGTCCTATCAAATTTAGGAGCGGAAATCCTATGCACAGGTCTTTTACTTTGCTGCCTGACGTAGTAGAGACTCTTAAATCTTGCTTTGCTGAACCAATTTGGCCGTCTTAATAAAACAAAACAAAGTAAGCAAGCAAAATCCCCTACAATCCTCTAGAGTAACTGCTGCAACCACTGCAGTTTCTCTATGATAGTGGTTTGGACTATTACTGTAAAATACTGTAGTATTTTTCTGTAAAGGTACTATTGTACCTACTTGTCCCACTCTAGAGCAATGATTTAAATGAGTTATTTTGAACAAATATGTGAGTGATTATTTCTGGGAGAGTGTGTGTGGGGGGGGAATCCTTCCTCTGTTCAGCAATATTTTTCACAGATTTCACAATTTCCCCCTGGGCTCCACTACTCAGCAAAGCTTCTCTTTAAAAAAAATCCCACATGCAAAACCAATTACAGTATACAGTTTTCTTCAAAAAGTCTATGTAAGTAGTTTTGCCTTTCAAACATTAAGGAAATGAATGTTACAAGGAATAACGAGGCAGAGGATGTGCAGTGACCTGCACAGCAGAGAAGATCTCATATAGGGATGACACATTGGACCTAAAAGTGCCCTCTAAATTCTACTGCCATCCTTCATTCACACTCTTAAGGATCTCTTGGAGCAAGAGAAAACCAGGCAATCCAGGTCAGATGCAATACAAAACAAAAGTATCCATAGCCCATTTATTCCTGCCTTATTGAGTGGACAGATCTTTCCCCACACATCCCACTAGCCCTTGGAGACTTGGGGTGTCTTCACTGCAGAGTTAACTGGAGTTGACTACACTCAAGTTAGGCTAACTGGAGAGAAGTATCTCAAGAAAGGGTGGCCACACTGTGAAATAACACTCGACTTCTGTATCCAGACTAGTGCTGCATTCACTAAAGTTTCCAGGGACATATTCCATGCTTTACTGTGCTGAAGTAAGCTGAACCACTTGATTTCTTTCCCAGTGAATTGTGGGAAAAATTATTTGTCCTTTCTGAGCATACGGGGGAATTGTGGGAAGGCACTGGAGGACTAGCAACACTTGAATGGAGCCGGCCTATGTCCGCACTCGAGAATGGAGCTGATAAATTGTGGTAACCCAAACTTTAGCCTACACTTCCTGACAGGCCAAACAACTCAAGTTTAAAGTTTAACCCACATGCTCATTTTCAAAAGTAGATGCAAAACCACCATATTCCTCCCTCTCTTTCATACATAAAAGAAACAAACATAGTCAAAAAAAAGTCTTAACATTACTCTGAAAGCTGCCCCCAGATGTACTACAATGTATATGGAGGTGGGGGGAAATTCAAGCATAATAGTCCCACAGAGGAAAACATTTGCAGTGTTGTTATAATCCCTCTGAAAGTAAGAATAGTTTGTTGAAACCGTAAATAGAAATATTGCAGAAAGTATTTAGGAGAGAAATAGCATGTGGATTTAGTGAGAGATCATAATGTCTCCTCACATTATATTCTTACTGTTGGTGATGGCAAAAATGAGGGCAAAAATCATCCCTTTACGGTAGCCAGGGATTCTTCTGCAGAGCAATGTAAAGTGTTGAAACTATCTTTCATCAAGGAGAGAGTCAGGAATTTCAGACTAAAGCAATGTTGTTGGATAAACTACATGCTCCATAATTTGCACTGACAACTTTTGGAGCAGAGGATGTAGTATCTATGTAGATCAGATGACATTTTTATACAATGCCTCTCTTTTAAATTTTCTGTCTTATACTTCCAAAGGTGCCCGGTTCACCTTTTAACTGCCTTTACACTACCTCTCTTCCCATCTCTCCCCTCATGCAGTTCAAATGCGTGCATGCTTATAGCACATTCTTTGTATCGAATACACTATTATATGTATTATTTTCCTCTTAAAGGGTCAGCTCAGGGTTGCACTGTAATTTAATACACACATGAGAATTCTCACTTGAATTCAACAGTTTGTATATGTATAATGTTCAAGTTAGATCAGGTTTTAACCTCTGGTTATACTTCAGCAGATTTGCATTAAGCTGCTGACTCCAAGTGCTTTCCAATCTTTGGTGATGTTTTATATTGAATAATGCATATAAAATAATTTAAAAACAAAACCAGGCTAGACAAAGCCAATTAAGATTTAGTACTATTAAATGGCTTCTTCCTAATCTCTGAGAGTTAGATTGTGTTTTTAATTTGCCCTCTGTAAGGCATGGCACATAGCTGTACCACCCCAGGAAAGCAATTCTGCATCTCTTTTTTGCATGCTATCCCCTTGCTTCTGAGGGGTTATAATCTACTACAGAACCCTACCCTATAGTGTAGTAATGTAAACAAATTTTTTATTTTTCTAAATTTGATTTAAAAAAATACGTTTGGTGGAAATTTTCCAGTTCTTCGACAAAACAAAACAAAACAAAAAACCCCTTGGTTTTTAATAAAACAAAATGTTTTTGTTTTTTGAGAAACTAAGATTTTGACTCATGGATTTTGAAAACTGAAAAATGTTCAGCTTTTGGTATTTAATTAAATAAAAACAGACATTTTTAAACAAAACTGTTGGACAACCCCTAGTTGTTACCTATCACCCCGTACTGGAACCCATATGGGATATCATCAAACAACTACAACCCATACTCAGTGGGGACCCCATCCTGAAAGAAATCTTTCTTGAACCCCTACTTCTGGCCTTCAAACAATCCCCCAACCTCTCCAGGCTCATCATCAGAAGAAAGCTCCCCACAGACCAGAGCACACCAACTCAAATTGGCACCAGGTCCTGCAAGAACAACGGATGCAAAACCGGCAAACATATCTCCACTTCAACAATGATCAACTCTCCCCACAACACACCTTTTAAGATCCATTGATCATAGAATCATAGAATATCAGGGTTGGAAGGGACCTCAGGAGGTCATCTAGTCCAACCCCCTGCTCAAAGCAGGACCAATTCCCAACTAAATCATCCCAGCCAGGGCTTTGTCAAGCCGGGCCTTAAAAACCTCTAAGGAAGGAGATTCCACCACCTCCCTAGGTAATGCATTCCAGTGCTTCACCACCGTCCTAGTGAAATAGTGCTTCCTAATATCCAACCTAGACCTCCCCCACTGCAACTTGAGACCATTGCTCCTTGTCCTGTCATCTTCCACCACTGAGAACAGCCGAGCTCCATCCTCTTTGGAACCCCCCCTCAGGTAGTTGAAAGCAGCTATCAAATCCCCCCTCATTCTTCTCTTCTGCAGACTAAACAATCCCAGTTCCCTCAGCCTCTCCTCATAAGTCATCTGCTCCAGACCCCTAATCATTTTGTTGCCCTCCGCTGGACTCTTTCCAATTTTTCCACATCCTTCTTGTAGTGTGGGGCCCAAAACTGGACACAGTACTCCAGATGAGGCCTCACCAATGTCGAATAAAGGGGAACGATCACATTCCTCGATCTGCTGGCAATGCCCCTACTTATACAGCCCAAAATGCCGTTAGCCTTCTTGGCAACAAGAGCACACTGTTGACTCATATCCAGCTTCTCGTCCACTGTGACCCCTAGGTCATTTTCTGCAGAACTGCTACCTAGCCATTCGGTCCCTAGTCTGTAGCTGTGCATGGGATTCTTCCGTCCTAAGTGCAGGACTCTGCACTTGTCCTTGTTGAATCTCATCAGGTTTTTTTTGGCCCAATCTTCTAATATGTCTAGGTCTCTCTGTATCCGATCCCTACCCTCTAGTGTATCTACCACGCCTCACAGTTTAGTGTCATCTGCAAACTTGCTGAGAGTGCAGTCCACACCATCCTCCAGATCATTAATAAAGACATTAAACAAAACCAGCCCCAGGACCGACCCCTGGGGCACTCCGCTTGAAACCAGCTGCCAACTAGACATGGAGCCATTGATCACTACCCGTTGAGCCCGACAATCTAGCCAGCTTTCCATTCACCTTACAGTCCATTCATCCAGCCCTTTAACTTGGGGCTTACTTCTTTAACTTGGCGGCAAGAATACTGTGGCAGACCATATCAAAAGCTTTGCTAAAGTCAAGGAATAACACATCCACTGCTTTCCCCTCATCCACAGAGCCAGTTATCTCATCATAGAAGGCAATTAGGTTAGTCAGGCACGACTTCCCCTTGGTGAATCCATGCTGACTGTTCCTGATCACTTTCCTCTCCTCTAAGTGTTTCATAATTGATTTCTTGAGGACCTGCTCCATGATTTTTCCAGGGACTGAGGTGAGGCTGACTGGCCTGTAGTTCCCCGGATCCTCCTTCTTCCCTTTTTTAAAGATGGGTACTACATTAGCCTTTTTCCAGTCATCTGGGACCTCCCTCGATCGCCATGAATTTTCAAAAATAATGGCTAATGGCTCTGCAATCTCACCCGCCAACTCCTTTAGCACCCTCAGATGCAGCGCATCTGGCCCCATGGACTTGTGCACGTCCAGTTTTTCTAAATAGTCCCGAACCACTTCTTTCTCCACAGAGGGCTGGTCACCTTCTCCCCATGCTGTACTGCCCAGTGCAGCAATCTGGGAGCTGACCTTGTGCGTGAAGACAGAGGCAAAAAAATCATTGAGTACATTAGCTTTTTCCACATCCTCGGTCACTAGGTTGCCTTCCTCATTCAGTAAGGGGCCCACACTTTCCTTGACTTTCTTCTTGTTGCTAACATACCTGAAGAAACCCTTCTTGTTACTCTTAACATCTCTTGCTAGCTGCAACTCCAAGTGTGATTTGGCCTTCCTGATTTCACTCCTGCATGCCTGAGCAATATTTTTATACTCCTCCCTGGTCATTTGTCCAATCTTCCACATCTTGTAAGCTTCTTTTTTGCATTTAAGATCAGCAAGGATTTCACTGTTTATCCAAGCTGGTCGCCTGCTATATTTACTATTCTTTCTACACATCGGGATGGTTTGTTGCTGGAACCGCAATAAGGATTCTTTAAAATACAGCCAGCTCTCCTGGACCCCTTTGCCCTTCATGTTATTCTCCTACGGGATCCTGCCCATCTGTTTCCTGAGGGAGTCAAAGTCAAAGCTTTTCTGAAGTCCAAGGTCCGTATTCCGCTGCTCTCCTTTCTTCCTTGTGTCAGGATCCTGAACTCGACCATCTCATGGTCACTGCCTCCCAGGTTCCCATCCACTTTGCTTCTCCTACTAATTCTTCCCTGTTTGTGAGCAGCAGGTCAAGAAAAGCTCTGTTCCTAGTTGGTTCCTCCAGCACTCGCACCAGGAAATTGTCCCTTACACTTTCCCAAAACTTCCTGGATTGACTGTGCACCGCTGTATTGCTCTCCCAGCAGATATCAGGGTGATTAAAGTCTCCCATGAGAACCAGGGCCTGCGATCTAGCAACTTCTGCTAGTTGCCAGAAGAAAGCCTCATCCCCCTGGTCTGGTGGTCTATAGCAGACTCCGACCACGACATCACCCTTGTTGCTCACACTTCTCAACTTTATCCAGGTTTTTCTGCAGTTTCATACCGGAGCTCTGAGCAGTCATACTCCTCTCTTACATACAACGCAACCTTTTCTGCCCTGCCTGTCCTTCCTGAACAGTTTATATCCATCCATGACAGTACTCCAGTCATGTGAGTTATCCCACCAAGTCTCTGTTATTCCAATCGCATCATAGTTCCCTGACTGTGCCAGGACTTCCAGTTCTCCCTGCTTGTTTCCCAGGCTTCTTGCATTTGTGTATAGGCACTTAAGATAACTCATCGATCGTCCCTCTTTCTCAGCATGAGACAGGAGTCCTCCCCTCTTGCGCTGTTCTGCTTGTGCTTCCTCCCAGGATCCCATTTCCCCACTTACCTCAGGGCTTTGGTCTCCTTCCCCCAATGAACCTAGTTTAAAGCCCTCCTCACTAGGTTAGCCAGCCTGCTGGTGAAGATGCTCTTCCCTCTCTTCGTTAGGTGGAGCCCGTCTGTGCCTAGCACTCCTCTTTCTTGGAACACCATCCCACGGTCAAAGAATCCAAAGTCTTCTCTCCGACACCACCTGCGTAGCCATTCGTTGACTTCCACGATTCGATGGTCTCTACCCAGGCCTTTTCCTTGCACAGGGAGGATGGACGAGAACACCACTTGTGCCTCAAACTCCTTTATCCTTCTTCCTAGAGCCACGTAGTCTGCAGTGATCCGCTCAAGGTCATTCTTGGCAGTATCATTGGTGTCCATGTGGAGAGCAGGAAGGAGTAGCGATCCGAGGGCTTGATGAGTCTCGGCAGTCTCTCCGTCACATCGTGTATCCTAGCTCCTGGCAAGCAGCAGACCTCTCAGTTTTCCCGGTCGGGGCGGCAGATAGATGACTCAGTTCCCCTGAGGAGGGAGTCCCCGACCACCACCACCCTCCTCCTCCTCTTGGGAGTGGTGGTCGTGGAACCCCCATCCCTAGGACAGTGCATCTTTTGCCTGCCAATCGGTGGAGTCTCCTTCTGCTCCCTTCCCTCAGATGGGTCATCTAGTCCACTCTCTGCATTAGTACCTGGAGAGAGAACATGGAAACGATTGCTCACCTGTATCTCCATTGCTGGTACATGGACGCTCCTCTTTCTGCTTCTGGAGGTCACATGCTGCCAAACTTCTTCACCATCCTTCTGTCCCTGCTGCGCCTGCTCTGAATCTTCAGAACATTGTGGCCGTAGAAGCATCTCCTGTCGTCTGTCCAGGAAATCTTCATTTTCCCTTATGCAACGCAGAGTCGATACTCGTTTCTCCAGACCTCGAACCATCTCTTCCAATATGGAGACCAGCTTGCACTTTGTACAGACAAAGTCGCTTCTGTCCTGTGGAAGAAAGACAAACATGGCACAACCTGTGCAGGTTACAATAGCTGATTGCTCACCTTCCATATCACCTTCCTCTTAAGAGCTTCCTCAGCTGTTGCAGGAACTACTCAGAGAAACCTGCAGATGAAAGCCTCAGTGAGCTCTCCCCAGGCAAACTCCCTCTGTTAGCCTCTGCTGTTCGCTGCTTAGCTGGTTCGCTGCTGACTGCCCTTATATACCAGTCAGGCCCACTCAAGGCCCACCTGGAACAAAGCACTCCCAATTCACACTTTTCAAACAAACAAGCAAGCAATCAAGCACACGGTCAAACTGACAAACTGATCCTACACACAATAAGTGGTATACCTCATCCAGGGCACCAAATGGCTCTATAACTATGTGAGTGAAACCAGGCAATCACTATGCTCTCAAATGAACTCACATAGGAAAATAAAATAAAATAAAAATAAAAAAAAAACACCCTATCACCTGTAGGTAAACACTTTTCACAAAGCGATCACTCTATATCTGACCTATCAGTCCTCATCCTCAGAGGAACACTTTCAAAAGATGAACCTGAATGTTTAAATTCATTACTCAGATAGACACCAAAAACTATTGACTGGACAGAGACACTGAATTTATGGCTTATTACAACAATTTGTAACCCACAACCCCCTTTTTTTTTGTCCTGTGACTGCAGAGGTATTAACAGACCACTCTACATTGAACAGTCCCTAACAATATGTGCTAACTACTTATACTGAACAATCTGTTCCATCTTGCATTTTATAGTTACTCTGGGAGTACCTTTCCCAGACTTGAAGAAGAGGTCTGTGTGGCTTGAAAACTTGTCTCTCTCACCAACGGAAGGTTCTCCAATAAAAGATATTACCTCACCCACCTTGTCTCTCTAACCTTTTCTATAGACATGGCTACCTGTCCTGACTATAATAATAATAAACCTGAGTAACACACATTAATAATGAACATTTGTGATTCTATTAACCCATTTTTTCTGAAAATTTACCATATAGTAACTGGAGTTTTCCTTTTACAGGAAATACATGCTGCATTTCTTGTGCACTCAAAATTCCCATTAAAGTGAATGGGAGCTTTATGTTTACAGAGAATATAGGTTTGGTCTCATCATGGAAGTTATTTTTGTCCCTTAAGTTGAAAATATCCCATCCAATTGACTATGTTCAAAGCCACATCGTTGGAGGTTTCAAATGTTTTGCTTTTTCAACACATCAAGCAATAGTTGTACAATACATATTTTAGGCCTGTTTGTACAATACATATTTTAGGCCTGATCCCATATTTTTTCCAGCACCTTGATTTCCCATTACCAGACTAATTGGCTGTGTTGCAAAACTACAGTGTTGTAAGAGGTTTAGGCCTGTTTCAAGTTAATCAAAATCATGAAAAACTTGGGAACAAGTAGTAATATTTGAAGACAGTGGTATTTTTGCATCAATTTACAAAAATCTGTCCACAGTCAATAATAAATAGAATTTGTGATGCAATTTGATACTTACCAAAACTAAAAAGCTGCAAAACATGACAGAAGTGTGCCAATATCTAAAATTAATAAAGTTGTAATTATGAAAAGCAACACATATATATAGTAATACCATTCAGAATTTAGAAATTCCTGGATATGACATTTCATTTTTATTAAATATTTGGTGAATTAGATACTTTGATGAAAGAATGTATACACTTATTTAATTAAAACAGGCCTTTTAATTATCATAGAATGTCTTAAGGATGTTAAGAAAATCAGTAGTTATGACATTTTGAAGAATGACTAGGAGTTTAGTGTTAGAATAATTGCACAGTGCTGTAAGCAGTTCAGAAAACAGGGGATTGTTTAATGATTTAATTAAAAACAAACAACGATTTTATTGAGCTGACAGAGACTAGTATGATCTGCTTCCATAACAAACAAACAGAGTGTGTTGAAGCATAAATCTTCAAAGCAGCATTAAGAAAACTATTCAATTTTCATTCCTTATATAGTTCAGCTCTTAAATTTGGGAGCTGTTGACAAATGTTTTATTTTATTGTCTACATTTTTGCTATTATAACTTGTTAATTAGGTATAGACCAGGACTTTTCAAACTGGGGGTCACAAGGTTATTACATGGGAGGTCATGAGCTGTCAGCCTCCACCCCCAAACTCCGCTTCACCTCCAGCATTTATAATAGTGTTAAATATTTAAAAAGTGTTTTTAATATGTAAGGGGGGGGCACACTCATAGGCTTACTGTGTGAAAGGGGTCACTAATTCAAAAGTTTGAGAACCACTGGCATAGACAGTGCTGTAAGTTTAAGAGCATGGTTCCCTAACAAAGATTCTCCTCGAGTGAGGGTGGGGAAGTATCCTCACCTACACATTCCATGTGTATATTTTCTTTGTAAAACACATTTACTTGCCAGGCACTACCCTCCTCCTGGCCTCTAGGGGAAGGGAAGGGCAGTAGCCCCATAGATTTCACATCACTAGGTATCTGGGAGGAAATGAAGATCCCTGCCAGAGCTGAGACTCCGAGAGAGTAGGAAAAGAGAAGTTAGTCAAGATGAGATGGATGACCCCCTTGCCTAACTTCAGTTCTGCCTTGTCTTTAGCTGTCTTTTAGTTAAGAAGGCTGGGCCAGCAGTCTTCTGAACCTCTCTCTTCTCTCAACTTCAGCCGTGGCTGATTGGCTCCTCTCTTTACCTGGGTCATCAGGTGACAACTAGCAGGCAGAATGTCCCATTCCACATCTGAGGGGTGCTGGGGCAGCAAAGTAGACCTATTCTCACAACCTTTATGGAAAAGTCAATGGGAGTTTTACATACATAAAGTCTGCAGGACTGGTTCTTCATTGTCTACATATGCAATATACTATATACAAGGTTTATACCACCCATGCAATACTTTCTTTCTTGCTCAATATTTTAAAATATACATTTCATTATTGTCAGACAGACTTACTAATAGTCGAGGTTGGAAGTGGAGCCTGATTGGGAATTCCACGGCTGAGTTATCTGATTATTATAATAATATTTTAGTGGCATGGTTATTGGGTAGTTATGATGCAACATTTGATTTACTTTTGATGCAGATGTGAAATTGTTGACAGCAAATATGTATATCCATTTTTATATTACAGCATCGGAATTTATGTGAGTGGGGTCAGGTGAAGGTGTTATTTGTGTTTATATCTCAGTTTCATTAAACTGCAGTGGGTTCTACTATCATACAGCAATCAGACTGACTCAATGACAAGTTCTGTTCTATCTGTTCCCTGCAGTCCTTGTCAGAATCCATTCTAGTATGCTCCAGATTTGAACGATTAGACAATCTTACAAGTATATCCTTTCTTCAGAGGTACCAGTGTTCCAAATTATTTGGTAAATGTGTCACACAATCGTTATATGCCAAAAAAAAAACCAGTTACTCACCTTTGTAATTGTTGTCCTTCAAGATGTGTTGCTCATACCCATTCCAATTAGGTGTGCACGCGCCCCGTGCACGATCGTCGGAGAATTTTCTACCCTAGCAACACCCGGTGGGTCGGCTGTGGAGCCCCCTGGAGTGGCACCTTCATGGCACTGGATATATACCCCAGCCGACCCAGCGCCCCCTCAGTTCCTTCTTGCCGGCTACTCCGACAGTGGGGAAGGAGGGTGAGCTTGGAGAGAACCAGGTTAAGATCCCATGCTGGAACGGGTTGACATTGCTGTGGGTATAGCCAGTCTAAGCCCTTGAGGAATCTGACAACCATCGGGTTAGAGAAGACCGAGGGAGCGTGTTGTCCTGGGTGGAATGCCGATATAGCGGCCAGGTGAACCCTGACTGAAGATATCGCCAAGCCCTGCTGTTTTAGGGATAGGAGATATGCAAGTATAAGTGGAATAGATGCCTGCAAGGGGGGCGTGGCCCGCTGCTCGCACCAACAGGAGAAACGTTTCCACTTGGCTAAGTAAGTGGTCCGTGTAGAGGGCTTTCTACTTCCCAGTAGAATCTGTTGCACCGGATGTGAGCATCGTAGCTCTGTCCGATTCAGCCATGGAGCATCCACGCTGTAAAGTGGAGCGATTGCAGGTCGGGGTGACAGAGTCGGCTGTGGTCCTGAGAGATCAAGTCTGCACACAAGGGAAGCGTGATCGGAGTTTGTACCGATAGCTCCAGAAGCGTGGTGTACCAGTGGTGTCTTGGCCAAGCTGGAGCGACTAGAATCATATGTGCCTTGTCTCTGCATAGCTTGAGCAGTACCCTGTGGACCAGTGGAAATGGAGGGAAAGCATAGAACAGCTGGTCTCTCCATGATAGGAGGAAAGCGTCTGACAGGGAGCCTGTGATCACCCTTGGATGGAGCAGAACACATGGCACTTCCTGTTGGCTCGTGAGGCGAACAGGTCGACCTGGGGAAATCCCCACCTCTGGAAGATGGAATGGATGATATCCGGGTGAATCGACCACTCGTGTGTCTGGAAGGATCTGCTGAGACGGTCCGCTAGAGTGTTCTGGACTCCAGGGAGGAACAATGCCATGAGGTGTATTGAGTGGGCAATGCAGAACTCCCACAGGCGAATGGCCTCTTGGCATAGGAGAGACGACCGGGCTACTCCTTGCTTGTTGATGTAGAACAGGGCCGCGGTGTTGTCTGTGAGGACTGACACGCAACGGCCATGTAGGAGACCGAGAAATGCCTGACAGGCTAGGCGCACCGCCATCAGCTCTCGAACATTGATATGCAGAGCTAGTTGGGATGCGGTCCACAGGCCCTGGGTATGCTGCTCCCCGAGGTGAGCGCCCCAACCTAGAGATGAAGCGTCCGTGACTAGGTGCAGGGAGGGTTGTGGGGCGTGAAACAGCACTCTTGCGCAAACCACCTTGTGATCCAGCCACCAGGTGAGAGAGGTCAAGACCGAGTTCAGAACCATGACCACCATGTTCAGGTTGTCCCGATAAGGACGGTACACTGATGATACTCAGGCCTGAAGTGGGCAAAGCCGAAGTCTGGCATGCCTGGTTACGTAAGTGCAAGAGGCCGTGTGTCCCAACAGGCCGAGGCACGTCCTTATTGTGGTGATCGGGAAGACCTGGAGTCCGTGGATAATGTTTGTGATGGTGTGAAACCGAGTGTCTGGCAGAAGAGCTCGGGCGAGTCTGGAGTCTAAGACTGTCTAAACTCTATTCTCTGGGTTGGCTCCAGAGTGGACTTTTTTTTGTTGAGTAAAATGCCTAACTCGTGGAATGTTTGTAGTATTATCTGGACGTGAATTTGAACTTGCTCCCTGGTGCGGCCGCGCACCAACCAGTTGTCTAGATACAGGAACACCTGTATCCTTTGTCGACAAAGGTATGATGCCATGACAGCCATACATTTGGTGAACTCTCTCGGAGCCGCGGACAAGCTGAAGGGAAGGACGGCAAATTGGTAGTGCACATTGTCTACTACAAATTGAAGGACGCGCCTGTGTGGGGAGGTAGATTGCTATATAAAAATATGCATCCTTCATGTCGAGGGCGGCGTACCTGTCTCCGGGATCCAGGGAAGGGATGATGGTCCCCAAGGAGACCATGCGGAACTTCAACTTTACTATGAATTTGTTGAGTCCGCGTAAATCTAAAATGGGTCGCAGACCCCCTTTTGCTTTGGGGATCAGGAAGTAGCGGGAGTAAAACCCCCTGCCCCTTAACTCCGGCGGAACCTCCTCTATGGCCCCCATAGAGAGGAGCCCAAAAACCTCCTGTATAAGGAGATGCTCGTGAGAAGGGTCCCTGAAGAGGGATGGGGTGGGGGGCTGGGAGGGGGGAACGAAGAAAACTGGAGAGCGTATCCCCTCTCCACTGTGCGTAGGACCCAACGGTCTGAGGTTATAAGGGACCACGCACGGTGGAAACGGGAGAGGTGATCCCGAAAGAAAGGGAATGGAACCTGGGTAGTGGCTGGCACGCCATCTTCGAGCGCACCTTCAAAAATTTTGCCTAGGTCCTGAAGGTGGTCTAGGAGGGCCTTGGTTCTGACCGGGTTGGGGGCCGGTTGACCTCCGTCTACCACCTCGCCCCCGCCTTCTGGGGAAGTCCTGTCTTGGATGAGGAGGAGGAGGGTAGAACCTTTGTGGCTGGGGCCTAAAGGGCCTGTGCTGGGGTCCTGGGACATGCAGCCCTAGGGAGCGCATGATGGTTCTGGAGTCCTTGAGCCTCTGCAACCGAGAGTCCGTCTTGTCCGAGAACAACCCCTGGCCCTCGAACGGCAGATCTTGCAGGGTCTGCTGCAGTTCTGGCGGTAACCCCGATACCTGGAGCCAGGAGACGCGTCTCATGGCTATCCCAGACGCTAGTGTCCTGGCGGCAGGGTCCGCTATGTCTAGGGAGGCCTGCAAGGAGGTCCTAGCCACCTTTTTACCTTCCTCCACTAGGGCCCTGAACTCTTCTCTCGAGTCCTGGGGGACCAACTCTTTGAATTTACCCATGGAATTCCATGAGTTGTAATTGTACCGACTCAAGAGCGCCTGTTGGTTTGCAGCTCTGAGCTGCAGATCCCCCACTGAGTAAACCTTACGGCCAAACAAATCGAAGCGTTTGGCGTCCTTCGATTTGGGCGCTGCCGCCTGCTGACCAGGACGCTCTCTTGCGTTCACTGAGGAGACTACTAGTGAACACAGCGGAGGGTGTGTATAGAGGTACTCATGGTCTTTAGAGGGGACAAAGTACTTCCTCTCTACACCTCTGGCAGTGGGAGGGATGGAGGCCAGGGTTTGCCATATGGCATTAGCGTTAGCCTGGATCGTACGAATAATGGGCAATGCCACCCAGGATGGGGCATCAGCTGAGAGGATGCTCACCACCGGGTCCTCCACCTCCACTATCTCCTCAGCATGTAGGTCCATGTTCCGTGCCACCCTACGCAACAAGTCTTGGTGGGCACGGAGGTCTATTGGAGGTGGGCCTGAGACTGTTGTACCCGCCACCGCCTCATCTGGGGAGGATGAGGAGGACGCCTCAGGGGGTAAAGGATCCAGATGAGGGTCCGGCTCTAAGGGTCCCTGATGTGCAGGATCCCCTGCACCAGGGTCTGAGGCCTGCGTGGGTGTCAGCACTGGAACCTCCATACCCCCTGGGGGAGGACGGGAGATAGTGGCCTCAGGTACCCTGGGCTCAGAGTGTGCCGAGCGAGAGGCCGCTGGTGGAGCCCCTTGAGCTTGGTGATATGCCCATGGGGTCCAGAAAGACCAATGTGCAGGGTCCTGTCTAGGGTCCTCTGCCCCTTCCTGCCAATGACCCAAGTCATCTGCAGCCTGACCCTGAGCAGGGTATGCTGATCGGGAAGCCCCTTCCAACGAGCGAGACTCCGATCTTGAGGGCCAGGATGGTGCCGAACATGATTGCAGGGGCTCGTCCTGGTACGGTGCCGGTCCACAGGCGAGCGGTCTCTGCGCGGTGCCGGTGAGCGGTACCGAGATCGAGAACGGTGCCGATGGCCATGCTGGTACCGGGATCCAGATCTGGATCACGAAGACGAAGACCGTCTGTAGATGCGGTGCCGGGAGCGGCCTCGCAAACGGGAGCGGTGCTCATACTGGTGCCGGGAACTGCATCTGGACTCCGACCGGTACTGATGCTCAGGTCGATGGCGAGAAGTAGACCGGTGCCGGGAGGAAGATCTGGGCCGCGAGTACGACCGGCACCGAGATGAAGATCGGTGCCGGGACTGTGAGCGGCATTCGGACCTGCTCCGAGACCGGGATTGGTGCCGCGAGTCCACGCTCGGAGATGGAAGGCATATCAGGGCAGGCTTGCCCCTGGATTGCACTGTGTGAAGGGGAAGCGGTGCCACGGGCTGAAACGGCGCCGGCTCCGTGAGGGCGATAAGGTCTTTCGCCGTTGCAAAAGTCTCCGGCGTAGAAGGGAGACAGGGTTCAACCACAGGACGAGGCGGTGAGCCAGTCTGCACTGGACTCAACGGCCCTACACCCGGTGCCGGAGTCAACGGTGTTGGCGATGCCTGCCCCCTCTGGCGCTCCAAAGCCGGAAACGGCTCTACCACCGGTGCGGGGGGAGCCGGTGCCTGTTGGATGGCAGTGTCCTGGGTCTTGTGGGGTCTTTTATGTCCCGGAGACAGGGAACGGCGCCGAGGGGTTTGCGGCGGACGCGGTGACAAGTGAGAACTGTGCCGTGGGGCCTTATCCGTGTCTGCTCGCGGTGCAGTACCGGAGGGTGCTGCTGAGGCGCTGCGCACCGAGGCACTCGATGCTGGAACTTGGCGCATTGAAGGGAGATCTGGGCTAAGTGCCGCCTCCATAAGGAGTTGCTTAAGTCTAAAGTCTCGCTCCTTTTTGGTCCTGGGCCTGAAAGCCTTGCAGATCTTACACTTGTCCGTCTGGTGAGACTCCCCTAAACACTTCAGACAAGAGTCGTGAGGGTCTCCCGTTGGCATAGGCTTAGCACAGGTCGCGCACAGCTTAAAGCCAGGAGCCTTGGGCATGAGCCCGGCTGCGCGCTGGGGTGAAAAGGGGGGATAATAGCCCCCTTAATCCCCGCTAACTATTTATAACTACTCTACAACTATTAACAACAAACTACTAATCTAAAAGTATATAACCAACAACTATCTACAAGAATGAACAAGTAAAGCGAGGGAGAGTGGAGAACAGCTATGCTGCGCTCCACAGTTCCAACGGGCGGTAAGAAGGAACTGAGGGGCGCTGGGTCAGCTGGGGTATATATCCAGTGTCATGAAGGCGCCACTCCAGGGGGCTCCACAGCCAACCCACCGGGTGTTGCTAGGGTAGAAAATTCTCCGACGATCGTGCACGCAGCGCGCGCACACCTAATTGGAATCGATATGAGCAAGCACTCGAAGAAGAACTGTCAACATCAAAACTAATCTCATTTTGTCTAATTACACAGTGACTGTGCCTAACTGCTTGCTTCTCTTTGGGTTTGAGGGAGATCAGATGGAAAAGGAAATATTATAGAAACCAGAATTGATTTTTCCTCCTTTTAGCTGGTGAAACTACTGAAATAAATGAGTTAACCTGTCATAAAACTGGAGTAACACAGTAATGAATTATGCTGTAAAAGACTTCTTAGTTCACTAAGGATCTTTTTGAAAGATTCCACTGACTTCAATGGGCTTTGGATCAGGCTCTTCTTACCCCGCCAGTTCACGGTTGTTCCATAAAGTATGATATACTTTCCAGTACTCTGTCAAGTTCAGTTTTAAATAACTCTAGCAATTGGCTTCCACTCCAATTTTAAAATTACTCTACTATGAGAAGTAGTGCAGTAATTAAGTATATTGTTATGTAACTATAGCAAACAATTCCATCTTTTCTATTTTCTAATTTTCCACCGAATGATGAATGAATGTCTACAAAATTGGGGGGGCAGGAGGGGGGAAGGTTATATACATTTCTCACAGCAAATGTGCATGGTGAATAAAAGCTGAACCACCCCACCCTTCAATATTTCTTCATATTTATAGTGTTTGTTTTTTTAATCAATGGCTCTATGCAAAATATTCAGACATGGTACCTTTTAAAGGTAAAACATGCTGTAATCTATACTTCCAGATATATACATAATGAAACCAGATCTCTTTAAGAATTTTCTCTCATCACATTTGTCTCATTGCCCATGTAAATAGAGTACTCTCTACCCTCTATGCAATAATTTAAAATGTAATACATTTAAACAAACATTTACTATCCATCTTATTGTCCCTGGATTTCAGGTTATGGTCCACAACACAATACAGAAATTACTTATTTTCTTCAATCCAGCAACAGTTTGTTACCGAGATCCTAACTCATACAGTTTCACTAAAGTATTTCTGCACAAATTCAATCACCACTAATGTTTGTTTATTTATTTATTTAGGAAGCTTTAATAAGTTTACAAAATTTTGTCATGTAAATATCAGAAACATAACACTTATTACATGTTAGCTTTTGTTTAAAGAGACAGGAATATAGTAATCAGATCTTTCTGTTTCAGAGGATACTATCATATTACAGAGTGAGCGTCATTACAACACCTATAGTATATCATTACTAGACATTTTATTAAATTGAGTGAAATCTCTATATATACACACATATTTAACCGACCAGGCATGTCTATCAAATATTAATATTCAAAACAACTGGATAGGTGTACTGATTTTTTTGAAGGTGAATGTACTTTTTTTGAGTATTGAATAAAAGGTAACCAAATATCTAGTATCTATTTGTCCTACGTCTATTTTGCTGGATACATCATTGGTATGTTAATTTTTTTCCATAACCAAAACTCCCCCCCCCCTTTTTTTTTTTTTAAACCATGAGCTATTTTTCTTTTTCCAATGAGAGGCTACCAATAGCTGACCAGCTACTAAAGATTAATTCCTCATTTCCTCCTGGGTGATCATTCACCACTAAAGTTTTACGAACATTTAACCTTAATAGATGCTACACTTGACAGTTACAGATATTGGGCTTTCCTGCAGTCTTTACTTAAGCAAAACTTCCATTGACTTTACTGATTCAGATGTCAGTATAACATCAGTAATCAAAGAGATCATGAAA
The DNA here is from genome assembly GCF_027887155.1 of Malaclemys terrapin pileata. NCBI lineage: Eukaryota > Metazoa > Chordata > Testudines > Emydidae > Malaclemys > Malaclemys terrapin. Next base: position 27,309,027 of record NC_071509.1, read on the forward strand.
CAGAATTATCCTTTCTAATTAATTATCAATTAATAATTACTATTAGATGCATGTTTGTTGCCA